>NW_012102131.1:255364-275801 GCF_000951045.1 Mandrillus leucophaeus
TAAAAAAATCATGCCTTTCATATAGCTTAAAATGTATTAATTCCTTCATTCCTTTATTGCTACTATCTCTTCATTTTATGCATCATCTTGTTTTACCTACTTTCTCTTGTTTAACAAAATGTTCGCTCCAAAAGAAAAGAGAAATTATATATTAAAAAATAAGAGTGTAATTACGAGATTTCTTCAGATACTCTCTACATGGATGGTTATCCATGTCTTGGTTATATGGGGGAATTAGGTCATGTTCTTAGGTATTTTTGATTAGGATTTTTGATTAGGTATTTTTGTTTAAATTATGGATGTGTAAGAAAGTAATAGTTTCAAATACAAAATATATATTTGCGTTACATAGGTTTAAAATGATAATTTCTCAAGTTTGGTATTAATTATAATTTTTAAAAATATCATTTTCCCTGGAGAGGTAGAAATGGCACCTAGGTCCAAGGGGAAATTACTTTACAGAAGCTATGTAATTTAATTGGATTTGCTTTTAATAATGTGTGACATGAAAAGGTTAATTTGAAATGTTAAGAAGCAGTGAATTCCTTGAAGAATTCACTAAAAGTTAGTTTCACTTTACAAATTACTTTGCTGTACCGTCTTTCTTGCCTGAGGGTCATTTGGTACTGAAGCTTAGGCTGTTGGATATAAACTAAGAATGAGAAGAAATAATATAATATCAAATAGAACAAAATTTTACATTCAAATGCTCTGATATAAAGGAAACCACCATTTTACACATTTTTAGGTACCTTTTATTTTTAGTATATTTTCAATTTAGTATATTTTAGTATATTTATTTTAGTATATTTTCAATTTAATGTCCTAAACCTAATGTCCTTTATTTTTAGTATATCTTCAATTTAGTAGATTTAGGATGTATATTTTAGTATATATAGTATATTTTCAATTTAATGTCCCAAACTTACACAAATTAATAATGTAGTTAAAAAGAAAGAAAAATTAGATTTAACGTGCTAAGAACAATTTTTACTTATTTTGTTTCATTATAGTGAATCCTTTTTGATTTAGCTTTTAGGAATCATTATTCCTAAGTGTGATTTTGAAATACTTCTTTCAGTTCATGTAGCTGTAAGTTTTAGACCTGATAAGTGGGAAATGTTTAACATTCCTGCTCAGAATTTGAATATGTAGTACAAGTATTCTAATAAAGTAAAAAATAAAATAACCGTCTTTTATGTTAGGTAGTTCACTGGTTATTGGCCCAGTAATAAGTCATCTCATAAGTCAAATAGTTTCAAGGCCAGAACTTTAGTATAATTTATAAATTCACTAATCTGTCAAGTATTTATTAAATACCTTTTAATTCTTTACAAAAGTACACAATCCTGGCTCTCTCTTCCTGATTTTCAATATAAAGCTTGACTTACGACTAAAGTAAATAGCAGCAGTATCACATGGGACTACCCTCTCAGGTTAGGGATTTTTGTACTGTAAGAATTTCCTCCAGAATATTTACAGATTCAACTAAATTTTTGTAACAAAATACATCCTTTCACAACTACCTAAAATAATAAAAAATGTGAGCTCTTGACACCTGTGAAGTTTAGAGAAAAAGTAGTGGTTGCAGAAGGACTCAAATATAAACTGGAAAAGCCAAGACGGAGGGCTGCTGGGAGCTATTGTTCTCTAGGTGAGGTTAGCTTGTAGAATGCAAACAGACTTCAATTCTAGTGGTTCTGTAACCAGGGGCAGCTCAGCTAACCTCTCTCAGTTTGCTTCTTTCTGTGGGAACAGCAACCATCCCAGAGCATTTTTGTGGGAACTAAAAATAATACACGAAGAAGTTCTCAATATAAATGGCCTTTATTCATTCATTTTGCACTTGATATTAATAAATATTTATTTATACCTTTAGATTAGGCATGAGGCTCCCATGTGCTAGTGAAGGAGGAAGGCATGGCTTCTCATTTAGAAATTTTACCATAATGGAGGAGAATGTTATGTAACTGCTAGTTGCCCAGTGCGATGGTTAATACTGACTGTCTACTTGATTGGATTGAAGGATGCAAAATATTGATACTGGGTGTGTCTGTGAGGGTGTTGTCAAAAGAGATCGAGGTTTGAGTCAGTGGGCTGGGGAAGACAGACCTATCCTTAATCTGGTGGACACAATCTAATCAGCTCCCAGTGAATATAAAGCAGGCAGAAAAATCTGAAAAGGGGAGATTGGTCTAGCCTCCTAACCTACGTCTTTCTCCCGTGCTGGATGCTTCCTGCCCTCAAACATTGGATTCCAAGTTCTTCAGTTTTGAGACTCAGACTGGCTCTCCTTCCTCCTCAAGCTTGCAGACGGCCTATTGTGGGATCTTCTGATCGTGTAAGTTAATACTTAATAAAGTCTATCAGGAGATACACACGCGCGCGCACACACACACACACAGAGGATATCTTTATCTATAAATATATAGATATATCTCCTGTCAGTTCTGTCCTTCTAGGGAACCCTGACTAATACACCCACCTTCATGAGTGGCTATTAGAACATCCCAAGTAAAAGAATAGGCAAAAATGTTTAGTATCATTCTATGAGATGGTGATGTAGAAGTGGCATCGAGACTCCATCTCACAAAAAAAAAAAAAAAAAAAAAAAAAGAAAGAAATTGAAGGCCTAAAGATTTTGTTATGAGCTTCGATCACTCATTTGCTTGAGTCAACGCACTCTGGATTGTTTGTGTGTTTGTGTATATCAGGAATTGGCAAATTTTAATGTTGGGTGCCAAGTTACTAACTTGTGTTTTTTGTTTTTGTTTTAACTTTTCTTTTCAGGGGCAGAAGGTCACTTTTTAAAATTAGGTGTGGATATATTTGAATATATGATTGTTCTTACTCTTCGGACCTAAGGGTTTGACTGAGAGTAAACGATCTGGCACTTGAGAGAGATATTGCAACAGGCACTTTCAGAAACAGAATCTCCTTAGAGACTGGTATATAGGGAGAATTGGAGATGGCGAGAGGCTCAGTTTCTACTGGGCGGGTCCAACAACAGCGCACAGAGCATGGGTGGATAATCTCTCACATATGCAAGTATGCCAAACCTACAATATCTCATACCTACTCTGCAGGCCAGGCCTAGCCAAATGTCAGCCACCAGGAGGACGGTGTGTATTGCAGCAGGGCGGGAGTCATTTCCAAAAAAGAACTCATTATCAGTTAATAATTTGGGATGAAGTTAGGAAAAAGAGCTGTGATTTCGAGTTCTGGGAATCAAGCCAAAATCTGGAACTGGGATGGCAGCCAATCAGTGTGTCAAGCTGAGCAGCAAGGAAACCAGGGAACAAGGCAAAGGCCCACCATGGGATAACAAGAAAAAAGAGCAAGATATGGAAGGGCAATTCTGAAAGTCATTCTGTGAATGCTGCTTGTGTGCCATGGAATTCTTCTTAGGTATGGCATATGATTGAGCTGAACCAGGTATATGAAAGATGTGTGCTCAGAATCTTTATATAGATTATAGTTCCATTTATTTGTTTATCTTTAATTGCCATTATTGTTTGGGCAAAAGGTATAATTCAAAGGTATATAGGTTTGGAATTAGAAGGAACATGAGTTTCATAATAACAAAATTCAAAAGTGTGCTAAAATATTCTAAACTAGTCATTTGTTTATTCTGTTATTTTTAACTTAGGCTTGAGGTCTCTTTCTGTTGCCCAAGTTAGAGTACAGTGGCACTATCATGGTTCACTGCAGCCCTGACCTCCTGGCCTCAAGTGATCCTCCCACCTCAGCCTCCTGGGTTGGAATTACAGGTGTGAGCCATCCAACCTGGTTCAAGTCATTTGATAGATGAATATGTAGTCCTCATAGGTAGCAAGATTGATGCTTGTTACTTCAGTTGAAGGTAGAAGAGAAAGGATGTGAAAATAAATAATTGGCTATTTCTAAGCCCAAATTTCTTCTTTCAGAACTCGAACAATATATGTAGATCCTAATGGTCATGACATTTAATGGAATACACATTTTTAAATTATTAAAGTACACAGTTTAAATAAAATATTTTTGCATATAACCAATACATATTTTAACAACTTTAAATTTTAATATATCATCATTTTATTTTATCTTTAAGTTTACTTCAGGGCAGTATGCTGATATAAAGAACAAACTTTAAAATAAAATCTCTTACACTGGCAACAGTAAAGATAATGGTAAGCAAGCAGGTCTCATTCATGCAATTGTTTTGGGTATCAGGTAGTTTTAAATGAACACTGGTGAAAACTGCATTCCAATAATTAAACTGGTTTACTAAGTTTTTTCTCTTTGTAAAAAAAAAAAAAAATCACATAGTCTAGGAAAACATCTTTCATCTGAGATATTGAAAAGGCACACTTTCTAGGATTCTTTGGTTCATATAATTAATTCTTCTGTTCTGCCTGATACATACATATTTTTTATTTCCAGCAGATTCTTTTTCTCTATCTACCCTGTTCCCAAATGAGTTTTTTAGACAATGGATAGTTTCAAATCAATTGTCTTGAATAATATAAGGACTGTCTTGTTTATTCATGGGAAGTCTTCATCACAGTGTCTGGCACAAAGTAGGCAGTCTCTAACATGGGTGTCTGTACTCTCCCCAGACCAACATGTTTCCTCATCTTTCCCATTGTTCCCTCATTCAACAAATCCCATTTGTGTATTTTTGCTTTTTGCTCTTGTAGTTCCACAGTTTCAAGTCAAGTGTTTAATCCATTTTGAGTTTGTTTCTGTGTATAGTGTGAGATAGGTGTCTGATTTTATTCCTTTGTGTCTGGATATAAAGTTTTGCCAACACCATTCATTGAGGAGACTGTCCTTTTCCCTATCTGTGTTCTTGGCAGCTTGATCAAAGTCAATTGATCATAAATGTGTGAGTTTACTTATGGGCTCTCTATTCTGTTCCATTGGTCTGTGTGTCTGTTTTTATGCCAGTAGAGTGCTGTTTTGAGCACTTAACGTTGTAGTGGATTTTGAAATCAGATAGTAATGCCTCTGGATTTTTCTTTTCCTCAAAATTGCCTTGGCTATTTGGAATCTTTTGTAGTTCCATATAAGTTTTAGGAATATTTTTTCTATTTCTGTGAAAAAATGTCATTGGAATTTTGATAGGAATTGCATTGAATCTGTAGATCGCTTTGGGTAATATGAACATTTCAACATTAATTCTTCCAATCCATGAACATGTGACATGATTCTAATTTTATTATTTGTTAAGTACTGTCTCCATGATAAGCATTGTACTAAGGACCTTAAGAGATGAAAAACAATAAATAAGACACAATCTCTGATACTAGGAATCTGATGATAACATCCACTTGTTTAGTGCTTTTCCTATAGACAAGATACATTATACATCCGACCTTCATCTACTGAGGTTAGCAGAGTAGATACTCTCCCCATTTTAGAGATGAGGAAAGTAAGGCTTAGGGCATTTAAAGGATTTATTGTGCACTACAGGCCAAGAAGTGTCAAAGGTATTCTAACTGCATGTAGAGCATGTTTTCTGTACACAAGGTACAAACTTAGAACATAGCTAATGCTTTCAAAAATGTGCACTGATTTGAAAACAAGAACACAAATGACTAAAATTTTAAAAGGCTGTTTCGAAGGATGCATGAGTGTTGCGAAGTAAGCATTGCTCTGGATCTCAAGTATGGAATATGAGATCCTTTATATCTCAGGATAATCTCCTACTGAGGCCCCAGAAAGGGAGTAAGGGGAAAGTGTCTGTGGACCAACATTATCTCTTAGGATTCATTCTTTGTTTTTAATATTAAAAAATACTTTCTCTGTTAGAGAAGTTTTAGGATCATAGCAAAATGGAGAAGAAATTACTGAGAGTTCTCATCGCCCCTGCCCTCACACATGCACATTCTCCTCTCTGTCAGTATCCAGCACCAGAGTGGTACATATGTTACAACTGATGAACCTGCATTGACACATCACTTTCACGAGAAGTCCCACAGTTTACATTGGTGTTCACTCTTGGTTTTGTACATTCTGTGGATGTGGACAAATGTAGATGATATATATCCACTACTATAGTAGTATACAGAATAGTTTCACTCTCCTAAAAATCCACTATGCTTCAACCATTCATCCCCTCTTTTCTTTATAACCCTGCAACCACTGATCTTTCTACTATCTCTATATTAAACACTTAAAAAAATCATGCCTTTCATATAGCTTAAAATGTATTAATTCCTTCATTCCTTTATTGCTACTATCTCTTCATTTTATGCATCATCTTGTTTTAGCTACTTTTTCTTGTTTAACAAAATGTTCGCTCCAAAAGAAAAGAGAAATTATATATTAAAAAATAAGAGTGTAATTACGAGATTTCTTCAGATACTCTCTACATGGATGGTTATCCATGTCTTGGTTATATGGGGGAATTAGGTCATGTTCTTAGGTATTTTTGATTAGGATTTTTGATTAGGTATTTTTGTTTAAATTATGGATGTGTAAGAAAGTAATAGTTTCAAATACAAAATATATATTTGCGTTACATAGGTTTAAAATGATAATTTCTCAAGTTTGGTATTAATTATAATTTTTAAAAATATCATTTTCCCTGGAGAGGTAGAAATGGCACCTAGGTCCAAGGGGAAATTACTTTACAGAAGCTATGTAATTTAATTGGATTTGCTTTTAATAATGTGTGACATGAAAAGGTTAATTTGAAATGTTAAGAAGCAGTGAATTCCTTGAAGAATTCACTAAAAGTTAGTTTCACTTTACAAATTACTTTGCTGTACCGTCTTTCTTGCCTGAGGGTCATTTGGTACTGAAGCTTAGGCTGTTGGATATAAACTAAGAATGAGAAGAAATAATATAATATCAAATAGAACAAAATTTTACATTCAAATGCTCTGATATAAAGGAAACCACCATTTTACACATTTTTAGGTACCTTTTATTTTTAGTATATTTTCAATTTAGTATATTTTAGTATATTTATTTTAGTATATTTTCAATTTAATGTCCTAAACCTAATGTCCTTTATTTTTAGTATATCTTCAATTTAGTAGATTTAGGATGTATATTTTAGTATATATAGTATATTTTCAATTTAATGTCCCAAACTTACACAAATTAATAATGTAGTTAAAAAGAAAGAAAAATTAGATTTAACGTGCTAAGAACAATTTTTACTTATTTTGTTTCATTATAGTGAATCCTTTTTGATTTAGCTTTTAGGAATCATTATTCCTAAGTGTGATTTTGAAATACTTCTTTCAGTTCATGTAGCTGTAAGTTTTAGACCTGATAAGTGGGAAATGTTTAACATTCCTGCTCAGAATTTGAATATGTAGTACAAGTATTCTAATAAAGTAAAAAATAAAATAACCGTCTTTTATGTTAGGTAGTTCACTGGTTATTGGCCCAGTAATAAGTCATCTCATAAGTCAAATAGTTTCAAGGCCAGAACTTTAGTATAATTTATAAATTCACTAATCTGTCAAGTATTTATTAAATACCTTTTAATTCTTTACAAAAGTACACAATCCTGGCTCTCTCTTCCTGATTTTCAATATAAAGCTTGACTTACGACTAAAGTAAATAGCAGCAGTATCACATGGGACTACCCTCTCAGGTTAGGGATTTTTGTACTGTAAGAATTTCCTCCAGAATATTTACAGATTCAACTAAATTTTTGTAACAAAATACATCCTTTCACAACTACCTAAAATAATAAAAAATGTGAGCTCTTGACACCTGTGAAGTTTAGAGAAAAAGTAGTGGTTGCAGAAGGACTCAAATATAAACTGGAAAAGCCAAGACGGAGGGCTGCTGGGAGCTATTGTTCTCTAGGTGAGGTTAGCTTGTAGAATGCAAACAGACTTCAATTCTAGTGGTTCTGTAACCAGGGGCAGCTCAGCTAACCTCTCTCAGTTTGCTTCTTTCTGTGGGAACAGCAACCATCCCAGAGCATTTTTGTGGGAACTAAAAATAATACACGAAGAAGTTCTCAATATAAATGGCCTTTATTCATTCATTTTGCACTTGATATTAATAAATATTTATTTATACCTTTAGATTAGGCATGAGGCTCCCATGTGCTAGTGAAGGAGGAAGGCATGGCTTCTCATTTAGAAATTTTACCATAATGGAGGAGAATGTTATGTAACTGCTAGTTGCCCAGTGCGATGGTTAATACTGACTGTCTACTTGATTGGATTGAAGGATGCAAAATATTGATACTGGGTGTGTCTGTGAGGGTGTTGTCAAAAGAGATCGAGGTTTGAGTCAGTGGGCTGGGGAAGACAGACCTATCCTTAATCTGGTGGACACAATCTAATCAGCTCCCAGTGAATATAAAGCAGGCAGAAAAATCTGAAAAGGGGAGATTGGTCTAGCCTCCTAACCTACGTCTTTCTCCCGTGCTGGATGCTTCCTGCCCTCAAACATTGGATTCCAAGTTCTTCAGTTTTGAGACTCAGACTGGCTCTCCTTCCTCCTCAAGCTTGCAGACGGCCTATTGTGGGATCTTCTGATCGTGTAAGTTAATACTTAATAAAGTCTATCAGGAGATACACACGCGCGCGCACACACACACACACAGAGGATATCTTTATCTATAAATATATAGATATATCTCCTGTCAGTTCTGTCCTTCTAGGGAACCCTGACTAATACACCCACCTTCATGAGTGGCTATTAGAACATCCCAAGTAAAAGAATAGGCAAAAATGTTTAGTATCATTCTATGAGATGGTGATGTAGAAGTGGCATTTGTAGGTGTCCCCAGATTTCTGTGCTAAGTTCAGTCGTTGTTGTTTTCATTTAATGTTTATTAACTGGATTTATAACATTATATTTTCTTTTTTTTATAGTACAGAGTGAAGAAAAGACTGAGATACTGATAATTATTTTCTGAATGCAGAAGTAGCATGATCTATAGGCCAATAGGAATTACATCAAGAGTGAGGAAATATAATCTTTGATCATTTAAAAAATATTAGTGCAATCATAGACAATTGACTTAATCTCCTTGTGGCATGATTCCACATTTGCTAAATAAACAGCTTGTCCAAGTTCATTTAATGAAAATCATATCAACAAATATTTATTCAATAATATTCTATGCATTATGGAAAAAAGTAGAAGCCCCGAGTTTTCAGTCAAGCTAAAGAGATGAGAATTCAAACTATGAAATGAGATTTTAAAATGAGACAGAAGAAGATTTCGTAGGACAAGAAACGTTTACTTGCCAATGAATGGTACATGCCATATGTGCTGTAGGAACTAAAATGAGAAAAAGATTGATCCACACTATTAAGGGTATGGAAGAATTTATAAGAAATGTAGAGGGGCTACTAAATCCTGAAAGATATAAACATTTGAATACATGAAAAATGTCAAAGTGAAGAGAATGTCTAAAGATACTTCGGGTCTATAAATCCCTTTAGGAAGTAAAAAATAAATTCCTGTTCACAACTAAATGGATAGACAGTACATGTTCCTTAAAAAATAACTAATCTTTTTCTAAAAAGTGCTGCTAAACCTGCCTTTAGGATTATCTCACATGCAACGAACAAAAGGACACAAGGATACATACAAGCAAACACATACCATGTCATTTACTGGTCAGATATTTAAGAGTGAATGATGCCCTAGGTCAGCATTTTATTGTTGTTGTTGACTGGTCACTATTTACTAAAGTCCATCCTTTGTTTGCAAATAAAATTTTAATCTCTTAAAATATCCTCTATACATAGTTAGGAGTGTGGATATTGATACTGCACCACCTACATTTAAATTCTAGTCTCACTACCTACAACAGGTATGACTTTGGATAAGTCACTTAACCTCCCTGTTTCTCAGTTTCTTCTTTAGTAAAAAGGGGATAATAATAGTACCTATTACACAGTATTGTTGAGAGAATTAATTTATATATATAAAGTATTTAAAAGGGAGCCTGGCACATTGTATTATGTGTGTGGGAGATGCTTATATGATTTGATATGTGTGTGTGTATATATATATATAATATATAATATGTATGTTATACATAGATGGTTCCTGACTTATGGCAGTTCAACTTATGATTTTTTGAATTCACAATAGGTTTATTGGGGCATTAAATGTATTTTTGATTTATAATATTATTGACTAGATAGGTTTATCAGGAAATAATCCCATTGTGAGTCAAGAAGCATCTGTATACATACACATATATAAATATATAAGCAAATATATATTTAAATATATAAAATAAATATTTAAGTATAAATATATAATACTAGCATCTTTACATATACAAATATATGTATATAAGGGGTGCTAGTAACTTAAATAATCAAATGACAATGATTTTGTTTAATCATAATTTTCAGTCATAGAATGATTACTGTTGAAGACAATATAATGTTTACTAAGCGATAGAGAAGCAAAAATGAGAATCTTTGAGACAATGTATTAGAAAAAGATAAAATTGAAAATTGGCCCCACAACACATTCAATATTTATCTTATAAACCATAATATGGTTCGCATTTTTTCTCAAAACATTAGTGTTTCTGAAAGTCAGTTCTGTAGCCATTGGGATCACCTAATATGCAGATAACCTCATGAGGCAGCATCAGCTGATGAATTCTCTGGCTTTGTTTACTTTGAGATGTTTTAAAATTTCATTAGATTGAGTGAACTCTGCCATCTTTTAACAACTAGTTTTCTCCTATGCACAGTAGCCTAGATTAAATAAGGCTAGAAACTTTCAATATAGTAGGTGTTTCTTTCTTATCATGCTCGGGTTCAATGTATAAAGTGAAAAATAATTTATGTATGCATTGTTGCATCTGGCTACTAAAGTGTGCAGCAAAGGCCTCATATTTTATTTATAATTTGTAATGATGAAAGGTTTGATTAAATATACAAATATAGCTACAGAGCCACTGCTCATTAAGGATATCTGATTTCTTCTGACTTTTTTTTTTCTATGAAAGAGGGTTGGTGTCATTTAGGAATTTTTTTTTTTTTAAATACTGAAGCCCAGGGGACAAACTATTTAGTTTCTTGGTTAACCTTAGTTATTATTTATATTCTTTTATGACTCTCTAGGCTCTCTCTGATGAATACTATTACATCAGAAAATTCTTTATTTAATTTCCTCTTTATCGCCCCAGATCCTATATATTGAACATAATATCAAACCTTACTAATTTAAAATCCTGTGCCTGAGTGATACATACTTTTGTGTTCATTTTATTATCTAGCATAGTATTAGTGTGCAATTTCTTCTATTACAATTTTGAAAGCTATAATGATAGCACAGTCAAGTAACTATGTGTTACTTATCCATAATTAATGAAAACAAAACTTGTTTCATGAGACAATTTATATGTGATGGATGTGCCAGAAACGTTCTTCATAAATACTTAGGGTATATTTGTTCTATTTTAAGGAATAAAATAATACAATTAGTTTGAATTTATCATCTCATTATTTTTGAGTAGGCAAGGATTAGTTCAGCCATCACATAACATTTACCGACTAGTACTAATCAAGAAGGAATGCCCTAGCCTTTTCTATTTAACAAATCTTTTATTTTTAATGAAGCAGATTAAAAGTTGATTAAGTTACCTAAAGTATACTTACTTTGAATTCCTTGCTTAATGTGGGTTCCATGGGCAGACTTCACTGTTTTTAGAAAATGTTTTCCTCCTGGCCCGCTATTACTAACCCTCCAAAGTATTCTTCAAAAAGGACCAGGAGTATCATCTTGTTTACAGCTTGAATAGAATGACCTAAGGTAGCCAGCATAAATCCAAGAACTATTACTCAGAAAAACTTATTTAGTTATAAAATTAGTCTACAGCAGTAGTTTTCATGGAATCTTTGGAGCCCTGTTTATTTAAGACATCTCATCCCAACAGAAACAGAAGGGACTTGTTTTGAAAATCAATGTTCTAGACTAGAGAATCCATTTTTTTCTTTTCTCAATTACTTTATATACAAATTGATAACTAGGGTTGTTAAAGACTGCATACATATTGAAAACTAGATACAATGAAGGCAAAGAATTACTATATATATTCCTAAATCTCTAAATTACGTTTGAGATAACCCTAGATATAATTTGATAATTAGGTTAAAAAATGATTCTTTCTGCCTATTATTCTCCATATTAACCAACCCTATCATTGTTTAATTTGAACTTTGCTTACAAGTCAACATCTAAATCTTTAGTTTCATTTGTGTAGCTACTCTGCCTTCTACTCTCACAGTTAATGCAATACCAGGTATATGAAAGAGAAGTTATTGTGAGCCTGTTCCTTAGACTCTTCTCAGTGCTAAGAGAAGCATAAACATCTTACGTATAAGCAGTCTAAAAATAAGATTTCTTGGCAAAACCTCCACGCTTCCTGCTGCTTTTCACTGCACAGATCATTCCCTGGCATAACAATCCCTTCATTTCAGCTGTACTGCTCATAATATTTTTGTTCTCCAGAATTATAGCTCTTTTGTTACAGGTTGATGAAGCTTAGTGGATGGAAATGCTATGCATTTATACTAAATAAACACATCCTTCTTAGCTTTTCTCCATAGACATGTCTTTGACCACACACTGCATCATTCATTCCTCCATTCATAAAACATCTAGTGAATATGTAATGTTTGAAGTTCTGTGGTTCTGTGTAAAGATTATAAAGACAAAAAGAGAAAAAAGAAAAAATCTTCCCTATGAAGAGCCTGAATGAATAATGGTGTGGGAACCCTAATTACAAAAAAGGGATGAGCACTTCAGACATGTATGGGGTTCTGAAATTGAAACAGTGATCTAATTCTAGTGCAGATTAGGAGCCAGAAAAAGGCTAGGTCCTCACTAAATATTAGTTGAATGAATAAAAAGATCATGATACTATTCTCGAATCCTAGCCAATGTAAAAGACATTAAGTAGAAAAAAATAAGGTTTTTATTTTACAGTAAATGAGACAAAAACATTTATTTGTTGGCAATATGGCATATACAAAGAATATCCAAGAAAATGATTTGAAAACCATTGGATGAACAAAATGATTCTAAAAATGGATCAGGTATATGAAGGATACAAAAAATCAAGAGTTTTTCAATGTAATAATTACTATTTAGTGGATGTACTGAAAGAAAATTATTTTATTTCAAATAGCAACAAAATATTATCAAGGAAAAATCCTAAGAAGAAATACCATGATTCTCATTAATTACAGAACTTTACCAAAAAAAGAGAAAACTCATGTGTAAAGACAAAATATTCCTCATGAGAGTATTTTAAATATCTCAGTTCTTTCCAAATTAATTTACACACTCATTATAATTCTAAGTGGAAAGAATGTAGGATCATTTTAGGACTGTGAAATAAAGGTTTGAGTATTTATCTGGAATGACTAAAAACTTAAAGGAGCTAAATGCCTTTTTTTTTTGAGAAAAAATAAGCAGGAATCTTGCCTATTAAGAAAATAGGCCTAATAGATTTAAAAATATATTATAAAAGTAGAAATACATCATTTGTTGTTATAGGAATTGATAAACTAATCAAACAATAGTGTATATGTTGTGTATATATGTTTATGTAATATGATATTTATTAAAAGTTATTTATACATATAGAGGTAGATGGATGGATTCTTCAACAAATGACATTGAGAAATGGCCTTTTTCTTCACGGTGGGAATGGGGGTTGTCACCTTAAACCTCATTATATCATGTACCAATAGCAAGCAGTAGTGAATCAAAAAGTTAAATATAAAAAAAATCTAAAATATACTAGGAGAAATTTTAAATATTAGCAGAATAGGTGTATATCATCTAAGAATATACACTATGTAAGAAAATACAAATGAAATACAAAATTTAAAACTTTTTGTATGGGAAAAACCTCTAAAAGGTGAATGAGAAACTAGGAAAATGTAATAAATTATACACAAGAAATTAATATGCTTACCATATAAAGACTTTCAAAGAACAATGAAAAAATGTTTTAGCTCCCAACAGAAAAACTGTAGACAATGCACACAATAAAAAACAAAATGGCCACAAAAAATTGTGTAAACTCTCAAACTCACTAATCATAGAAAAGTAATTAAAAGGCCGGGCGCAGTGGCCCATGCCTGTGATCCCAGCACTTTGGGAGCTCGAGGTGGGCAGATCACCTGAGGTCAGAAGTTTGAGACCAGTCTGGCCAACATGGTGAAACTTCATCTCTACTAAAAATACAAAAATTAGCCCAGCACGGTGGTGTGTGCCTGTAATCGCAGCTACTCGGGAGGCTGAGGCAGGAAAATAACTTGAACTTGAGAGGCAGAGGTTGCAGCGAGCTGAGATCACGCCACTGAACTCCAGCCTGGGCGGCAGAATGAGACTTTGTCTAAAAAAAAAAAAAAAGAAAAGCAAGTAAAAATAAGTTGTAATAAATGCCAAAAACACAGAAATCCTCAATGTTGCTGAAGATATGATTAGACAGACTGTTTTATATAATGCTGGCCAAAGTCTAATAGAAATATTATTTCTTAGAAAACAGATTTTTAGGAAAACAGATTTATATACATTTATCTTTGCATAATTTAATGAGAAAATTATAAACAACCTAAATATCCAGTTATAAGGGAATGTGTGTATCACTTTTGTTACATCTATAAAAGGTACTACCAGTAAATATTTAGCTTTCAGAGAAGAGCATTTATTATTTTTTAATAATACAGAAGTAACATTATAATTACAAAAAATCGGAGATAATGGAAAACATAACAAAAAAATACCTATAGTTCATCCACACAAACATTTTCTATCTTTAAAGTTAAAATTAAACTGTATAATAAGTTAAAATTAAGCTGTAAACAATATCATATATATGTGTGAATATCATATATATGTGTGTTACAAAAAAAAAAATGGAAATTCCTCAAAAAAAAAAAAAAAGGTATTTGAATTAAGGCAGATACTGTTGTGAGCATTCTTTGATCTACTGAAACTTTTTCTGAACAGCAATTGGAATAGAGTATGTATGTGTGGTGGATTATTTGCAAAGATCAGTGAGTCCTTCCATCCTTGTATAAGTATGCCCCTCCTTCTATGAAGAGGTAAAGTCTGTTTTCCTCTGCCCTTGAATCTGGGCTGTAATATGGTTTGGCTTTGTGTCCCCACCCAAATCTCATCTTCAGTTGTGGTCCCCATGTGTCAAGGAAGAGACCCTTGGGTGGTAATTGGATCATGGAGGTGGTTTCCTCCATGCTGTCCTTATGACAGTGAGTGAGTTCTCATGAGATCTGATGGTTTTATAAGGGGCTCTTCTCCCTTTGCTCTTCCACTCTTCTCTCTCTGATGCCATGTGAAGAAGGTCCCTTTGCCTTCTGCCATAATTGTAAGTTTCCTGAGGCCCCCCAGACATGTGAAACTGTGAGTCAATTGAAACTTGGATATTTATTTATAGCATTGTGAAAACAGACTAATATAGGCTGGTTGTGTTTTGACTAGTAGACTGTGTTGAAGTGATATTGGTTGATGCCTGGACCTAGATCTTAAGAGACTTTGCAACTTCTGTTTGTCACTCTCTTAGAAGCCACCCATCATGTAAAGAATTCCAGCTACTGGCTAGAAAAAAATCCATAGGGACAGAGACAAAAATCTTGGAGAAGAAAAATCATGAAAAAAAATAATAAAGAGAGGTCCAGCCAACTCACAGTCACTCTAGCCATCCCAGTTGAATACCGTATTTATAGATGAAGCCATCTTAGATCCTCTGGCCTTTCCTAGTGAAATGTATGCAAATGGAAGAATTGTCTGCTATTTTCTTGTTTTATAAAGATATTGATGATGAAATACAACTAAATTCTGCCAAGATAAGTGTCAAGAGGCTTGTTCTGAGCCAGTATAAGTGACCATGGTCTGGGGTTATACAACCTCAAGAGGTCCTGGGAAAGTGTATCTGAGGTGGTCAGGTTATAGTTTGGGTTTATATGTGGAAGATTCTGCAGGGTGAGGTGGGACATCTCAATGTGGAGTTGGGAGTTGTGTAGTGGGGAACTTGTAAGTCACAGGTGGGTTTTAGGGATTCTTTAGTTGACAATTAATTGAGAGTTAAACTATTGTCCAAAGACTTGGATTCAGTAGAAAGGAATGCTTGAGTTAAGGTTTTTGTTACGTAGATAAAGCTCTCAGGTAGCAGCCCTCGATGAGAATAGATGGTAAATATCTCTTTTCAAGACTTAACGGTGTAAGACTCACAGTTAATCTCTCCTAGATCCAGGAAAGGCCTAGAAAGGATAGACCTGCCGCATTAATGGAGATTCTCTAGAGATGCAAATTTCTCCCACAAAATATGACTTTGCAGGGTCATTTCAACTTGTTGGCCCTGTGGTACCTATTTCTAAATACATCAAATAAAAGTATTTTGGGGCGAAATATTTTGATTTCCTTCAGGATTTGCTATCTATCATGTGATGCTACACCAGAGTCAGGTTGGAAAGTAAGCCACATTATACTTGGTTAATAAACATCTAATGAGATTTTATGGTTTGTAGGGCAATACCTTCCAGGCCCCTTAGATGGGAATTTTGGCAAGAGAAGAAAAGGTCAGATTTTAGTCCTCACCATTAAGTATTGTGGTATGTTGTTACACAATAGGAGGTAACTGAAATGTTATACGAAGCAGATCTGGCTAATGAGGAGAGGAGCTTCTGGGGCACAGAGCTGATGGGCATGTACTTTTGTTTTCTTTTTGCTCCTTTATTTCTCTCCTTCCTGAAACGGGATTGGTGCAAATGCAGCAGCCATCTTATGACCTGGAAATGAAAAGCACAAGGATGAAGACCTATATGTTAAGGATAGCAGAGAAAAGAGAGAGAGAGAGAGAGAGCCAGAGCCATTGCTAGTGACATCCCTGAACTACTATGCTTTCCTCACTTCTCTCTATCCCTAGAATTCCTGTAGCTGAATAAGCACTTAAATGTTTACATGTTAATTTTTTCTCTTAGGGTTGCTGTTCCTTGCCCTTGAATGTAATTTAAATGGACTCAGCAGATTTTAAAATTTTCATTCGAATTTTAAGACTTTACAAAATTTATGATATAAATTATATACAGCAGATTCAGGTTTCAAATTTAATGGTACTGAGGAAAGAGAGAGACCCTCTCATATTGTTTTACATTGTTTTGTACTCAGTACCTGTTTTAAGAAAAAACAATGAAGTAAAACCAAAGACAGGCCGCCTAGCGCCAGGCCTGGAACCAGGCCTGGGTCTGCCTGGCTTAAACCCAGTAGTTAAAAATCAACTCATGACTTAGAAACCAATGTTCCTGACATCGTATAGAAGAACATTGTGAAACTCCCTGCCCTGTTCTGTTTGACTCTGACCACCGGTGCATGCAGCCCCTGTCACGTACCTGCTGCTTGCTCAAATCAATCACAACCCTTTCATGTGAAATCTTTAGTGTTGTGGGCCCTTAAAAGGGACAGAAATTGTGCACTTGGGGAGTTCGGATTTTAAGACAGTAGGTTGCTGATGCTCCCAGCTGAATAAAGCCCTTCCTTCTACAATTTGGTGTCTGAGAGGTTTTGTCTGTGGCTCGTCCTGCTACAGCACTAACAGTAAGAAAAGTATCTCTGTCTATCTGTTTTAAAATCTATTGGAGATAGAATAGGATGGGATACTACTCATCCTTCATGTAGTTTTTTTTTTTTTTTCCTCTTCAGAAAATCTGTACCCCTACCTCACTGATGCTATCCCAATAACCCCAGGCTTTAGTCACACATAGGAAATAGTTGCCATTCTGTGCTTTCATAATGGTTAACCATGCCTTTCACTTAAAGAATTCCAGAAATTGACTTTAGGAGAACTAAACATTGAACGAATCTTGTGAAGTGTTCCACCTTGGGAAGGAATGCTAAACAATTGATTTACAGCCTTATTGCTACTGGCCAGACCACCAGGTGGCCCATTACTCAATATAACCATAGCAACAAGATGCACTGACCTGCATACCCTACGTCTCATGTGCTTTGCCCAGCTCGGCCTGCATACCTTACCCCTGATGTCAATCCCTGTGCTTTGCTTAACAAAAATAATAATAAAAAAAACCTGCTGCAGATTTTGGCTTTTTCAGAGAGCCAGCCAGAGGATCCTTACACCTCAGCTCTGCTGTCTCCCTTGTGCTCAAGCACAAGTCCCAAAATAAAAGCCTTGTCTGGGAAATCTTGTTGGCCCTTTGTTAACTTCTGTTACATGGGAGCCAAAGAGCCTGTGGTCTGTAACATGTTCTCTGGCAACCATGAAGTGATTATGGGATGTGGAGAGCATTTTTCTCCAAGGAGGAGGCTTGTGAGCCAGCAGGATGGTGGGGTGTGTGTGCCCCCTTCATGGGTGACAGGTGGTCACCTGAATCTTTGACTCAGCATTGCCACAACTGGTGAGTTTTCCTCCTGCCTCCCCGAGACTGCCAGACAATGCTTTCTCTCTCCTCCTGTCCCCTATTTGTTGTGTCTTTCTTTTTCCTTCCTCTTTCTTCCTACTTTTCATTAACTTCATTGGTTCAAATTGGATAGACACCTGTGCAGGACAGATTGCAATGGCTGATTGGTTCAGCTGGTAGGACTGTCATCTTTAAGTCTGCTAAGTACTTTTCCTCCCTTTCCCACACCTGTGGGGAAGGGAAGCCTGTGGACTTTTCTGTTGTCTATCTTTTCGGGCATGTTATCCAATGGACTCTGGGTGCTGCCTTTTGAGGAGAGAATTGACAGCACATGGTTCCAGAGTTTCAGCTGCTCACGTCCTAATCCATTTTTCCATTTTGTGTGTTTGATGTGACAACATATTCCCCTATGCCTCCTACTGGGTGGCATCTTGTAAAAAATGAGAGACTTTTGCCTATGATTCCATAAAACAGAAAAAGGTGTGCTTTTTGTGTTTGTTTTTTTGTAGCATGGCTTGTCCCCCACAGCTACGGCATAGTGAGCGGGGTCATCAAAAGCCACTCTGCTCTTCCAGAAGCTGCAGAGAGAGGAAATCCTAAAACGTGACATGCCGGAAAAAGGGTAAAAATTTCTTACCAGCCAAACTCCTGGCCTCTCTCTGTGTAAACCAGTTGATGAAATGGTAAAAATCACTGTTTGTCTCCCCTGCAAGGCTTTGATTAAAGGGAAAAGGGATTTGTGAGACTAGCCTTCATCTGTAGCAAATCTGGTGTACTTTGAGCTATATAAATTTGTCTTTCTGTGTTGTTCTGTCATAAAGTGTGGCCCCGCAGGATAAAATACGAGCCTAGGCCCTCTGTAAGCCTTCTTTTGCAAGCAAGCCTTGCAGACTGCTCAGCTACAAACTTTGCTGTGGGTCCCTGAAACAAAAGCCAGATGAGGTTTCCCTCTCATCTTGTTTTATGTCCTTGGGAGCTTGACCATGTGACCATGTGGAGGTACCTCTCTTGGTCTCTACCATCTGGAGGGCTGGAAATTTCAGGTTCGTGTCAGGCAGCTAGCCTGAAAGGACCTGGAGTCTGAGCTGCATCAGCACACTCTTTACCCTGAATATGTCATGCTCTTGAGTGAGTTTTGTCTTGAAAGGTCCCATCTCTATTTGGCTTTAGTTGTCTTTTGCTATCTTAGGTCATTTCTGAGAATGAATTATTGGGGACCATGGAGATGCCTCCTCTACTCCCTCTAGATATACCTTTTGCTTATATAGTAAAAACCTCTAAAATTACTATCTGAACTTCAAAAGGCTTTTGGATTCACTCACTGTTGGAACTAAGTACACCATCAAAAGAAAAGGACTTTAGAGATCTCTTATTCTCAACAATTAAAGAAAAAATGGTTTAAAATAAAAGAAGGATGCATAATAATGTCATAGCTAGCCTTTAAAATGATCTTGAGCATCCTAGTCAACAGAGTAAAATGCAAAATTTTTTAAAAATTAAGAAGTTATATTGAGCAGTTAAAAGTATTTTACAACCTAAAACATGACTGCACTAGGCTCCTTCTGGGAAGAGCAGTGGCAACTGCCATGTGTTGTAGCTCAGTAGCTATAGATCTCGCCCTTTCATGATGTGTGTGGCCTCCGTTCAATTCTCAGCTTAAGGAATAGGTTCTTTCTGGTTTGTGACCTTTAATACTTGTTGATTCTTTTCTCCTCCATGAACAACTTCTGAGCCTGTCTCTTGAATTTTTCTTTCTTTGAGTTATCTTTGGGGCAATTTGAGCTCTTGTAAAAACCACTTGCCGTCTTTTTGGAGACAACTTGTGATTCTGTGGTTAAATCGTAACCTTACTTAAGGCTTATTGGTTTCAATCAGGAAAATACCTTTGGAAAAACAAAAGGCTTAAAAGCTAGAGGTGTCAGCTATTTGTCCCAGCTAGAGTCTGGTAATAAAAGATTTAAAAGAATTTTTAAATAAAAGAGCTCTATGCTTAGAAGTGAACGTAGTTAAAAGGGGATATCCAAGATATACCTGTACTTAAAAGGCCATTA
>NW_012102131.1:275866-279319 GCF_000951045.1 Mandrillus leucophaeus
CATGCCACCATGTCCCAGAAGTTTTTGTATTTTTAGTAGAGACAGGGTTTCGCAATGTTAGCCAAGCTGTTCTCAAACTCCTGTCTTCAAGTGATCCACCACCTCCAGGTCCCAAAGTGCTGGGATTACAGTCGTGAGCCTCTGCACTTAGCATAGTCACCCTGTTTTTTATTATTCTTTTTATCACAGTCATCATCACTATTATGTAGATTATTGCCATTTGTTGCATGCTTACTATATACAAAGAATATAATAAAAATATGTTCTTCAATTTTTCTTTTTATATTTTTAACAATCTTATTACTAGTAAGAGGTAGAACAAACTTTGGAGCCAGACTGCCAAGTTCAACTCTAGCTTTACCTCTTAAAATGACTTGAACCACTTTATCCCTCAGTCTCCTCATGCAAGGAGGCATCATAATATAGTATGGACCTGGCCAGGCACCGTGGCGCACGCCTGTAATCCCAGCACTTTGGGAGGCTGAGGTGGGCAGATCACTTAAGGTCAGGAGTTCGAGACCATCCTGGCCAACATGGTGAAGCCCCATCTCTACTAAAAATACAAAAATTAGCTGGATGTGATGGCGGTTGCCTGTAATCCCAGCTACTCAGGAAGCTGAGGCAGGAGAATCAACTGAACCCAGGAGGCGGAGGTTGCAGTGAGCCGAGATTGCCGAGATTGCACCACTGCACTACAGCCGGGGCAACAGAGCAAGATTCTATCTGGGAAATATATATATATAGATATATAGATAGATAGATAGATAGATAGATAGATAGATAGATAGATAGATAGATATGTAATAAATAAAATATAAATATATATTATAAAATATATATATGTATTTTTTCTTCTTAGTTGACTGAATTGTTTCTCCATTTATTTTTGTCTGTCCTCTTGCTACCCTCAAGTTCACCTGAGAGGACCTCAGGTAATTTGTGACAGCCTTGGGAAAAACAGAGGAGGTCCCGCAGGCCTCATTTTGGGAAAAATCTCTGCTTTCCTCATGGAACCCAAATAATTGTAAGTGGGCAGATCCCTCTCAACTAAGGCTCTGCTCTGTTTTGCATTGTGTTACCTGACCTCTTTGACTTTTGTGGGCATCAGAAATTACTTTGCATTATTAAAAAACACCCTTAATTTGTAATAGCTAAATAAGAGATACACTTTTAAAAATGTCTAATGGCAATTGTTTATAGTGAGTGGCTACTACTACAAGCCGGTACTCCTTTCTTTGTGCATTTAGATAAGAAAAACATGCTCTTGAGCCCCTAGAAGGTATAGAATGGGGGATGGGCTGATTACAGATTACAGAGTGGGCTGATTGGAGTCGGGTTGCCCACTAGCCTTGGAGAAATGTCTTTGCAATGAACTACACTGTGAAAGTGTTGCACTATCCCATCCCATAGCATTTCTCTGTTTTTTGGGACCCAAGATTCAGTGTAAAAATGGGATTCTTGAAAACTCTCCATGCGCCAGAGTATCCGCTTTTCCTAGCTATCTCACCTGAACTTTTACTCAAACCATATTTTCTTGGTTTGATTAAAAATAGAAATTCTCTATCTTATTTCACCTAAGAGTTGTCCCTTTAGAAATACAAATTAGAGTTGCCTTACTGACAATTGTTTAGGACAGGGAACAGGTACTTAAGAGACTAATCGTCTAAAACGGAAAACAAAAGATTTGTCTTTGCCTTTTAAATAACTACAGAAAAAAGAGGGAGAAGAAAATAGATTCAATTGGCCTCATGCTGTCTTTTTGTTTGGAAAGTGGAGTCTCCCCTCTATCAATGAGTAAAGGTTTTTGGCTTAAAAAGTTTTTAGAGGCCGGGCGCGGTGGCTCAAGCCTGTAATCCCAGCACTTTAGGAGGCCGAGATGGGCGGATCACGAGGTCAGGAGATCGAGACCATCCTGGCTAACCCGGTGAAACCCCGTCTCTACTAAAAAAATACAAAAAAAAAAAAAACTAGCCAGGCGAGGTGGCGGGCCCTGTAGTCCCAGGTACTCCGGAGCCTGAGGCAGGAGAATGGCGTGAACCCCGGAGGCGGAGCTTGCAATGAGCCGAGATCCGGCCACTGCACTCCAGCCTGGGCAACAGAGCGAGACTCTGTCTCAAAAAAAAAAAAAAAAAAAAAGAAGCTTTTAGAGTTATCACTTTGGCTAAACAAATGGCTTATAGTAGCCTGGGATTCTATTTTGCTTTATCAAT
Organism: Mandrillus leucophaeus; assembly: GCF_000951045.1. NCBI lineage: Eukaryota > Metazoa > Chordata > Mammalia > Primates > Cercopithecidae > Mandrillus > Mandrillus leucophaeus. The sequence goes on from NW_012102131.1 coordinate 278,077, forward strand.
CAAGTGTTTTAGACCTTTTGATATCTGACAAACTTTTCAAGATCAAATTAAGCATTAGGTCCTTTTAGGTCCAAAAGAGATATATTTGACTCATTTGATATATTAAACCCATACAAGAAACATTGTTAAATTAAAAATGTTGTTTAGCCTTCGTTAGATTATATTCCTATAAATGTGTTAATATGTATTTGAAAATTATATGAGATTCCTATAATTCTGATATTCCTCAGTATGTTATCAATAATTGTAATTGTTATATTAAATTATTGTGTTCCACAGAGATTACCAGATTTCTTTTTTTTTTTTTTTTTTTTTTCTGAGATGGAGTTTTGCTCTTGTCACCCAAGCTGGAGTGCAATAGCAAAATCTCGGCTCACTGCAACCTCTGTCTCCTGGGTTCAAGTGATTCTCGTGCCTCAGCCTCCCAAGTAGCTGGGGTTACAGGCATGCACCACCATGCCCCACTAATTTTTGTATTTTTAGTAGAGTTAGGGTTTCACCATGTTGGCCAGGCTGGTCTCGAACTCCTAACCTCAGGTGATCCACCTGCCTCGGCATTCCACAGTGCTGGGATTACAGGCGTGAGCCACCACACCCAGCCTGATTACCAGATTTTCTTGTTGATTGTGTCATTAGTTAGTCATGGCTATCCTAAGATTTTGTCATGCACAGACAATCGTTATCTTGTTTTGATTCTTTTCTTTTAAAATTTTTATTATATTTTTATTATACTTAAAGTTCTAGGGTACATGTGCACAACGTGCAGGTTTGTTATATATGTATACATGTGCCATGTTGGTGTGCTGCACCCATTACCTCGTCATTTACATTAGGTATATCTCCTAATGCTAGCCCTCACCACTCCCCCTATCCCACGACAGGCCCTGGTGTGTGATGTTCCCCTTTCTGTGTCCAAGTGTTCTCATTGTTCAGTTCCCACCTATGAGTGAGAACATGCAGTGGTTGATTTTTTTGTCCTTGCAATAGTTTACTGAGAATGATGGCTTCCAGCTTCATCCATGTCCCTACAAAGGACATGAACTCATCTTTTTTTATGGCTGCATAATATTCCATGGTGTATATGTGCCACATTTTCTTAATCCAGTCTACCGTTGATGGACATTTGGGTTGGTTCCAAGTCTTTGCTATTGTGAATAGTGCCGCAGTAAACATACTTGTGCATGTGCCTTTGTAGCAGCATGATTTATAATCCTTCGGGTATATACCCAGTAAGGGGATGGCT
>NW_012102131.1:284707-304934 GCF_000951045.1 Mandrillus leucophaeus
CTCTACACACTGCTTTAAATGTGTCCCAGAGATCTTTGTATGTTGTACCTTTGTTGTCATTGGTTTCAAAGAACATCTTTATTTCTGCCTTCATTTTGTTATTTACCCAGCAGTCATTCAGGAGAAGGTTGTTCTGTTTCCAGGTAGTTGAGTGGTTTTGAGTGAGTTTCTTAATCCTGAGTTCTAGTTTGATTGAACTGTGGTCTGAGAGACAGTTTTTTATAATTTCTGTTCCTTTACATTTGCTGAGAAGTGCTTTACTTCCAACTATGTGGTCAATTTTGGAATAAGTGAGATGTAGTGCTGAGAAGAATGTATATTCTGTTGATTTCGGGTGGAGAGTTCTGTAGATGTCTATTAGGTCTGCTTGGTGCAGAGTTGAGTTCAATTCCTGGATATCCTTGTTAACTCTCTGTCTCATTGATCTGTCTAATGTTGATAGTGGGGTGTTAAAGTCTCCCATGATTATTGTGTGGGAGTCTAAGTCTCTTTGTAGGTCTCTAAGGACTTGCTTTATGAATCTGGTTGCTCCTATATTGGGTGCATATATATTTAGGATAGTTAGCTCTTCTTGTTGAATTGATCCCTTTACCATTATGTAATGGCCTTCTTTGTCTCTTTGATCTTTGTTGGTTTAAAGTCTGTTTTATCAGACACTAGGATTGCTACCCCTGTCTTTTTTTGTTTTCTATTTGCTTGGTAGATCTTCCTCCATCCCTTTATTTTGAGCCTATGTGTGAGTCTGCATGTGAGAAGGGTCTCCTGAGTACAGCACACTGATGGGTCTTGACTCTATCCAATTTGGCAGTCTGTGTCTTTTAATTGTGGCATTTAGGCTATTTACATTTAAGGTTAATATTGTTCTGTGTGAATTTGATCCTGACATTATGATGTTAGCTGGTTATTTTGCCTGTTAGTTGATGCAGTTTCTTCCTAGCGTCGATGGTCTTTACAATTTGGCCTGTCTTTTCAGTGGCTGGTACCAGTTGTTCCTTTCCATGTTTAGTGCTTCCTTCAGGATCTCTTATACAGCAAGCCTGGTGGTGACAAAATCTTTCAGCATTTGCTTGCCTGTAAAGGATTTTATTTCTCTTTCACTTATGAAGCTTAGTTTGACTGGACATGAAATTCCGGGTTGAAAATTCTTGTCTTTAAGAATGTTGAATATTGGCCCCCACTCGCTTCTGGCTTGTAGAGTTTCTGCTATGAGATCAGCTGTTAGTCTGAAGGGCTTCCCTTTGTGGGTAACCCGACCTTTCTCTCTGGCTGTCCTTAACATTTTTCCTTTATTTCAACTTTGGTGAATCTGACAATTATGTGTCTCTTGGAGCTGCTCTTCTCGAGGAGTGTCTTTGTGGTGTTCTCTGTATTTCCTGAGTTTGAATGTTGGCCTGCCTTGTTAGGTTGGGAAAGTTCTCCTGGATAATATCCTGCAGAGTGTTTTCCAACTGGGTTCCATTCTCCCCATCACTTTCAGGTACACCAGTCAGATGTAAATTTGGTCTTTTCACATAGTCCCTTATTTCTTGGAGGCTTTGTTCATTTCTCTTCACTCTTTTTTCTCTAAACTTCTCTTCTCACTTCATTTCATTCATTTGATCTTCAATCACTGATACCCTTTCTTCCAGTTGATCAAATCAGCTGCTGAAGCTTGCGTATTCATCACGTAGTTCTTGTGCCATGGTTCTCAGCTCCATCAGGCCATTTAAGGACTTCTCTACATTGGTTATTCTAGTTAACCATTTGTATACTCTTTTTTCAAGGTTTTTAGCTTCTTTGCGATGGGTTTGAACTTCCTCCTTAAGCTCAGAGAAGTTGGATTGTCTGAAGCCTTCTTCTCTCAACTCGTCAAAGTCATTCTCCAACCAGCTTTGTCCCATTGCTGGCGAGGAGTTACGTTCCTTTGGAGGGGGAGAGGCACTCTGATTTTTAGAATTTTCAGCTTTTCTGCTCTGTTTTTTTCCCCATCTTTGTGGTTTTATCTACCTTTGATCTTTGGTGATGGTGATGTACAGATTGGGTTTTGGTGTGGATGTCCTTTCTGATTGTTAGTTTTTCTTCTAACACTCAGGACCCTCAGCTGCAGGTATGTTGGAGTTTACTAGAGGTCCACTCCAGACCCTATTTTCCTGGGTATCATCAGTGGAGGCTACAGAACAGTGAATATTGCTGAACAGCAAATATTGCTGCCTGATCATTCCTCTGGAAGCCTCATCTCAGAGGAGGACCTTGCCATGTGAGGTGTCAGTCTGCCCCTACTGGGGGGTGCCTCTCAGTTAGGCTACCTGGGGGTCAGGGACCCACTTGAGGAGGCAGTCTGTCTGTTCTCAGATCTCAAACTCTGTGCTGGGAGAACCACTACTCTCTTCAAAGCTGTCAGACAGGGACATGTAAGTCTGCAGAGGTTTCTGCTGCCTTTTGTTCAGCTATGCCCTGCCCCCAGAGGTGGAGTCTACAGAGGCAGGCAGGCTTCCTTGAGCTGCAGTGGGCTCCACCCAGTTTGAGCTTCCTGGCTGCTTTGTTTACATACTCAAGCCTCAGCAATGGGAGGCGCCCCTCCCCCAGCCTCATTGCCGCCTTGCAGTTCAATCTCAGACTGCTGTGCTAGCAATGAGCGATGCTCCACGGGCATGGGGCCCTCCAAGTCAGGCTCAGGATATAATTTCCTGGTGTGCTCTTTGCTAAGACCATTGGAAAAGTGCAGTGTTAGGGTGGGAGTGACCCGATTTTCCAGGTGCCATCTCTCACAGCTTCCCTTGGCTAGGAAAGGGAATTCCCTGACCCTTTGTGCTTCCCAGGTGAGGCGATGCCTCACTCTGCCTCAGCTCATGCTTGTTGGGCTGCACCCACTGTCCAGTAAGCCCCATTGAGATGACCCCGGAACCTCAGCTGGAAATGCAGAAACCCCCATCTTTTGCGTCACTCCTGCTGGGAGCTGTAGACTGGAGTTGTTCCTATTCAGCCATCTTGGAACCACCCCGATTATGTTCAAAAGGCACTTTATAACCAGCTATAGAACTCTTGACAGGTGCTCTTGAAAGCAGGTCTCTGATAACTTTGGAGTTTGGACTATCAGAATAGAGGAAAAAACTTCTAAGACTTTCCTGGAGATGTTATGTGTTAATAAATATTGAGTGCAACAAGAGTTAATTGAATGGACTAAACTAATAGAAAATTGAAATAGTCTTTTTATAAATTTCTTGAAATTCTGCTGATCCTTTTTGTTTTGTTTTGCAGAGTCAAGAAAACTTTTTTCCTGTTGAACTAATTATAGCTTTTAACAATTGAGTACAATATATTCCTATAAGCAAATTTGGAGCATTTTTCTTTCTACCTGATTTCTTCAGAATTTGGAAACTATTTGTGTCTATTCTTAACTTATGGTAATGTAGTTATTTCCATAAGTTCAATAAGAATCTGTTTTCTTTTGTAACAGAACACAACTGGGGACACTGGGTATTTGACCAGGGGTTTGACTGAAATGGCATGCTTCCAACTGCTTTTAAAATTTGAGGTTGACTTACAAAGCTGATAAAAGCCCCTTGGAGAAACTTGCCTCATACCTTGTCTATGCAGTCCCTGTATAGAGTAAAAATGTCACCCTCTAACAGGTTCTGGAACTCCAAGTTATGTTGGGACCTTAAGAGGGGAGGAATTCACACAATTCATACAAGTATTTGTAGGGACAGATAAATCAGTGGTTAGGCTCAAGGCTTTAAAAAGTCTAAGCTAAGATTCCTTATAGAACAAAGTTCTAGCACAATAAAAACAAACAAGACTCTATATGACAAATAATTATTCTTGCTGTACTTTATGCAAAAAATCAGGCCGAGTATAAGACTAAAACTTATTTGCAAACAAATCAGTACTACCATGATTTGTCTTTGATTAAATGAAACTGGAGATAAAAAGACCGTAATATACATGTTGTTAGATTCTAGTCTTGTCCATTGTTATTGAGTTTTTAAATATTATTTTCCATGCAATGAGTATCCAAACTAACATTTTCAAATTTTTCTTCCATTTTTCTGACTTAAATGCAATAAAATTGCTAGTATCTCTTTTCTAAGGCCCTACAGACTAAAGCTTATTTCTTATAACACAGGCAAGAAAAATGTGTCAGATTGTCAGCATCTTCCTCCTCTGTAACTAAAGATGCTTTGAGTCTAACGTCTGGGTAGATTATGCCCATGATTAATGTTTGTTTTTCTTCTCTTTCCATGTAAATGCCTCTTATTAAAAGTCTGTCTTATAGTTTGACAACAGTAGGTTGGTTCTCCAGCCTATTCACTTACATTTCAAATGGCATCTGATCTCTTGTTATAAGCATTGTTAAACTGGGCTTAAGAATTTTATTAATCACTGGGTGCTATTTGATTTTTAAAATAATTATTTGTTATATTCAACAGCAGTACAGATAATTAAAGTTTATGTCTTCAGCCTTCAGCCATTCCAACTCATGCTACTGATGGCCCAAGGAGTCCAACCCTTACCTTCACAGGAGGATCCTAGTTCCTACTAATCTTTAGAACAGTCAATGAAAAATTTCCATGCCTTCCAAGGTTAGGCAGGGGTGACAATCCTATTCAGTAGGAAGTAGCTTCAGAAGATGAGATCTTTGACCCTCTCTAAGAATAAGGAGAATATAATCTCTCAAGGGGGAATTGAAATAGAATAGGAGTGGGATGTGGCTCCCACTTCACATATTTTTTCTTCTTTATTCTCTTCACAAAATCCACAGCACTATCTTGCTGATGCTATACCCACTAATCCTGAGGCTTTAGTCACACATAGAAAATAGTCATTCTTCTGTGCTCTCATAATGTTTAACCACACCTTTTATTTAAAATATTCTAAAAGTTGACCTTAGGAAATCTTAACACTGAACCACAGTTGCAGAGTGTCCCACCTCGGGAAAGAATACTGAACAATTGATTTACAGCCTTGTTGTTGCTGGCCAGACCACCAGGTGGCCCATTACTCAAGATAACCATAGCAACAAGATGCACTGACCTGCACACCCTACCCATCATGTGCTTTGCCCAGCTCAGCCTGCATACTTTACCCCTGATGTCAATTCCTGTGCTTTGCCTAATCAAGCAAACAAAAACCCTACTGGATTTTTTCAAGGAGTCAGCCAGAGGATTCTTACACCTCACTTCTGCTGTCTTTCTTGGACTTCAGCACAAGCCCCAAAATGAAAGCTTTGTCTGGGAAATCTGCTAGACCTCATGTTAATTTTCATTACAGGGGAAGCCAAAGACCCTGTGATCTATAACTCTCTCTCTCTTTCTATCATAAATGAATAAATAAAAACTGAAATGCATCCAATGCCACTGAGAACTTTTATTAGTGATCATTTCACTTAATCATTTAATTAGTCTCACCACACCTTATTTCTTCAGCCATAAAATAGGGTTACATAATGTATCTACTTTGTAGGGCTGCTGGGAGGCAGAGAAAATATGTATAAGATGCCTAGATTTGTGCTCACACGCAGTAAATGCCTAATAAATGTTGGCATTAAACATTTATATGAAGAATGTTTTGATTTTTATTTTCTTTTTAAATACTTTTTACTTCTTCATTTTCTACAATGAGAAGAATTACTTTATAATCAGAAAGCAAAACAAAGCATGACGGGCTTTAGAAAAATCTCTGGATGATATTAATACAATATTGAGCTCCAAATATAAAGTTCTATAGAACGAGGTTGAGTTTTAAAATTTGTGGCTTATAAATAGCGCCTGTCAGGCCAGGCACGGGGGCTCATGCCTGTAATCTCAGCACTCTGGGAGGCCGAGACAGGGGGATCACCTGACGTCAGGAGTTCGCGACTAGGCTGGCCAATATGGTGAAACCCCATCTCTCTCTATTAAAAATAGAAAAAACTAGCTGGGCATGGTGGCACGTGCCTGTGATCCTAGCTACTCGGGAGGCTGAGGCAGGAGAATCGCTTGAATCTGGGAGGTGGAGGTTGCAGTGAGCAGAGATTGCACCACTGCCCTCCAGCCTGGGTGACAGAGTGAAACTCCATCTCAAATAAACAAACAAACAAACAAAAAAGAAATAAGGCCCATCAGAATAACTTTATATACAACTTGAAATATTTTATCAATATTATTTAAATATTTTAATATTAAATATTAATAGCAATAATAGATCTTCATGGTAAAATGTATCTTTGTGTTATGCTCATCTACATACACTTGACTAAATTTGTGTACCTTAAAGTTGCCACAAAACCCCACCTCCTAAAGGCTACAGTGTTTCTAGATGGGTGGTTCACAAAATATCCAGTTGAACTTGTCTAAGATTTTTCTGAGCATATGGTGAAGAGGTGGGAGATAATGCTTTCAGTTACTTATACTCACTGGTTTTGCCTGGGCTGATATATTTCTGGAACTTTAATATTATTCAAAATAAAGTAGAGAATTCAACACAATGTATTTGATTATTTCTGACTGTTGTTTTGTCTCCAGTGTTGATAGGAGTCTGGCAATAATAACAGAGCAATACAGTCTAATGACTTTGGATTCTTGAGTTTTAAGTCATTTTGTAACTCAAAGATGGATGTTCCAATTTTAGTTTCATTACTGACTGGCTGCCTATTATTATCACACTGTCCTGTTTTTCTTAAGCATAAAATGGGGTTATAATGCTGACCTTTGTTTCTCTTTCAGAGTATTTGTTTCAAAATTCTTTAAGGTGTAGTATAACAATGCATATAATATGCCCTGATAAATTAAAAATATATAACTAGGAAAATAACTCAGGAAAATATCTTGAAATGAGAAAAATAAAATAAACCTCGAAGTGAGTAGTAAATTGCTTGCCAAGAGATACTGTGTGCTTATTGGACATGGGCCATGATTTCAACTCAATGTGCTTTAGTAGCCAATTGAAAAGGAAAAAAAAATGGGTTATACAACTCAGAGAGTCAATAAGATAAAGTTTATCATGTCAATAAGCACAAAATCAAAACAAAGTAGTTGCTCCTGAGAAACTATGTTACTGGTAATTTCTCCACAGTAAATATATAGGCACTTTTCATAGGGCAATTTCTTATATGATTCTTTAAATTAGACCGGTAAATGAACACTAAAACATAATTTTATATAATTAATCTATGTGGGGTCAGAACACTATATATTCATGTACAAGCTTTTTGATAATCTGGCTTAACCTATGCACTCACGTTGAAGCTCCTAGAGAGACTTAGAAGGATTGCCTATCTTTTAGGCAGTTCTCAATTATGCATCTTTAAAGTGTACCTTTGTTAATAAATAGATTGCAGTTGTAACATGCTGCCAGTTAGATTTCAAGTTAATTCACAGTTAAGTTTCAACGGACTGAAAAGGAGAATTGACTTCTTGTGAAAATTGAGTTTAAGAAGAACAGAAAGCTAACCAACCTCTTCATTCAGATGGGTGTAGAAGTCATTGGTGGGCAGGGCCGGGCCAGGATTCTTGTCTTGAATATGAGTCATGGAATCAGGTTGTTCAACAGAAGAGCAAACTAAACATAATCATCTGGACACAGTGGCTCATGACTATAATCCCAGCACTATGGGAGGCCACAGTGGGAAGATAGCTTGAGGCCAGAAGCTCAAGACCAGCCTAGGAAACATAGTGAGATCCCTGTCTCCACAAAAAACAAAAAAGAAAAAAAAAAAAAGAAAAAAAGTTAGCTGGGTGTAGTTACTTTTGGGAGGCTGAGGTAGGAGGATCACTTGAGTTTGAGAAGTCAAGGGTAATAGAGCAAGAAACTGTCAAAAAATAATAATAGAACCAAACAGAAACTAAAAATAACAAATTGAAAACAGACAATTAAAGAGATTAGTCTAAACAAACAAAAAACAGAAATAAAATATAATTTTAAGGTAAAATTTATTCTAAAAATAAAATATTAATTTTAAAATATGGAAAAAGCGATTAAGTTTAAAACAATTAAGTTTGAAAATGAATATGCGCAATATAAAAAGCCAGATCTAAAAAGTAGAGTTAAGAATGAGATTATTAAGACTAAAAGTAGTTTCTAAGAATGTACAAATAAAGTCAAATTCTTTTTATTAAAAATGCAGTAGTCACCATTTAATTTAAAGAAAAATAAGAGAGAGGCAGAAAATCCAAAATATAAGAATAATGAAATTAGAATAAAACTTAGGAATAAATGTTATACACATTAATAATACATTTTAAGTCAATTTTGAGGTGCTGAACCATAGAAGTCAATGTTTAGTAAAGTCAGAAAACTCAACCACAGTGTAGGAAGGCTACTGGGAGTCCTTAGTAAGGAAAGGTTTTGCTTTGAGGTGGCTTGAAGGTGCATTCTTCCTTAAAGGAGCAGAACTATGCAAATTCTTTAGCCCATGTCTTTAGTAAAGGCCCTCACTCTTGTCAAAATTTTCACAATTATATGTAAAATTGTGATAAACACGTATATACCTACATCTTTGCACTTTTTTAAAGAAAAAAGTTCTGAAAGTTTAGTTGGCTAAAGTGTATATATATATAAGATTTTTGATGCTATGTAATGCCAATTCATCCTCCTATGACTGATAGTAATTTATATTTAAACCAACAGTTCATGAAACATCTATTTCACTTCCCCCTTGTCTAAGGTTATTATGATACCATTTTCATTACTACTGATAATTGAAAAATATCTTATTTCAAATTGTGTTTCATTTTGATTGGTATTGAGATTGAACCAACACTCATTAAAGAAATGTTTGTTTATTCTGAGCTCTTCCTCTTTTCTCTGTTTGTCTTCATATAAACAGATGAGAATAATTCTCACAAGGCAGATAACTTAACTGGCAAATGACTTTGGTGTAGTCATTACATACAAAACATGTTTGTCCATATCTCTTTTGTTATGCAGGCCTTTCTCAAGCTTCCTGATTACCAGCTAGCTCTCAAACCTGACTTGATTCCTAAGACAATAGAAATATGATGAATTAATGGTAGTTATTTAAATTCCCAAGTTTATTTGATGACATAAAACATGCTAAGATGACTCATAAACTTCCAGTTTAACTAAAATTAAAATGAAACAATAAGTCAGACTCAAACTGATCTACTGAATAATCCAAAATAGATGTCAGCTGGGTGCAGTGGCTCACACCTGTAATTCCAGCACTTAGGGAGGCCAAGGTGGGAGGATTGCTTGAGCCCAGGAGTTTGAGACCAGCCTGGGCAACATAGAGAGACATCGTCTCTACAAAAAAAATTTTTAAAAATTAGCTAGGCACGGTGATGCGTGTCTGTGGTCCCAGGTACTCGGGACCCTGAGGTGGGAGGATTGCTTGAGCTTAGAAGGTTGAGGCTGCAGTGACCCATGATTGTACCACCCTGCATGGGTGACAAAGTAAGACTCTGTATAAAAAAAAAAAAAGGCTACATATCAATGGTTGGTTTAAGATTATTGAATTATCTAATTATTTTGTTTCTCTTTGTGTATCAGATCTCAAAAATGAAAGCAAAGTGATATAAAATTAATATATTTTAATTGTAACATTCTATCCAATTCAAATTTTATTTTCTGATACAATTTATGGACTACACATTTATGTTCTTGTCTAATGCATAGTTAAGTCTTCTTTGGTTGGCCTTTAAAATGTTTTTATACTGTCCATTTAGAGGATATTGCATATTCTGAAGATAGGGTCAGTGGCTTCTATGCTCTAAATCAATGAACTAGAAAATAACATTTGTACATTAAGAAATATTCACATCCTTACAAAAATAGTTTAAATGGCAAAACGGGAAGACTGACATTGTCACATTATAAAATTAGATTTCAGAGTGTAACAAGAAAGGTTTAAAATTTCTTAGAAAACATAAAAATTACAAAGTATTTAGTCAAAAATCTTAAGTAACTTTTACTTTAATGGCAATTATTCAAAATGTAAGAAACTGTCTGAAAAATAGAAAATCCAAGATTGACATTTCATTAGATACTATTTTAGGATTGTTTTTCTTGCTTTTAATAGAGTTCATTGCGAATAATTTTTTAACAAGCAAAGAGACATTAAACATGTAAATGTAAGACTTTTATTTTAGGAAAATGGTTGACAAGCTGAGTAGATAAACCCGTCCCAGTATAGAATGTCTGCAGTAATAGATTAAAAGTGAAAATCTTTTCAAAAGTCATGGTAAAGATGATAAATTCAGAAAAACCATCAGAGGGCAGAACTGACAAGAAAACACAAACCCAAATAGATGAGGTTGAAGTCTGTGTGCTGTTTACCTGGATGGCATCTGCCAGTAGTTGGTAACCTTGAGTCTGAATTTTAAGGTTGCCTGCATCCATGGAGGCTGGAAAGAAAGCACCAATAGTATGAACCTGAGCTTCATAGAAGGCTGGATCAGAGACAACCTCAATAATCTGAGACTGCTCTTCCCAGACAGCAACACCCTCAGTGACTGAACTTGAGGGAAAATCCCCTTGCAGAGGAAATGTTAATACTTGTCTATCTTCTTGCAATATTAATTATGCATTTATATATTTTATCATGCTTTGACATCTTGGGGTCTTGCTGATCTTAGAGAGACTGTCTCTTCCAAGGATAGCTAATTGCTAGAGATAGCAAACAACTTGCCTATGAGCATACCTTTCATATGCAAGCCAAACAATCCCGTCTCTACCTTCAGCCACCTCCTTTATTAACTCTAACACACCATATTGATATTCTCCCTGCTCTAAATCACCAACCAGGTACTAGGTAACTAGAGACCACCACCACCTGCTCATTTCTGCTGTGGAAGGGGCATTCTATTACTTCGTGTTGAGAATTTTCTCTTCTAGTAGCTCTCTTGAGGTGAATTAATGTATCTTACTGATAAATTAATTTTTTTCTTTTCTTTTTTTTTTTTTTTTTAAGACAGAGTCTTATTTTGTCACCCAGGCTGGAGTGCAGTGCAGTGACATGATCTCGGCTCACTGCAACCTCCGCCTCCCAGGTTCAAGCAATTCTCTGCCTCAGCCTCCTGAGTAGCTGGGATTACAGGCGCCTGCCACCATGCCCGGCTAAATTTTTTTGTATCTTTAGTAGAGATGAGGGTTCACCATCTTGGCCAGGCTGGTCTTGAACTCCTGACCTTGTGATCCAGCTGCCTCGGTCCCCCACAAAAGTGCTGGAATTACATGCGTGAGCCACTGTGCCCGGCCTGATAAATTAATTTCTAACCAACACCTAAGGTGATTGTCAGAAATATCTGTATCCTTGCCATACAACAGAGCAGGCATACAGGTTACCTCCCCACCTTCTCCTTGCTGATTTCTCTCCTCATCATCTTTCTTGACTTTCTTTTCTCTCATCAACAGCTGTAAGTCTAGGACACCAGATATCCTGCCGGCTCAGTAGTTAGGACATTTCACACAAGGGATGATCAGCAGTCACAACTTAGTGAAAGGGGTAGTGTTTTTGGCATCCTCCATCTTGTAGGATGAGAGAGAATATATTGGATGCTTCTCACCAATGGGAGGAGTAAGAGAAGCTGCTCCACAAATTCTCATTCCCATCAATAATGACTTCTAGTCTGCCTTCATTTTATGTAGTCCAGAGGAAGTCAGCAAGTAAAGGGTTGGAACGATGAAGAGCTCCAACTGTGCTGAAATAGTGCCCCGTAGCAAGCCTCTCTTGAATGTGATTGAGCCCACAGGTGGTAGTTTTTTGACTTTAGAATTTGACATTACTTGACTTTAGACTGTGGATTCTTTCATCAATTCTGGGAAAATAAGAAAATGCATTTGCATTATTTGACTTTAGACTGTAGATTCTAGGCTTTAATTCTGGGACAATAAGAAGTTTTTCTGCCGGTATTCTACAACAGTGCAATAGTGACATAACTTATCATCAAAGAACAAAAATTTTCATTTGCATAAATATTAGCATATAACTAACATCATTGAATTCTCTGTATCATATTAAAACTAACGTTTGTAATGAAACAATTTAAGTTTTAAAAAATGGAAAACTGGTTGTTGGAGATAGTATAAAAATATAAATAATATTAGAAATAAACCATAAAGGTAAGGCTTGTGCAGTTAAATATAGGTGTATTAGTCTGTTCTCATTCTGCTAATAAAGACATACCCAAGACTGGATAATTTATGAAGGAAAGAGGTTTAATTGGCTCACAGTTTCCACATGGCTGAGGAAGCCTCACAATCATGGCAAAAGGAAAACAAGATACATCTTACATGGCAGCAGGCAAGGGAGCTTGTGCAGGGAAACTCTCCATTAAAAAACCATCAAATCTCATGAGACTTATTCACTACCACGAGAACAGAATGGAGGATACTGCCCTCATGATTCAATTATATCCACCTGGCCCTGCCCTTAACACATGAAAATTATTACAATTCAAGGTGAGATTTGGGTGGGGACACAGCCAAATCATATCAATGGGCAAGATCATTATTCTAGTTGCACAATTGTTCTGAATGAGTTGTGAAGAGAGCCATTCAAACTGAGAGATTCTGGGTTGTTAATTTCCTTTATAAATTCAATTTTGTGTTTCTGAGATGTATCCTATTCTACACTACATTGAATTTAGAGGGGAAATTCTTTTTACATTTTCATTTCTAGTCTCTCTATTTCTTAACCAGATTAGTATAATGATAATATAAATTTTGGGTAGCTATGCAAAGTATTGTAATCCAGTCTTTCTATATGTTAGTATAAGAAAATGGCAAGTTACTTCCCCATAGAATATTGATCCAAAAGTATAATTAAGTAAAAAATCAATTTAAGTTCTTGTCTTCTCATCTGATGGCCAAAGTTTAATAAGATTTGTTTTTACTTAATGTTTATTTATTTATGAGTTCTTACTGATTTCATACTAATAGTTAATTTCAAACTTCTGTGTTTTAAGATTGATGTATAGATGAACTACTAACATTAATGTCAAGTCCAGTATCTTTCAAAACCATTATATTTCTTTAGAAAAGAGAAAGAAATTGAGAAATTCCAATTTAAAATTATGACAACAGCCTTATCCATTGACAAAATTCTCAATTATTGGAAAGCAAAGAGTAGTTAGAACAAAGTGAAGATTGACTTTGATGTAATGCTCAGTATATATCTATGGATGAATTTATTAAGCCTGTAGTTGCTGTAATTGGGAGAAACAATAGCTCTTGAAAACACAGCTAAAGTTTATGAATGACTCTTGCCTGGTGCAACAACTTAACAAGCTCTCTGGGGAGGGTTTATCACAAATATCTATATCATATTAATTGCTTCCAGCTGGATTAGCAATAGTTGGTCTGTTCCTGAAGTTTCCAGATGAAGTTAAAACAAAAGGCAATACTTTTCACAATTCTGCAAAACCACACCCTGAAAAAGAGAAATCATTTTTAAAAGTTTTATTTTATGGAAGAAATATGTCTTCAAGATACATTCCCAGAGCTTCGTTTTGAAATTACCTGTTACCTTGTGTATTATTCAGAAGCAAACATTTGTGAAACTCTTTTCAAATTACTTCGACTCTTTACTTTTCCACTGGCTATTTGGCCAGATAACTGATGTGACAGAGGCTTAGATTTTAACCATTGTGTGGTGATAAAAACACAAGGGTTGATTTATCTTTGTGGTGGGGTATTACTTATGACCACAGAATTTTAGATTGTCACCTGAGATTTTGGTTCCCTCAATTATTAATTTTGCATTTTTTTCTAAAGTAATTAATGATTAAAATGCATAGGACCTCTTTCCCAACCCACCTATTTAAAAACCCTATCATTCATGGAAAGAAACAAATCTTAATTTAAGTTCCTCAAGTTGCATTCTTCGGGTTTTAATATATAAAGGAAGAATGAAGAATTCTTTTTTGGCGAGCACTATTGTTAACTGATTTCCTATTCTTCTTTTCCAGAAAACTCTAGTGGATGTATATAATTTATTTCAATAGGCTAAAAAACATTACTGTCATAAAAGTTTACTTTTGTTCATTTTTTATGGTTTTGGAAAAGCTAAAATATTGTACATCATTATGTTATTTGTGAACATACTTTCCTATTCCAATGTTCAACATGCTTTAATGATTCAAGCAGACACTCCTTGGGTCATCTGGTGTCCCTCTTCCTGCCACCTATAGTCTTGGAAGATTTTAAAGTATGAGCTAATGTCAATATCATGGTTTCTCATACTCTTTATTCCTAAACACCAGGGCTTTTTGAAGTATAGCTGACTCAATGTTTTAAGATCAGATAAATAAGAATGGGCTTGAAATATCTTGATGTTATCAAAATCAAGAATACTTTCAGCAATATCAGAGGTGATATGGAAAAGGGCAAGGCTGGGGAGGAGGCCCTGGTCTGTGAGAAGGCTTCTCAGGGCCCAGTGTATAAGGTAACATCAGAAAAGAAAATAAAAATGATCAAATTAAATTCAAAGAAGTTGTCTGTTAAAGCAGACATGATTCCATTGTAAAACTGTATCAGGCGGGGCACCAGGGCTCACACCTGTAATCCCAGCACTTTGGGAGGCTGAGGTGGGTGGATCACCTGAGGTCAGGAGTTTGAGACCAGCCCGGTCAACATGGTGAAACCCTGTCTCTACCAAAAATATAAAAATTAGCTGGGCATGGTGATGGGTGCCTGCAATTCCAGCTACTTGGGAGGCTGAGTCAGGAGAATCACTTAAACCTGGGAGGCAGAGGTTGCAGTGGCTGAGATTGTATCATTGCACTCTAGCCTGGGCAACAAAAGTGAAACTCTGTAAACAAAAAAAAAAAAAAAAAAGAAAAAAAAAAGAAAACCAACCCAAAAAACAGAAACTGTATTAGTTCATTCTTACACTCCTATGAAGAAATACCCTAAACTGGACAATTTATAAAGGATAGAGGTTTAATTGAATCACAGTTCTGCAGGGCTGGGGAAGCCTCAGGAAACTTACAATCATGGCAGAAGGGGAAGCAAACATGTCCTTCTCTACATGGCAGCAGCAAGGAGAAGTACAGAGCAAAGTTGGGGGGAAAGACTTTTATAAAGCCATCAGATCTCATGAGAATTCACTCACTATCAGGAGAACAGCATGGTGGTAACTGCTCCTATGATTCAATTACCTCCCACCTGATCCCTTCCATGACACATGGGGATTATGGGAACTACAATTCAAGTTGAGATTTGGCTGGAGACACAGCCAAACCACATAAAAAACTGAAAAAGCTCAAATTAAAAAGTGGTTGGGATTTCCAATATGGTCAAATAGGAACAGCTCCAGTCTGCAGCTCCCAGCGAGATCCATGTACAAGATGGGTGATTTATGCATTTTCAACTGAGGTACCAGGTTCATCTCACTGGGACTGGTTGGACAGTGGGGGCAGCCCAGAGAGGGTGAGCTGAAGCAGGGCGGGGCATCGCGTCACCTGGGAAATGCAAGGAGTCAGGTGATTTCCCTTTCATAGCCAAGGGAAGAAATGAGTGACTGTACCTGGAACAACGGTACACTCCCACACTCCCACTGTACTTTTCCCAAGGTCTTAGCAACCAGCAGATCAGGAGTTTCCCTCCTGTACCTGGCTCAAAGGGTCCCATGCCCATGGAGCCTTGCTCACTGCTAGTGCAGCAGTCTGAGATCGACCTGCGAGGCTGCAGCCTGGTGGGGGGAGGGGCGTCCACCATTGCTGAGGCTTGAGTAGGTAAACAAAGGGGCCCAGAAGTTCAAACTGGGCAGAGTCCACCTCTCCGCATGGCCTACTGCCTCTACAGACTCCATCTCTGCGGGCAGGGCATAGCTGAACAAAAGGCAGCAGACAACTTCTGCAGACGTAAATGTCCTTGTCTGACAGCTCTAAAGAGAGCAGTGGTTCTCTCGGCACAACGTTCAAGCTCTGAGAATGGACAGACTGCCTCCTCAAGTGGGTCCCTGACCCCCATGTAGCCTGACTGGGAGACACCTCCCAGTAGCAGCTGATAGGCACTTCATACATGTGGGTGCCCCTCTGGGACGAAGCTTCCAGAGGAAAGATCAGGCAGCAATATTTGCTGTTCTGCAATATTTGCTGTTCTGCGGCCTCTGCTGGTAATACCCAGGCAAACAGGGTCTGGAGTGGAACTCCAGCAAACTCCAACAGATCTGCAGTTGAGGGTCCTGACTGTTAGAAGGAAAACTAACAGACAGAAAGGAATAGCATCAACATCAACAAAAAAGACATCCACACCAAAATCCCATCTGTAGGTCACCAACATCAAAGACTAAAGGTAGATAAAACCATAAATACAGGGAGAAACAAGAGCAGAAAAGCTGAAAATTCCAAAATTCAGAGCACCTCTTTTCCAAAGGATAGCAGCTCCTCACTAGCAACCAAACAAAACTGGATGGAGAATGACTTTGACAAGTTGACAGAAGTAGGCTTCAGAAGGTCAGTAATAATAAACTTCTTCAAGCTAAAAGAACATGTTCTAACCCATTGCAAAGAAGCTAAAAACCTTGAAAAAAGGTTAGATGAATGACTAACTGGAATCAACAGCATAGAGAAGACCTTAAATGACCTGACGGAGCCAAAAACCACAGCATAAGAACTTTGTGACACATGCACAAACTTCAATAGCTGATTTGATCAAATGGAAGAAAAGATATCAGTGATTGAAGATCAAATTAATGAAATAAAGGGAGAAGACAAGATTAGAGAAAAAAGACTAAAAAGAAATGAACAAAGCCCCAAGAAATATGGGACTATGTGAAAAGATGAAATCTACGTTTGATTGGTGAATCTGAAAGTGACAGGGAGAATAGAACCAAGTTAGAAAACACTCTTCAGGATATTATCCAGGAGAACTTGCCCAACCTAACAAGGCAGGCCGACATTCATATTCAGGAAATACAGAGAACACCACAAAGATGCTCCCCGAGAAGAGCAACCCCAAATACATAATTGTCAGATTCACCAAAGTTGAAATGAAGGAAAATTGTGAAAGACAGTCAGAGAGAAATATCAGGTTTCCCACAAAGGGAAGCCCATGAGACTAACAGCGAATCTCTTGGCAGACACCCTACAAGCCAGAAGAGAGTGGGGGACTAATATTCAACATTCTTAAAGAAAAGAATTTTCAACCCAGAATTTCATATCAAGCCAAACCAAGCTTCATAAGTGAAGGAGAAATAAAATCCTTCACAGACAAGCAAATGCTGAGAGATTTTGTCACCACCAGGCCTGCCTTACAAGAGGTCCTGAAGGAAGCACTAAATATGGAAAGGAAAAACCAGTACCAGCCACTGCAAAACATGCCAAATTGTAAAGATCGTTGATGCTAGGAAGAAACTGCATCAACTAACAGGCAAAATAACCAGTTAACATCATAATGATAGGATCAAATTCACACATAACAATATTCACCTTAAATATAAATAGGCTAAACACCAGAATTAAAAGACACAGACTGGCAAATTGGATAAAGAGTCAAGACCCAACAGTGTGGTATATTCAGGAGACCCAACTCACGTGCAGAGACACAGATATGCTCAAAATAAAGGGATGGGGGACGATCTACCAAGCAAATTAAAAGCATAAAAAAGCAGGGGTTGCAATCCTAGTCTCTGATGAAACAGACTTTAAACCAACAAAGATCAAAAGAGACAAAGAAAGTCATTACATAATGATAAAGGGATCAATTCAACAAGAAGAGCTAACTATCCTAAATATATATGCATTCAATACAGGAGCCCAGAGATTAATAAAGCAAGTCCTTAGAGACTTACAAAGAGACTTAGACTCCCACATAATAATCACGGGAGACTTTAACAACCCACTGTCAATATCAGACAGATCAATAAGACAGAAAGTTAACAAGGATATCTAGGACTTGAACTTAGCTCTGGCCCAAGCCGACCTAATAGACATCTACAGAACTCTCCATCCCAAGTTAACAGAATATACACTCTTCTCAGCATCACATCACACTTACTCTAAAATTGACCATGTAATTGGAAGTAAAGCACTCCTCAGCAAAGGTAAAAGAACAGATATCACAACAAACTGTCTCTCAGACCACAGTGCAATCAAATTAGAACTCAGGATTAAGAAATTCACTCAAAACCACACACCTACATGGAAATTAACAACCTGCTCCTGAACGACTATTGGGTAAATAACAAAATGAAGGCAGAAATAAAAATGTTCTTTGAAACCAATGAAAACAAAGACACAATGTACCAGAATCTCTGGGACACATTTAAAGCAGTGTGTAGAGGGAAATTTATAGCACTAAATGACTACAAGAGAAAGCTGAAAAGATGTAAAATCAACACCCTAACATCACAATTAAAAGAACTAGAGAAGCAAGAGCACACAAATTCAAAAGCTGGCAGAAGGCAAGAAATAAGTAAGATCAGAGCAGAACTGAAGTAGATAGAGACACACAAAAAAAATTCAAAAAAATCAGTGAATCCAGCAGCTGGTTCTTTCAAAAGATCAACAAAATAGATAGACTGCTAGCATGACTAATAAAGAAGAAAAGAGAGAAGAGTCAAATAGATGCAATAAAAAATTATGAAGGGGATATCACCACCGATCCCACAGAAATACAAACTACCATCAGAGAATACTATAAACACCTCTATGCAAATAAACTAGAAAATCTAGAAGAAATAGATAAATTCCTGGACTCATACACTCTCCGAAGACTAAACCAGCAAGAAGTTGAATCTCTGAATAGACTAATAACAGGTTCTGAAATTGAGGCAATAATTGATAGCCTACTAACCAAAAAACGTCCAGGACCAGATGGATTCACAGCCAAATTCTACGACAGGTAGAAAGAGAAGCTGGTACCATTTTTTTCTGAAACAATTCCAATCAATAGAAAAAGAGGGAATCCTCCCTAACTCATTTTATAAGGTCAGCAACATCCTGATACCAAAGCCTGGCAGAGACACATACAAAAAAGAGGATTTTAGACCAATATCCCTGATGAACATCAATGCGAAAATCCTCAATAAAATACTGGTAAAACGAATCCAGCAGCACATTAAAAAGCTTATCCACCATGATCAAGTCTGTTTCATCCCTGGGATGCAAGGCTGGTTCAACATACACAAATCAAATCAATAAATATAATCCATCACATAAACAGAATCAATGACAAAAACCACATGATTATATCAATAGATGCAGAAAAGGCCTTCGACAAAATCCAACAGCCCTACATGCTAAAAAGTCTCAAAAAACTAGTCATTGATGGAATGTATCTCAAAATAATAAGAGCTATTTATGACAAACCCACAGCCAATATCATACTGAATGGGCAAAAACTGGAAGCATCCCTTTGAAAACTGAAACAAGACAAGAACAAATGCAGAAGATGGGTGATTTCTGCATTTCCAACTGAGGTACCTGGTTCATCTAGTTGGGATTGGTTGGACAGTGGGTGCAGCCCATGGAAGGTGAGCCAAAACAGGCTGGGGTATCACCTCACCCAGGAAGCGCAAGGGGTCAGGGGATTTCCCTTTCAAGACAAGACAAGGATGCCCTCTGTCAACACACCTATTCAACATAGAGTTGGAAGTTTTGGCCTGGGCAATCAGGCAAGATAAAGAAATAAAGAGTATTCAATTAGGAAAAGAGGACGTCAGATTGTCCCTGTTTGAAGATGACATGATTGTATATTTAGAAAACCCCATAGTCTCAGCCCCAAATCTCCTTAAGCTGGTAAGCAACTTCAGCAAAGTCTCAGGATACAAAATCAATGTGCAGAAATCACAAGCATTCCTATACATCAATAACAGACAAACGGCCAAATCATGAGTGAACACCCATTCACAATTGCTACAAAGAGAATAAAATACCTAGGAATCCAACTTACAAGGGATTTGAAGGACCTCTTCAGGGAGAACTACAAACCACTGCTCAACGAAATAAAAGAGGACACAAACAAATGGAAGAACATTCCATGCTCATGGATAGGAAGAATCAATATCGTGAAAATGGCCATAATGCCTAAGGTAATTTCTAGATTCAATGCCATCCCCATCAAGCTACCAATGACGTTCTTCACAGAATTCGAAAAAACTACTTTAAAGTTCATACAGAACCAAAAGAGAGCCCACATAGATAAGACAATCCTAAGCAAAAAGAACAAAGCTGGAGGCATCACACTACCTGACTTCAAACTATAGTACAAGCCTACAGTAACCAAAACAGCATGGTACTGGTACCAAAACAGAGATATAGACCAATGGAACAGAACAGAGCCCTCAGAAATAATACCACACATC
>NW_012102131.1:305734-420597 GCF_000951045.1 Mandrillus leucophaeus
AAAAAAAAAAAAAAGAAGACATCTATGCAGCCAACAGACACATGAAAAAATGCTCACCATCACTGGTCATCAGAGAAATGCAAATCAAAACCTCAATGAGATACCATCTCATGCCAGTTAGAATGGCAATCATTAAAAAGTCGGGAAACAACAGATGCCGGAGAGGATGTGGAGAAATAGGAACACTTTTACACTGTTGGTGGGAGTGTAAATTGGTTCAACCATTGTGGAAGACAGTGTGGCAATTCCTCAAGGATCTAGACCTAGAATTACCATTTGACCCAGCAATCCTATTACCGTGCATATACCCAAAGGATTATAAATCATGCTGCCATAAAGACACATGCACACTTATGTTTATTGTGGCATTATTCACAATAGCAAAGACTTGGAACCAACCCAAATGTCCATCAATGATAGATTGGGTTAAGAAAATGTGGCACATATATACCATGGAATACTATGCAGCTATAAAAAATGATGAGTTCATGTCCTTTGCAGGGACATGGATGAAGCTGGAAACCACCATTCTCAGCAAACTATTAGAAAGACAGAAAACCAAACACCATATGTTGTCACTCATAGGTGGGAATTGAATAATGAGAACATGTGGACACAGGGCAGGGAACATCACACACTGGGTCCTGTCATGGAGTTGGGGACTGGAGGAGGGATAGCATTAGGAGAAATACCTAATGTAAATGACGAGTTGATGGGTGCAGCAAACCAACATGGCACATGTGTACATAGGTAACAAACCTGCACATGGTGCACATGTATCCTAGAACGTAAAGTATAATTAAAAAAAAAAAAAAAAAAATTCCAAGCAAAAAAAAAAAAAAAGAAAAAATTCACACACACACGCACATACACACACATACACACTGGTTAGAATGCTCATGTGTGTTTCCAGTGTTTATATAAATATGCAATATATTGAACAATCTAAATTATTTGAGACATACACTAAAGTTTTGATCAATTATAGATACTTTATAGAAGTCAATTTCTCTTTTTTAATGGAGATTATAATTTTGACACAGACATATGTAAACGATGAGAAAAATACCTGACTTTCAAGGTGAGAGTTATATTTGAATTAGTTAAGAAAAATAAAATGTCAGCAAACTGAAGGAAAAGAGGATAGATTTACAACACCTTGTAAAAAATAGGCAAAATAAGATGATGGAAGCTTCAGAATGCTTACATTTTATAAGCACAAAATCTCACAAAAGTGAGATTATCTGAGAATATAGAGTTAATTTGACCAGGTAGAGTTAGGTTTTGAGGAAGTGAATTGTACATTTAGGTTGCCCTGGCAACAGGGGTATCTTCTTATGCTGACATTATAATTGGAAAAACCATTTGAAAATTAAGTAAACTGTAATTAGAGTGGCCTGATCTCCCTTGGAGGTACAATTGGAAAAGGGTTTGGGGCAGGTTTATGCCATCCACAAAAATGAAGTCATGAGAGAGAACAGTTGAGTTGTGCTTAGAAGAGAGAAATTGGGCCTTATACTCAAGAGTATCTGAGTATGGCACAAATCTTTTGCTTTTTTCCCACTGATTTCAGTTGAAGTTGGGGAAAATAAATAGATTGCATAGATGTATGTTTACATTGTCTCAATTGCTGTATATTAGTTAGAATCACTGCTGGAATGGAACTTTGGACTTGGAAACAGTGGGAACTCATTGTTTTCTGGATGCTTGTGAAAGGCGGCTTTTGACTCAAGGTCTCACAGCAGTCTGTGCTCTGGATGCTTCTCTAGCTCTTATTAGCACGTGGAGACTGGATATATTCCAGGCTTACAATGATTCTACTTCTATTACATTTCTTTCAGTATGAGGAAACACATTGTCTTCAGAGGCCACAACATTCCACTAAAAGCTGCACTTTTGCTAGAAAGTTCTTTCTTATTCTGAGCTAAAATTTACCTCCCAGTAACTTTAATTGATTAGAGTCACCTATAGCAGTTTTAAAAACATTTTAATCTACTCATGAGCTTTAATGACTTTAAGCTAATGCCTCTTATACAGTAACGTGTTTAACATGATGTTTAAATATGTCTGTTAGCAATTGTGCTTTTATTAACTATCATAAATAAGAATAATATATTCCTATTATTAGCAATAATATTCTATCATTACTTGCACTTACGTACTTACCACTTTATATTTTTATAAACACATAGGTACAGCAATTTCCCTGCCTACGAGTCTCTCCAGGCTGGAGAATAAGTGTGAGGTACTGAGAGGAGAGGAGAAGTAAGGTTGAACTCATCATTTGATTGATTTCAGGCTTTTTATTCTTTGTTGCTCTGTTAACCACCTACAGCCAAAGGATGAGGTTAGTCTCAGGTGGTACTCAGATGGGATGCATCAAGCTTGAGGGGATCAGTGACATCTATTTTTAAACATTATGATTTGTGAAAAATCAATTTTGCCTTTTGCTCCCTTGTTTTGATTTAGTCCAATTCTCTCTTTTTGTAGAAAACTAAGCCACTGTACAAATGGCTGGTCTAAGAGCATCACAGCTTTCCTACAAAGTTGTCGTTTTTCTCATCTTAAAAAAACCCCGAAAAATCTGGTCTGACTGGTAAAACATTGGTGTTTTGTTGTTGTTGTTTTTCTCTGTAGAGGATACACACCAGCAACGTGAAGCCTCTAGCTACCTATTTTGGTTTCTCTTATATATCAAGATTGCCTGTTTGATCCAGAGAAAGGGAGCACAATAAATGAAATGAAGTCATTGATGTTTTTATGTAATTGGCATTTTCTCTCTTTTCACACACAATTAGATGGAGTTCGTTCTGTAATACTGGCTTAATCCCTGCTACTAGAGAATTTCAAAGACAACTCATGCTGTGCATGTGAGGTGAGAGCTAGGTGAATGATTAAAATAGGGCAAATTTGACCCTATTGCTATTATTTCTAAGAGCTATGGTAGAATTGTATCTTGAAGGATACTTCAAAGTTCTCTAAAGAAAAAATAAATAATAATAGGAACACTACTAACAGTACATTTTCTAGGATAAAGGCACGTTAGATCATTTGAGAATAGTTAATTGAAATGACAGACTTTAGAAGTCAGGTTTCAGAAATGTATATTTTGCATGCAAATAGTATAGACAATACTTTTTAGCGTAAGAGAAAAGACAGCAACTACTGGGTAAATTTTCAAGGATTTATTTGGCAGTATTTCATGAGCATGTACAGCATCCAAATAAGCTAATAAAATGCTTCAACTCAGTAAACAGCTGCTTACAAAAGGATTTTAAAGATAAATATCAAAAGAGAAAGATGCTTTAAAGGTTAAATAAATTATGGAGTAAATTAGCATTAATAACAAGTTATAAGGAAATTAGAATATTTTTCATAATGTTCACTGTTTCATAATGAATTGTTCACAACAAATAAATCTTGATGAAAAGCAAGATTTGTTTATGAATTGTAAAGAAAATGAAATAATTTATAGTAGAAATAATGGTCAAAAGGTGGTTAGAGGGAAAAGGAGAAATACAGTATATTAATAACCTGAAGTTTATTAAAATTTTTACTTTGTTTTTAGTAAGAATGAGTAGGTGAAATTTACAAGTGAAGTTAGATAACAAAAGAGCTATTGTTTCTTCAAATTCAGTTATCTTAAGACAATTGAAAGTAATTCAAAATATATGCTACAAAAATTCTCCCATAACACAGTGTTAATTAGGTTATATGACAAACGCATCAACACCTTAAAATTAATGGAATATGATTTAATAAACTACTTTTTGCTTGAGAGGATTAGTGTAGTTTAATAGAAAACAGTGCTACATCTCTTTATTCACAAGTATTCAAATTAAATTTTATATTAATTTTATTACAAAAATAATCATGTATATAAAATAGGAAAAATGCAGGCAATCAGAAAATGATATTCACTAATATAACTCACAATTCACAAAGCACAGCCTTGTATATTATTTTATTGTGCAGGGTAGTAACATGAATTCACTTAAACTGACATCCTGTCAGTATTTGCCTTTTTCCACTAGGAAACATAACAAGACAAATGTTTGAGCTGCAAACACATTTTCTCATTTAATAGCCACTAACAGCCATAATTAATTCTTGGAAACTGTAATTCAATCAAGTGTGATTATAATTAAACATATACACACAAAGATGATTATGAGTCTTTCTGGCAATAGTAAATAAAGTTATCTATTGTTGAAATATGATCACTATTTTTGACTATCGGTAAAAGTATTAATTTCTGGTCAATAGTCATTTTCAGTCTTAGATTAGGCTGGAATATAAGTGGCTATGTGGAAATATGCATCCTAGTATAAAAGTTTGCCTAAATATTTTTTTAAAGATAGGTACACAGACTCTAATTTATTAAATTTCAACATATGAGTTTGGTTAGTTTTTAAAAATATTAAAGAGATTATAATTACAAAGAGGGAGAAGGGAAAATAAAGATGACAAAGAGAAAAGAGCTAGAGAAGGAGGAGAGTTGAATAGGCAGAGGAAATAGTGGTGGGGTGGAGTGGAGCAATGCAGAGAAATACAAGGATAGTCACTACAAAGATAAGAACAATAGAGAAGAATTCAAGGGGAATCATGTTACCTCAGTAGAAGACTCTATAATCAGAAAGCCATAAATATGGGACCCACTATTTTTTAACTTAAATTATTTGATAGGAATTGAGGTTAGACTGTAATATTGGACAGGACTCAATTGTGAATTCAACGCATATGTAGATTTTATTGCACTTACCATTCAATATGATTATTCACATCACCTTTGTTTCATAATTTAATTTTAAAAAACTGGATTTAAACTATTAAAAATTATAAAATTAATTACATTCAGCCTCAACCTGTTGAAACAAACCTGCTAGCATGACCCCTGGTGGTAGTCATCTGTAATATGTATTAGGGCTGGATATTTAGGTCCCAGAAATTTCTGCATGCTGGTTAATATGATTAAAAAAAAATAGGGTGGGTAAATTAGGCCTTTCTGTTCTGTGTTTCATGTTAATTGAATATTACAGTGTGCAAGACACTCTGCTAGGCATGTATTAGTTTTATTCCTGGATTTGGGCAAATATCTGGGAGTGGAATTGCTATGATATATACATATATATCTCATATAAATATATATATATCGTAGACTCCAGTAGTGGTGAGAAGTATAACAAACACAGGGAAGTACATAAACTCTAGTTATATAGATTAATGAATTTTAGAAAACTGAACATATAACCACAAGCAGCACAGAGACAAAAATATTAGCAGAACCCCAGAAGTCCCTCTTGTGCCCCTTCTAGTAACCCCTCAACACGTCCCCCTCAATAGAATAACATTCCATTATATGAGAATATCACAATTTGTTTACTCATTCTCTTGCTGATGAATAATTAAGTGTGCTTTTCAGTGTTAGGATACTATAAAGAGTGCTTCTATGAATTATATCTTTACATGATTTTTGGTGAATATCTATACACGCATTTCTCCAGGGTATATTCCTAGGAATAAAATTGCTGGGTTATAGGGATATAAATGTTAAACTTTCACTGATACAGCCAAAACGTTTTCTGATGTGGTTATATTAGTTTACACTCTCACCAACACTTACACTCAGTTGTTCCATATACTTAACAACACCTGGTACTATCTTTTTCATTTTAGCCTTTCTGATACAAATGTACTGGCATAGCATTATGATTTTAATTTACACTTCTCTAATGCCTAATGATTTTTAGCACATTTTCATATATTGACTGTGCATTTGTGTGTCATCTTTTGTGAGGACTCTTTCCATTATTTTCTTTTATTGATTTGTAGGAGTTCATTATATATTCTGGAGACTTTTTGTTGTTATATTTATTGTGAATAATTATTCTAGCTACTGGCTTGCATTTAGCAGCTTTTTTGAGGAATAATTTACATGTCATACAGTTGCCCATTGTAACTATACAGTTCAGTGATTTTTTTTAGTACATCATGCAGATGTACAATCATCCCTACGATTCAGTTTTAAGGTACCTCCTTCACCCTGAAGTTTCCCTCATACCTGTTTTCTGTCAGTCCCTGCTTCAACTTCCATCTGCAACCACTGATCTATGTCAGAAAGTGAATATTCTCATGTTTCTGCATAGTTAGGACTTTCTGACAAATGTTACTGGCACCTGGGTCAAAGGACAAGCTCGGACGTTGAAGTGTCTTACACGGGGAATTATCTGCTCTTAAAGAGTAATAAAACTTATTTCTGTCAGAGCCAACTGTTTGCATTTTGGGGTACTTTCCCCTCTCTTTTCTTCAGAACATTTATTTACAGTCCAAAGGACTCTAAAAGACCAGGGAGCAAATGTTTCTCTCTCAGGAAGGGAGGGGGGGGCATTTTATTTATATTTTTATATGTATACACACACACACACACACACACATATATGTGTGTGCATATATATATATTTCCAGATTCATAATTTTAGGCTTCCTCTCCTATGATGCGACCCCTGTACATGTAGTGCTAAACATGTGGCTTTCCTTGCATCACCTATGTGACACTGCTGCCCTTGCTGTAATGAACAATGATGACTCTGAGTTCCAGAAACTTCATGGTTGCATTCAGGATAACAAGGAATAAATACAGATCATAAAAACTTACCAAGTTTACTGACAAGAATGGGATCCTGTTTGAAACGTGGTTTTCTGAAAGAGATAGAGGATGGCCCCCAGGCTAACTAACAGGATTTGAAAGAAGACAGCAAGAGCCAATAGCAGACAGATTGAAAGGACTGGAAGACAACTGTTGGTCGAAGGCTGGGGGTAGGTTGGAACAAGCAGCCCAAATGGTTTTAGGTTTTAGAGAAGGCTTTTAGTTTTTGCCTTCTCCTAGCAAGAGAAGAAAGGGTCCAGGAATTCCCAACGTTGGGCTTTTGGTGGGTGGGTAGAGAATGTTAGAAATCTATGTTGTTCGCTCCTCTATGTAAGAAGAGAAGAAATACCCAAGGTAGGCTTTGGATAGGTTCCAAATAGAAGTTAGAAGTTACCTTATTCACTGCTCTCTCTTCTGGGCAGAAAGAGAAAGCATTAATTAATTCCCAAAGCTGAAGCGGCTTTGGACATTGCAGCTGCTAAACTGCTTGGACCTGAAGGGAGAGGTCGCTCACTTACTCAGGTGGGAACAATTTGTTGGCTTCCTGATTGCTCACTCCCACTCTGATCTCAGCTCCTTGAAGATTTAGGGGTGGGGCTCAGGTCTTCTTGTCACCAGAAGGCTGAGATAGCTCTACACATTCATCCCTTTATGCTGGGAGAACTTTGGAAGGGAGGAATTCACTTGTTGATACCTCTGTTGTGTTGGACATAGCTATAATGTGCCTAGTTCTGTGGCAGAAACGGATGTGGGACTTGGGTATGGAGAAGGGTGCCAAGAAAGGAAAATGCGGAGTTATGGTTGCATGTGAGTTCAGAAAGAAATAGCCCTAGCACAGCCGGGATGCTGAGAAGTGCAGAGGCAAGGGGCCAAATAAAAAGGTAAGGGGAAAAACCTCTCCACCCACCTCACCTAGTCTCCACTGCCACTGCAGCCGCCATGGCTCCCAGCTGGGAGAGAGCAGGATTCCTCAGAAGCTGTTACCTTAATCTCTGAAACACTATGTTAACTGT
Source organism: Mandrillus leucophaeus (assembly GCF_000951045.1). Taxonomy (NCBI): domain Eukaryota; kingdom Metazoa; phylum Chordata; class Mammalia; order Primates; family Cercopithecidae; genus Mandrillus; species Mandrillus leucophaeus. Next base: position 313,394 of record NW_012102131.1, read on the forward strand.
TAGGATCTTGAGCAAAACTTGAAGAAAAGAAAAAAAAAGTTTAATAAAACACTGTATTGTTTTGTTGCTATTATGTCTGACTGTATAGTAGAAATAATTGCAGGACTTTTTATGCTTGTAATTCCCCACCTCATAGGTGCTAGAGGAGATTATTTAATCAGGAATAACTAAAAATAGAGAAGTTTTAGTGGTATCTGCCTTAGAGACAGAATAACTCGCTGACTGAGGACTTAACGCTGTTTGCCCAAAGGAAGCCTCTGGAAATTCTGGTGATGATGACATAAAAAATATGATTTCAGATACTAAATTAAATCAAGACTTTTTAAAAACCTTGGTTATAAAAAGTTTTTTTTCTCACAGTTGTTTAGGATTTAGAAGGTCAGCTGAAGGTATTCCCTCTTCATCCTCCATTTTCAACCCTGGAGTTGAAGGACTTTAATTCTTAAAGCATTGTTTCTAGAAAGATTAATATGATGGAAGTGATATTAAAAATTATTTTTGGATTTTTATACTGAAAGACAAATTTTACTTTTGTTTGTGCAATAAGATGCTCTCTATTTACAATTATCTGCTGAATAATTTCTACAAAGAGTGGATGGGTAGACATTTCTAATATGCCTTTGCTATTCTGTTGTTTGTTTTTCAATTATTGGGATTGATTTTACCTGAAATTGCATAAACCAACTGGCAAAAAATGTTACAGGATTGCAGTAAATTTGAATATAAGGAAATTTCAAATCATAGATATGAAATTGAAAGTTAGGTAAATACGTTCAAATCTACCTAATCCCCAAAGGCAACATTCAGGTTCTGTGCTTTAAATAATACCATGTTTAACCAATGAATCAACCAAATTCATAGAGATGCTATGACTAGTAAAATATTTAAGAAAAATATATCTTTAAAAAAGCAGAATTTCTGCTTTGCCATATTGGAGAGGTTTGTAATAGAATACCCAAGGATGTGAGGTATATTCCATTTGGCTTTATAATTCTATGAAGACATAGAGGTTTATTTGCTAATTATATTTTTTTCCTTTCATGATTTGGTACAAAAAGTTATTGACAATTTAAGCCCTCATCTCTTCTTTCTGGGAACTCATTTAAGCTAATGTATTCTGTAATATTCCAAGTAGCGTTAGAATAATCATGTTCTATCCTGTTATGTAATAAAGATGGTAGATAAAATTTGCTCTCAATTTTGTATAATTTTTGCTTTGCTTTTGCTGTAACAGCATGTTCCTATAACTATACAATATTAGAGTTAGTTTTTTATAGTGTTAGAAATTTCTGCATTTCATATCATTGCTGCTAAAGGTATTAAGGATGATTAGTTCTATTTTTCAACAATGAAATCCCTGTACCAGAAATAGAAGGTGGAAACTTAGGCAAATGTGGCTGAACATATGGATAAATGTGATTATCTTATTTATTCACTCAAAAACATTGAGTGCTAAGTATGAGTAGGACACCATTTTATATACTGGCCATGCACATGTAAACAGAACTTATAGAAATCACTTTTCTTAAGAAGCTTATATTCTAGGGGAATGAAACAGACAATAAGGAAAACTTGTGAGTAAAATCTGAAGCATATTAAATGCTAACGAGGAAGATCAAGCTGGAAAGTGGGATAGCCATGGTGGCAGGATGGCAGGGATGAGGTGTTTGGTTATTGGGTTCATGGCTGCATCTTCTAGGAGAATGTACACTAAAAAGGCAGGGGCACACCCGAAGGCAAGGACTCTGCGTGATGTCACTTGCCATCACATCCCATGCACACCATTACACGGGGCACTTGACAAATGCTGAATGAATGGATGGATAAACTTGGTGTAGAGTGAATCCTCCCGTTATGCTGATCTACTCTTTTTTCACACTACTTTATATAGTATATAATGTTATAATTAGTTGTGTTTATTATTTATTGTCTGCTTCACTCAGCTGGAAGATAACCTGCCCAAGGGTAAGAATTTTTATTCATTTCATACACTTATATATCCCAAGATCCTAGAACATTGCCTGAGAGAGTAACATTCAGCATGCATTTTGAGTGAATGGATTCTATGAAGTCATTGCATGAGGAAATAAAGTAGCTATTAGTTTACCATAGAGGAATTGTGCTGCTTTTGGCAAGGAAACTTTTTCCTGCCAACATCACACATTCTGCTACTGACAAATTCACAATTTGTATGTTCAAAAATGGTATGAATAAAATGCTTAGGAAGCTAATCCTGATGCGAAATTCATGTGCCTTAGAAAGTCAAGAAACACCTGCACATGAAAATACATAGCATTTTTAGTTATATTAGCCTTAAGCTGGAAACAACCCAAGTGTCCATTAACATGTGAAAGGATAAATAATGGCATATCTATATAATAAAATACTGTTCAGTAATATAAAGAAATAATGTGGAGACATGCACACTAATATGGTATATTCTCACAGAGGAATGTTGAAAGTACAAAAAAGTATAATTATTCAACTATCAATGACAGTGATCCTCTGTGCTTAAAAATTTTAAAAGGGGCCTGGTCAAGAAAACAAAAATATCCATTCAATTTTTAGAAAAATGAAGAAAGAGTATGTAAAAACAGATGAAACAAGTTCTTTAGTTAGACCTGACAGTTGACAGACCTGGGGTAGATGTTTTCCCTGGCTGAAAGGTACTACAAATATTTTCGTTGTTGATGTTCTCATTGGAAGAAAATGTTTTTATATCCGCTCTCAACCCAGAAACACAGCCATATTCAAAAATTATTTTCTGACAAAGCTAATGAAGTTTCTTTTGAAGCCCTAAGAAAGATCAGAGGTTTGAAAGAGGTGCAGTTTACACTTGAAAGAACCACAGGCAGCCTAGAAACGCATCTTGAAGATCACAGTTTAGGAAACTAACACCTGAGAATGAATTCCCCGTATTAACATGGCATCAGTGATTAGGGCACAAAACTCAAGGACACAGTGTTTTCCTTCCTGTCCATCTTGAAATTCCTAGTGATTTGCCAACAGCATTTTTAGAAACATTTTTGTTCATGACTTATATATGACTATTAGAAAGGATTTTAATTTCTTGAGGGCAAGACACTGAGACTTCTTGTAAACCACATCCTGCCTAGAGCCCTGGGCAGGTGGCAGGTACTCTTTAAAACAGCAATCAACATCCATGAAGCCATTTCCAGTAGAACCCTGTGGGCTAAATTATTTTCACTGAGAAGATTATAATCATTTATAGAGAACTTAGAATTACACCACAATAGGTGATACCTACTGGTATTTCATAATCCTAATTTGCCTCTTTGCTTCTTTTTTTGTCTTTCTAGGAACTTCTAGAAGATTCTATTTTTACACTGTGTTTCCAATAACAGTATAGTTCCTCAGAATGCTAGTCCTGTGCATTGTGCCACAGAGAACAGTTTTGTGGTGAAATTATGAAATACTGTATAACATTTTCCTTCTGTCAGGGTTACAATGCAAGCTAAGATTTAAAAAATTCTAACAAACATCTGCATTAAAGTGACTCCTTTGACTTTCTTTAACCCAACATCTCCGAAACTTACTTTCTTCAGAATTCTTTTTTAGTGTAAAGATGTCTATTTTTTAAAAGTGTATAAGATACCATCTATTTTAAGACATGTTATTTATGTGCCACTGGGAAAGGAAAACATGAACAATATGCCTTTATTTTTAAGACTCATTTAAAGGATACTGTCGACAAAACACAAACTTTAGGAAATACAACTTTACACTATAAAATAAACTGGAGCCATATATTCTAGAAATAAAACATTAAAATTAAAATCCTTTAAATCATCTTATCCAATTTAGTAATTTCAGTACTAGATTACAGATTCTTTAATACATTTTCAGAAATTGTGAGTTGTGATATAAATGTATTATATCAGTCCTTTGAGCTGTGATATAAATGTGTTTAATGGTATGCTGTCATACCACCACACACATTTTCTTGTCACAGTTATAACTTCAAAGCTCACAATTCTAGCTATCTGTGACTTTTCAAGTGTATACCGCGAGGCTTCGAGGCCTCTGTATTAGGAGAGGGCACTTCAAAGAACACACCAGGGTCTACAGGAACCACACCAATCTATGCTCATTGGTGACCCATGATAAACTTCATTACTGATAATACTCCTTTATCCTCATGACGTTTGCATGTGTGGTTTCCAAACAAGATAACTTACTCCAGGCAGGATCCATATATTCCATTTCTCTGTATCTCCCCACAGCGTCCACTTTGTATAAGAGTAAGGTTATTACTCTTAATGGCAAAAACTGCAACTACTTTTGCACCAACCTAATATAAATGTTAGGTTTTTATATTTTATAATAATTAATAATATTATTAATATGGGAACATCTTTCTCCATGTCATAGCCAAGTGGAAGCATCTATCTGTAAAATCATATTACTGTGATTGTTAGCAAACCATTCCTTCAACTGCCTATTAGTAAAGATCTTTATTTTTTAGGATGAGTGATACAATTTTATCTAGAAGTTAGATCAGAAAAGCCACAGTAAATTTTCTAGTGCCATAAAATAAATCATTTTAATAATTAAGATACATAAATAGTTTATGATAGAAACAATAAAGTTGTCTCAACTCTGCACAAACATTGAATTTCCAAGTAATTTTTAAGGAATATATTCATCTTATTACATTCAAAATCATGGTTGAACAATGATGATTATAATGTTTTCTGAATGATGTTTTTATAGTCTATGAATTCGCACAGTATTACAGTAATTCATAGTATTACAGTGCTTGGTAATTTGAAGAAATGAAATAAAACTCTTCTAATGGTATGCAGGAAATAAAAATAAAATAATTAAAGTCATTTGCATAACTTTTTATGACAACAAAATAGTATTTTTCTGTAAAAATAAATTAGGTTTTTTTATACTGAAATGTTCTTCTATTAAAGTGTTTAGAAAATAGTTACATTCATTGTGGGCAGTGTGCTCAAACATTCTTATTTGCCATTCCCTCATGCATGATAAAATGAGGTGCAAACTGTTCACATGTGTAAAAACAGCTTTTCACAGGAAAAGAAACATATATATATATATATGAAATAGAATTAATTTAGAAACCCAAGTGTCATACGACAGAGATACAAAAATTCAAAAAGAAAATATATTCTTCAAGGCCTTTGAGGTGACACATCTTTGACTATAATTTATCAAAGGTAGTTTTAATCATGCTACCCTGTAACTTCCATCAAATTAGCATGCTTGCGGATGGTAGGTTATTGTACTCCTCCTATAATTTAAAGCAGTGTTTGGTCAGTTGACTGAAGCACAGCAGTCGAACTCAGGACTCACCACGTTTTCTAAAGGAGCAAGAGAAACAAACATCTCCACTCTAAGCGTGGTTTGCAAGAGTAGCACCTTTGGCACTGAGCAGAACAGTTTTCGGTGTGGCGGCCAGGTGACAGAAGTCTCTGGAGTGGCACAGCATGAAAACAAGCCTGACGCTTAGGGCAGCGATATTATCGAGCCAAATTTGCTGGTTTACCTAGGAAACAGATGAAAGATAAGAACTGATTAAAGTTTAACCAAACAGGAAATATTTGCGCTTATCCACAAGTAACACCTGAAAGGCAAGTTGAACCTGAGACTGTTTTCTGTTGTTTCCTCTTCTTCTTTATTTTGCTTTTCTTTTGCTTTTTCTCAGCCCGATTTTTGTTTGACTTCTTTTTCTTGGTTTCCTCTTTATACCATGGCCCCCAGACCCCTCCATTGAGCCGAGGGTTACTTCTGGGGTCTTTGGGGGGATACCTGACCGGCACTGCAGTTTTGTTGAACTGTGAGAGCCTCCGTAGGAGCTTCTTCACGATTCCTGGATACCTGTTAGATAGGTCCACCCTCTCATATGGGTCGGCTGTGATGTTGAAAAGCCATACACTTTTGCCAGTTGACAAGGTAATCCGTTCATTGTGCCACCGGTTCGGTCCCAGGTTGCTGAAAGACTGAGGGGGCACCCAGTCGCTGTAGCCAGGATTTCCTGTGAGCAATTTCCAGTGCTGCACTCTGATGGCTGACTGGATTGCAGTGTTCCAGATCCCATAGCCTGCTGCCCAGGAGCCATTTTTTGCCTTGGTGTATATGGGGTCAATGTTATGCAAAATATCTACTCGGGGTGAGCGAAGACCCTCACTTATGGTCTCCCAGATATCATAGCCATCTAGTTGAATATCCTCATCAATCTGTCCTTCAGCCAGTGAAATCAGAGTAGGGTACCAGTCAGTGATGTGCACAAGTTCCTTACACACTGTTCCCTTGTTTTTCAGAAGTGGGCTATGCACAAAGCCTACAGCCCGGATCCCTCCTTCCCAATATGTTCCTTTGCTACCTCTGAGAGGCCAGTTACTCCCTCCTGCTGTAGGCTGGCCACCATTATCTGAAGAGTAAATGATGATGCTGTTGTTATAGAAACCATAAGTCTTTAGAGCCAATGTCACGTTGTTGATTGCTTCATCTAAGCAGGAAAGCATGGCAGCATATCTCCTCCTGTTTATGTTGATAATGGATCGGTAGTGTTCAAAATACCTGCCAGGAGCTTGCAGTGGTGAATGAACAGCTTGATAGGCAATATATAAAAATATAGGCTTTGTGGGGTTATGGGAAGCTAAGATTTGCTGTACTCTCTGAGTGTACATCTGTGTGGAGTATATGCCATTGTCATAGTCCCAGGCAGCATTGTCGTTTTCATACAAGTCATAGCCACACATCCCAGGACTGTCACATTTGTAGTGTGTATAGTAATCCCCACTTCCCAAAAGGGAACCAAAAAAGGTATCAAATCCTCTTTTGGTGGGCATGCATTCTTTTCTGTAAAAACCCAAGTGCCATTTGCCGACCATATGCGTTGAATATCCAACCTCCTTCAGTTTCTGAGGTAGGGTGGCATTGTCCAGAGGTAAACAGTTGGGTTGAGTAGGTCTTATGATAGAATGTTGAAGTCCGGTGTGTATCTGATACCTTAAGAAAAGAGAAAAATTTTATCAGGGCAGGATAAAAGAGATATTGTACATAAAACAGTGATCCCTAAATTAAATAATGTTTCTATGGGGATCATTGTGAAATTATAATTGACCCCAATGATAAATGACCAATTCAGCGTTTCTACTCTTTACTCACAACTCTTACTCTAATTAACATCCTATTTAACATTTGAAATACATTTCAATCTAAACCAGTACTTTTGAAACTAAGTTTTTGCCACTTATCTCAAAGTCTTTTTGAGACGGAATCTTGGTTTTCACCTAGGGTGGAGTGCAGTGGCGTGATCTCGGCTCACTGCAACCTTCACCTCCCAGGTTCAAGCAATTCTCCTGCCTCAGTCTCCACAGTAGCTGGGATTACAGGCATGTACCGCCACACCCAGGTAACTTTTTTGTGTGTTTAGTAGAGACGGGGTTTTACCATGTTGGCCAGTCTGGTCTCAAACTCCTGACCTCAGGTGATCTACCTGCCTTGGCCTCCCAAAGTGCTGGGATTACAGGCGCAAAGCCACGGTGCCCAGCCTCAAAGTCTTTTAAAGTTCTTATAATGGAATTAATTTGAATAAACTTTAATCTCTTAATTATATGACTGAAAACTGACAAGATAGGAGAAAAGATATATAGAATCAGAGTATTATTATTATTATTGCTTTTAACCTAGGAGCCTTCTAAATCATTAGCTCCTGAATAGTTTCCTGAAATCATTTATTTCAAGCTAACTATGAATTATTAAAAATACATGGAAAAATTGTAGAAAAATCTCCTATTTGATTGTCAAACAATAGTTCATTCTTAATAGCTAATTTGTTAGATCTGTGAAATGAGAAAGAGGTTTTTGACTACACAATACATTATTGTTTAAAAATCATTTTAGAATAAATGTTTTAGCTAGTGCTACAAATTATATTTTTCAAAAAATAACAGGTAATAAGTCCTTATGTATGTTTCCCACAGTGTCTCTTTTTAAAAAATTATAATCACTTATAGTCTAAGAAAGCATAACACTTTCTACTATGTTAAAAATTAAGTGAATGTTAATTTCTTGCATTTTTCTCTTTCCAGTGGTATTTTGCAAAGGGGGTTTTCCAAGAAGGGGTTATTATTACACAAGTGTATGAATTTTCACTTGGGCCAAGACATACCAGTTCGTTTCTGACATTTTGAAACTGATTGATTCTATAGTTATAAGTACAAGAACACTTTTAAAATAGAATATATAAAAATGAAAATAAAATTAAGGTTGTAGAAAATTGTCAGGGTAAATATGTAGATATTCTTGGAATCAAATTAAAAAAAAAATTGAGGTCAAAAGCGACCTTTTTCACAGGTATTTCACCTGAAAGGCCAACATGTTATACATGCCTTGGATGAATAGTTCTATTTATTTTTAATGTTTTAATAATAGCATGATGAAACTATGAGCTTTTTGAAGTGTTAATTGCAACACACACTGATGTTTCTGTGGGTGCTGGAGTGATATCTGATCACTATTGCAAAGCAGCATTCACGTGGACCCTATTTACTCTGCTGATCATTTAGCTGTCAGTTTTGCAATAGTCATGGTCATGGTAATTTAAAATGTAAGAAACTCCCAAAGAAATAGTCATTTCATAAACATCATAAGTACCAAGTTTAGAAGGCATTGTTACTGTTCTTGATCTTTTTTTTTTTTTTTTTTCCAGACAGAGTCTCGCTCTATCGCCCAGGCTGGAGTGCAGTGGCATGGTCTTGGCTCACTGCAACCTCCGCTTCCTGGGTTCAAACGATTCTCCTGCCTCAGCTACTCGAGTGGCTGGGATTACAGGTGTACACCACCACACCTGGCTAATTTTTGTAGTTTTAGTAGAGATACTGTTTCACTATGTTGGCCAGGCTGGTTTCGAACTTCTGACCTCAGGTGATCCACCTGCCCCGGCCTCCCAAAGTACTGCCACTGCAGCTGGCCTGTTCTTGAAAATTTTTAGTCCAGTCCGGGATCCAAAACATTCACTTGTGAAAAAACTAATTTTAGACACAAATGGATGTTTTCTAAAATTAGAAAAGACTAATTTTTCACACAAGTACATGATAAATTAGTAAATACCCATTAATGGAAACTTGGAGGAAATTAAAAAGGAAGACATCTATATGGGTAAAATTTTTGGGAATCATTTATGGGGATGAGTTATTAACAAAATAATTATGTTATGCAGAAAATGGATTTGACTGGGATGGCTATTCAATTCATCAAATGGTAAACCAATTAAGCATTTCTAATTATATTGGTCATTGTCTCACCTATTGACAAAGGCAACAAGAAAAGAGGCTTATGAAAAACATAAAATACAGGAAACGTTTGCAGAAAATAAAAGAGAAGGCAAGAAGAGGTTTGCTGCTTTCAGAAAATGGTGTAGCATTCGCAGATAAATAGGAGTTCAGAGCTATTAATCAACTATGAGTTTTCTGTCTTCTGTAGAAAGTAGAATGGTTTTTAAATTGGAAAATGTGGAACCAGCAACATAAAAGTTTGACAGCAGCTTATAACAGGGAAGAGGTATTCAGGGCAGCTCCTGTTTCAATGAGTTCCAGCCTCTATGGTGGAATAGGAGGAAGTTTCACGTAATTTGGGGTGTGAGTTAAGGGTGTAGGTTTTGGAATCAAACAGACCTGGGTTTGAATTTGCTCCACTGCTTATTATCTTTGTGGTTTTGGGAAGTACTTAATCCCTCTGATCCTCAGTTTCCTCATCTGTAAAATAGGGATAATAATACATATTGGGTTGCTGCAAGCATTGGAAGGGAGCAGAGTCTAGTAAGGAGGGTACATTTCATCAGTGATAGCTTTAACAATCATCCCAGAGTGCTGAATTGGGTGTCACTAACATTTGCATAATGCTTTTTTAATTTATAGATTTTTATTCATATGCATTATTGCATTTAAGTTTCATTACAACAGTGAGAAGTCAGATTACTTAAGTTCATTTTATAGATGGGAAAATAGAGATGTAGAGAAGTTGTGGTTTTCTCCCCAACACCTCAACTTGCCCCACCCAGTTGTGAAACTGATTCTTGATCAGCAGTGGCAAAGTCCGATGTTCTCTCTGTTCTTGTTAAGAGTTAATATCAGTACTTTTTGAAAAATCAAGGAGCAGAGGAAAGATGCCAGGAGTCTTGAGAAGCAAATCTGTTCTAACTTTCCAATTAAAGAAAGGAAGGATTTGTAAACTGGATAGTGAGACTTACGTTGATCCCAGAAAAATTTGAGAATGATTTTTTTTAAAGTACATGATTTGTGAGCACTTCAAAAATAACAAATGAGACAAAGTCAAAAAAGAATAGTCCTGCCAAGTTAGCTTCATTGTCTTTTTAAAAAAAGATCAGCATTAGGTAAATAGCTTAGGAATGATTTAGCATTTGAAAGGGCTGCCCATTATTCTTTTTTAAAATAAAATAATGAAAAATCAACTGTATGTTAGCACTTTAGTTGGAGATAAGAATGATAATCTTACACTTTAATGAAAGTCAATGTAATATGATTTTTTTTTTTACTGATATACTCTCCTCTGGCCCCCACAACTCTGTGGAGCAGGTAGGAGTGTTTCATTTAACAGAAAAAAAGAAAAGAAAGAAAAACAACTCAGAAAATAAGCCCTCACAGCACTACTCAAAATAGCAAGACTTGAAATCAACCTAAATCCCCATAAATAGGAGATTGGATAAAGAAAATATGGTACTTATAACCGACAGAATACTATGCAGCCATAACAAAGAACAAAATCATGTCCTTTGCAGTAACATGGATGTTGCTGGAGGCCATTATCCTAAGTGAATTAACACAGGAACATAAAGCTAAATACCACATGTTCTCACTTGTAAGTGAGTGCTAAACTTTGATTGCACATGAACACAAAAAAGGGAACAAAAGACACCAGGACTCACTTGACAATGGAGGGTAGGAGACAGGTGAGGATTGGAAAACTACCCATTGGGTACTATGCTCACTACCTGGGTGATGAAATAATCCGTACACCAAACCTCCGTGACATGCAATTTACCCATGTAACAAAACTGCACATGAACCCCTAGAACCTAAAATAAAAACTGTAAGGAATTAAAAGAACGAGACTAAAGAGACATGACAATTAAATGCAATATGTGGTTTTGAATTGGAATAGTTTCAATAAAGAACATATTTAGAGAACTGGCAAAACTTAAATGGGGTCTTGGGATTAAAATGAAATAACAATGTTTTCTGATTTTGGTGGTTTTGTGGCTAACATAGGAGAATACTCTTGTTTGTAGGAAATACTAAAGTATTGAAGGTGATAGGACATCATGTTGGCTCTTAACTCTCAATTCAGGAAAAATGCTATTTGTGCTGTACTTGCAATTTTTCTATAAGATTGTCTCAAAATTTAAAACAAGTTGTAAGAAAATCTAACAGGGATAAATAAAAGATATTTTATTTAAAAATCAATTTTTTACATGTTAGCTGTATAAGACTATATCAATGGATCTGAGAAGTTAAATATATCAGACTACAAATTTAATAAAAAGCAAAAGAGAAAAATGAGAGCTATAATTGTAATTAATCTTTACATTATATAAAGGCAGTGTGTAAATTCTGATGAGTAATAATCTCATTATGTTAATTAGAACACATCTGAAAAATAGTATTCAATGTTTAAGCATGTACTCCAATATATGTACATTTACTTATTTATAAATTACACTCAAGCATATTGTATTAATTTAGGAACATTATAAAACTTACACAGAATAGAAATTAAAAGGGATGAGATAAAAATAAATGTAAGTAGAATTTCTTATATTTCTTTTTGCATCCTAATGAATCATCTTGCATTACCCTTTGGTGTATGTACTCCAATTTGGAGACCACTGGTATAGAAAGTAGATTTTAGAAAGATGAGAGTTGAGACACAGATGGTTTAGAGAAGAATTTTTCTAAACAATTCTTCTAATTGTTTAGAAGAGATTGTTTAGAGATTGTTTAGATTTGTCTAGATCAAAGATGATGGTGGCTTGGACTACCATCTAGTGGCAGTAAAAATGGAAAGAGGTGGATGGATGAAACGTATATTTGGATTTAGAACTGATAGGACTAAATCAGTAAGAGAAGGATAGAAGGAGTGGAAAAGAAAAGAATTAGGAATGATTTCTAGATTTGTTTTTATAACCTGGAGAGTGGTAGATAGTTCAACTCCTCTCTGTTTTATTTCAAAGTATAGAATTAGGACTAATGGTCAATATTATAAAGAGGCTGATTTCAACTCAATGTGAAAAATAACATTCTAAAAAAGAAAATAAACAAAAAAATTGTAAACAGGCTAGATAAGCATTTGCCAAGGATTCTGTAAAAGAGATTCCTGAATTAGAAATGAAGTCCTAGATGACCTCTGATATGGTTTGGCTGTGCCCCCACCCAAATCTCATTTGAACTGTAGTTCCCATAATCCCCACATGTCGTGAGAGGGACGTGGTGAGAGGTAATTGAATCATGGGGGCAGTTTTCCTCATGCTATTCTCGTGATAGTGCATAACTTCTCAGGAGATCCTATGGTTTCATAAGGAGCTTCCCCCTTCGCTTGGCTCTCATTTCTGTCTCCTACCGCCATGTGAAGAAGGGTGTGTTTGCTTTCCCTTCTGCCATGTTTGTAAGTTTTCTCAGGCCTCCTCAGCGTTGTGAAACTGTGAGTCAATTAAACATATTTTCTTTATAAATTACCCAGCCTCAGGTATATCCTTATAGCAGCATGAGAACAGAGTACTACACCTCTAAGTTTGTTTCTAACTATAAGAATCCATGAGTCAAAGACTATTGCTCAATGTGTCAATAAAAGGTCTCCATTTAACATCAGAACAGCTTCACAATACCAAGTTTATAATATAATTTACAGATATTTCATAGGGAAGATTCCACAAATATCAATGATATATTTAACATTTATTTGTATAAGATGAAATTAGTTTAAAAATAGAATTTTTATATAATACATTTCAAATGTTTGCATTACCTTTGCTAAAAAATAAAATAATTTTGAAATTTAGTAGATTTTTTTACAGTCTGTCTACCTTGTGAAGAAAATTCCATATGAATAATAGTAAACCTAGAGTTGTTGCCAAATCTGTTAAAAGCAATCGCCATCATTTTAACTTTACTGCCAACTTAAAAGAAAAATGCTAAGTAGACATTTCAGCTTGGCATTAGAATATGTGAAGGTTTATAATTTTTTATATTAACTTGTATTACTGGGTGCTGGATACTACAGTCTATGAATTCTCCTTTGACTGAAAATATTGTCTAAGGTAACGCTATTGTTTTAACCTAATTACATATTTAATGTACTCTTGTAAGTGGGATAAAATATGAATACTAATAGTTTTATGCAGACTTTAAAGTCCAGAATAGTTAGCAAGTAAAAAATAGGCCAATAGTGGAGTAGAAATTCGTATTTTGAAGGGAAGGAAATAAGTGCAAGAGACTGTACTTTACAAATCAAATATCACTCAGATATTTATGTAGGAAGAATATAACTAATTTTCCGTATTCTGAAAGGTGTTTGCTTATGGCTGCCTTCCAAAAGACTCTCTTGTCTATAAATACGTTCTATTTATGGGCCTTAATTTTATCTTTCAGTTAATTATATCATCTGGAAAGGGGTGAAAGAGGGGCAGGCTGTGGCAACAAATCTATGCCTAGTTGTTTAATCTCATGAATGAGTGAGTTAATTGCTTGTTTAACACTCCTTCTATACTGTGCTAGCTTTGGGGATTATAACAGGTGAATAGGATGGTCTCTGCTCTCAAGGAACTCAGTGTAATTGGAACAGACAAACCATTAGGGCATTATTATGATAGGACTAAGTGTTACAGTAGAGAACCACAGCATTTTATGGGTGCTCATAGTAGAGTCAGGAAACCTCTCAGAAGAGGCCATGTTTCATTTGAGTTTCAGTGCATTCAGGAGTATTTGGGTGAGTGTGGAATGAAAGCAGGTAGTGCGAGCAGCTGAAACAACTTAGACAAAAGAGCATTCACAAGGGAAGGTAAATCTGATATGATATTTGCAGGAGGAGCCATCCAGGTGAAGAGTTGAAGGGAAGACAAAGAAAGTGTTTCAGTAAGTGTAGAATGTTTGAATGCAAAAAGTGAGAGAGAATTTGGGTCTCTGTAGATCAACAATTTATAATATTAGAATATAAGGGTAGAGATTCAGACATCTTGATGGGAGACTAGTCTATAGAGGTAAGTAGGTGTTCAATGACGGGTGCTGTATTAGAGGATAGAGCTGTACTAAGGTTTTCTTAGTTAATGTGAAGGTCACAGGAAGTCACAGAATACTTTTGAAATGAGAATGACACAATTGAAGCTTTGCTTTGGAAAAATCAACTCTGGTTGTAGTGTGAAGAATAGATTGGAGTGCAACAAGACCTAGGCAGGAAGATGTGCCCTGATCTAAGAGATAAAGGGTGACATCCAAGACTGAGATTCGTTACAGTGAGGATGCAGTAAAGGGAAGATTAGATATTATAAAGAGAGACATTTGATAGGGTTACAGACTATATGTGGGAAGTGTGGGAGAAAGAAATGTTAAAGATGAGTCCAAACTGTCTGGTCTGGGTGGCCGGGTGAAAGGAAATCTTTGCATTGAGTTAAGAAATCCAGAAAAAAGGGACAGGAATAAATAGGAAGACAATGATTCCTGCCCTGCATTTAGTAAGAGGCACCTGTCAGATATCCACTTGGAGATGTATAGGATAAAGTAAAATAAATAATTGATGAATACATTTTAGCTGCTCCTGCCACACACATGCACAAAAGGGTAACTATGTGAGATGATGAATGTGTTAATTTGCTTCACCATAGTAACTAATTTAGTAGTTATGGATAGCCCATTATATCATACTGTATACATTAAATATACACAATAAAATTTATTTAAAAGAAAATAGTGGTATGCTACCCAAATTAGGTACCATAATGTTTTTCACCGGCATTAAAGTTAAGATGATATGTATTTCTTAATGAAAAATAGTGGAAAGCAATGTTACAATAAAAATGCAGTTAATTTAATTATGAAATAGAGATCTGAGACTCATTAACTTTTAGGTGGTAGGTGAATTCATGGGAACTCATGTCATCATCTAAAGACAAAATGCAGAAGGCCATACATGGAGCCCAGGCGATACCATCATTTAGAAGAAAAGCAAGGAGCAGCATTAAAAGAGTCTGAGGTAAATCAGCTACCCTGTGAGCTAGAGCAGTGGAGAAGAGTTTTAGAGTCAACTGCATCACTTACTATAGAGAAGCCAGGGAAAGTGAGAATTGCACAGCATCAACTGGATTTGGCAATAAGCATGCAGACCTTATAAGCTGTTCTCTAGTAGAATGGTGTGGGAAGAAACCGGATTATAGTGGATTGAGACATGAATGGAAAGTGAAAACGTATAGATGGTAAGCATACACTATTTCAAGATACGTAGATGAAAAAATAAAAGAATATGGTGGGACGATAAGTGCTGATGTAGAAAAGTGTTTATGATGTATTATTAAGTAAAAGGCCATCTGGCTATGGCAGAATATCTATTGTATTATTACATTTTTACAATAATGTATACATTTTAAAAAATGTATAGGTTCCATGAGGGCAGGAAGTTTGTTCACTGGTATATCCATATCACCTGAAACAATACATGGCTCATAACAACACATCAATTGTTGAATGAATAAATGAGAATGTGTATGTGTGTGTTCATAAAGAGATAAAGATGAAGAAAAATGTAAACATATATAGCAAACTGTTGAACATGATTATTTCTGGGAACATAATAATTGTGGGAGGAGAGAAGCTTTCAACTTGTTATGTAAATTTATAAATAAATAAAATTTAGATGATTAGGTTTCAAAAACAATAGCTTATTATACTCAGACAAATTGTATCAAGGCAACTAATTAATTTGAAATAAAAAAGATTAAATCTAAATGCCAAATGAATGAATACACTCACTCATCTCCTGTTCTGCCTAGCAGGGACATCTGCTCAGGAGATTACCTTCGGTCTAGACAATAGGGGATGGAATGAGCGAAATAAATTCTGTAATTACCCCTGAAATCCAGAAAAAAATGTCTCCTTTCACTACACAAGCAGATGAGGAAACGTGTCAAGTAACTTTTAAAATTTCTGCCTTTGGATAATCTTTCCTAGTCTCTGCTATTTGTCCTTGTAATTGCCTTACTCATCCATTGTCGGTGAACCTTCAGGACACCAAAGCTTTTTCTACATTGATTATAATTTTCCTGGTCTCTTTGGAAACATAGCTACAAATAACACGCTATGTGATTGTTTTCTGGAAATAGTTTTCATCCAAAAATAAGTTTCTTTCCTACTAAATGGTCTTTTCTTTGACTCTTATTATCTCATGTTCTTTTCTCTTTTTTGGAATTATTTATTTGAAGACCCATGCTTCAAAAATTAAGATTTAATATATAAGTTACAGACTACCAAATACCTATTGACACGAATATTCACTGATGTAATTAATGAATCTCTCATTTATAAAATTACTTACAGAATAAAATTTAAGAGTGAACTCCAGGGGTACATTTTAGAATTATCTAATTTACAGAGACTGTTTCAAGGATACATACACTCCATAAAGCAAGTGGACTCACACTGTCAAAATAATATTTATATTTTTCTTGCTATTTTCAATATGTTCACAGAATAATATAAAATTAATTTTTAAAGAAATGTACTAGTTTTTATCTCCTGTATTGTAAGCAGAAATTGCACTTAGATGAACAGACTGGGGAGTAACTTAAATACAAAACTATTCCTGATACTACTAACTTTGCCCTATAGACAGAATGTGTTAAGGAAGATATCCTTAAGAAATATCATAGTAATATTAGTTAGAATCCTCAATGTAAGGTATAGATTGCTTAAAGAGAATTTAAAATCCTTTCATTTTAAAATATTTATTTATTTAGTTTTTGAGATGGAGTCTTGCTCTCTTGCCTAGGCTGGAGTGCAATGGCGTGGTCTCAGCTCACTGCAACCTCCACCTCCCAGGTTCAAGCGATTCTCCTGCCTCAGCCTCCCGAGTAGCTAGGACTACAGGTGCCCGCCACCATGCCTGGCTAATTTTTGTATTTTTAGTAGAGATGGGGTTTCACCATGTTGGCCAGGCTGGTCTCGAACTCCTGACCTCGTAATCCACCAGCCTTAGCCTCCTAAAGTGCTGGGACTACAGGCGTGAGCCACCGCACCCGGCCTAAAACCTTTTAAATATTTTGAAAATATGATCTCTCACTCTGCTTTATATGAATTGGTCCATTAATATTTAGTTATTCTCATATGGGCAGGACTGCCATATTTAAGAAGTTTAACATTTTCTTTGTGCCTTTGACTTTGAAGAAAGAAACATTATCGAAATTTTCGTATTTATGTTCACCAGGTGGCTTTTCCAGAAAACAGCCCAGCAAAAAAGTGATAATGTTCTTCCATTCTTGAGGAGAATTGCTTTCTTTTAGCCATGGTTAGGAAATATCTGGCAAATAACTGAGTGTCTTTGCACCTGCAGTTAGCCACATATAGATGAAAGTATTTAATGTCAAACTCATATGGACATATCGGTGTCTTAGTTGCAAGCCATGTGACAACAAACTGAAATTCAGCATAACTTAGTAGAGAAAATGGTGTAGTCTCCAGAAAAAAAATCACAAATTTATTAAGTACCCACACTATTCCAGGCACTGTATTGTGGAGAAACATAAAGAATAGTGAGAGTTTATAAGAAATAACTCTGTAAGAAACATTGTAACATACTATATATCCAAAGTAGACAAGAAATTTTATGATTTAGAGAAAGTTGAGAAGATAATATATTTGCTTATTCTTCAAAACAGTTGAGTTTGTTGTACTGTCCGTTGATTATTTATAAAGGACATTTATAATTCTGTGTTATAAAGCAGTTTCAGCTGAAAATAAAGAGAATTATTGAGTAAACACTGCATTACTTTGGTATGACCAGACTCTCAAGGCTAGAGGCATCTGGGTATCATTGTAGGCTACAGTGATACCTGATTAATACTATCAATGTAGGCTACAGGTATCATTAAAAATAGTATATATGCTTAATTAACAGATATTAGATATTTTCCCTAAAATATAAATCTCTGAACTTGTAATCTATCTGTGACTTTGCCCTTTTATTAGCATCTTTTCTAAATTCAATAGTAATGGTTATTGGCTCTGTCTCTAATACAGATATTGAGCTATTTTGAATAGTTGAGGATTTATTATTATGGCAGTATTATTAAGCAATTAGTCCTGGCAGATCAAGATATGGAATTAACATTTTATATTCTGAAGTGAACTTTATAAGTAGCTTTAAATGAGAGTAAGAAAATTAGCAAATTAAAATGGACTCCTTGCCCTGATATTTATTATAGATCATCTTTCCTCCTCTATTACATGTACAGTAGCATGGTTATAGCTGACTTAATTTTATATCATTCTTTTCATTTAATTTTCTTCTTTATGTAGAAAACTATGCAGAGTTTTTGTTTGAAATATATTGTAGGGATAATAATTTTTAAAACCAGAAATAAAAAGAAAAAATAAATACACCCTGAAGATCTCTAATAAATAAAACTTGTTGCCTCCAGGATGAAATTCTCCCCACTCTACCTCTGGATCAGAACATCTTTATCATAGTTATCCTTCATCTGCTGCAGGTAAAATACTTGCCTCATTCCTCTCATCACTGCATATGAAAAGCAGATGGTCTACACTCTTTCTACAACAATAGAGATCATATTTTTGTTCCCAGAAAAGACATCCCAAAGTTACAAGTGAGAAGTGATCACTGCCTAGGCAGACCGTTTTCCTCCAGTGAGGGTTCACTGCTTATAGACTGGAAAGGACACTAACTGGAAAACTCGCAGTTTTAATCTCACATGCCCTCTGGAAACTCTTTTATTTTCTGCCAAAAGTGTGCCCCTCATGGTCAGGGTTGAATCCATAGCCCAATGTCTCCCAGGGTATTTCCTGGGTGGTATGTGAGAAAATGAATATTCTATATTTATTATAAATCTGGTGGGTGGAGAGATTGTTAGAGGGCTCACTTTATCTCTGGACATCTGCTTAATGACTTGACATCATAGGAATTTCTCCAGCATGTATTGTGGAAACAATCCGGCCTACCTTTTCTATTGAGAGAACCCACAATATTAGAAATCAGAATGCCTGGATTTGAATTCTGCCCTACAGGCTGTGTAACCTTGAGCATGTCGTTCAACCTGAACCTCAGTTTTCTCATCTATAAGGGAGATATTAATGACAGCAGCACACCAATGCCACAGGATTCTCTTTTTCTTTTTTTTTTTTTGGTTGGTGAGGTATATAATAAAATGAAATAAAATATATTAAACGTATTGCAAATTGCAAAATTTTATAAAAATGCTAGTTATAACTAATTGTTACTACATGTTCTCTCTTTTTTTTTTTTTTTTTTTTTTGTCCTCTGGTCCATCATCTCTTCAACTCCATGTCTTCCTCCCCCTTCTGCTCTATTGTGTGCAAGTGGTGAAACCAAAACCAAACCAAAGCAAAACATGATACCATTGCTTGGGTCTCATGAAATACTATCTTGCCCACTCTCTTTCTTTTTCCTGGTAGTCAGATTGGAATTTCCAATTGTCAAACTGAAGTTCAACCCATGAAGTTGCTTTCTGTTTTTCCTTTTATTTGACTAATGTGTCAGTTATTTCAATATCTATGGAGGAATGCAAATAAATAATTCACAGTGCTCTAGAGGGAGACACAAGTTAACTTGCCAATTAACTTTATTTTTACAAAATAATAAGTATGTGGAACAGAAACATTTTGTAATAAGGAGGATAGGTGCTGAACCTAAAGGAATATTCATGGTATGCTGAGTTGTAATTACTTATACTCAAAAACCAACTGATGGATACATCTCAGCTGGGATACTCCATCCAATTTTTTTCTTATTCTTTACTCATATCATAACAGATACGTTTCCAAAACATTATCCAAATACTGCATCTATTACCCTGGGAAAGCCTCCCCATTTTCGACCACAGGTTTCTCAGCTGATTGTATTCTGGGAAGCACCCAGAAAGTACCATTAAAATTCACTGCAGTCAAAGCTGTTTTTCACAGTGTTGCTTCTCTTAGTGCCCATTGCCCCCTTTCCTGTACCAATGAGAGGAATCATGTGTCCTCATGCTATGCCTTGCCTGCCACCTCCTTTCAAAATTTGTGTTATAACATCCAAAACTATCACCTTCATATTATTGAGCTTTTGCAATCCTGGAAAGCAAAATGTTGTTTTAGCTGTCTTTTTACCAAGATACGAGACACAGATTCTCAAAGTTAATTAAAGGGTATTTTATAATAATATAAGTGAAAATGCATGTAAAAGTGCAATGATTAGCTAAAAATTATGTTCAGAAGCCATATTAATGAAGTTCTTATATGTCACATTCAGAAAAAATTGTATTAGAACAGAAGCTAAAAATAAATCATTCATCACAATATAGTTAGAGGAATATTAAGAGAATAATAAGTGATTTGACCTACTAAAAGAGAATTACATTATTTCCCTTTGAAATTTACCAGCATATTATTAGAATCTTCAATATGATTCTTATGAATCTTCAGTATGATTCTTCAATATGAATACTTACCAATAACTCTGAAGTTCTATTATGCATCCTTTATATTAGGTTTATTTTACTTTGAATTGTTATCCTGTAAAACAATATAACTGAAAATCAAAATGGCAAAACCATTTCAAAGAATTTCTATGTCTCAGTTTCCTAATTTGCATGAAATGGGATTAATAATAACACTTTTCTCACTGAGTTACCATGAGGATTAAATGAGCTAATAAATGTGAGGTATGCAGAATAATGCCTAACACATAGAAACATAGTATTTAAAAAATTACAGAGTTCCATATGGTGGTTAGAATTTTATCAACCTTACATTTCCCAACCTATTGGTTATTATCTGCTCTCACCTAACCAATGAGTAATAAGAATCTCTAATAAACCACCACTTGTCAACTTTTGGTGCAGTAACAAAGAAGAATATCACAATTATCAGAAAACATGACTCAGGCACACCTTCCTTTTCCAACTACATATCTCCACAAGGCTGAATTGTCCTCATATACTTCAACAGAAACAACAAATAGCAATGAGAAATCCAGCTATCTTCTATTAGAGTAGACATTAAAGAGATTTGAAAAAATGACAAATAATGCTACTTTTCAGTACTCATCTTTTATAGAATATCTTTATATTATAAAATATTTATGTGTAAAAGACTTGTTATTACTTTTGAATGAATAAATAATTTTCAAAATTTTTCAGTTTTAGTTTATATTATGGTAAAAATCAATAGATGTAACTCAGATAAACGAAAGTTGTTTGGGGTCTTTAGAGATTTGTAAGAATACAAATGGGTCCTAATGCCAAAAAGTTTGAGAACTGCTAACGTCTAAAATTTCTTTAAATTATTTTATGGTTAAAATTTTCTGAATAGATATATTAATGCCAATTTATGTCAAACATTCTTTCTTTAGATTTTAAAAATCTCACATTATAAAATCTAAATAACATGATTTTATGATACAGTGTTTTGCAGTAAAAAGAATATGAGATTTGGATTTTCAATTCTAATACTGAATCCGTTACTAATGCTGTAGTAAGATAAAAAATGTTATTATTATTTTGAGACAGGGTCTCATTCTGTCACCCAGGCTGGAGTGCAGTGGCATGATCACAGTTCAGTGCAACCTCAACCTCCCAGGTTTAAGTGATCCTCCCACCTCTGCCTCCTGAGTAGCTGGTACTACAGGCACATGTCACCATGCCTAGAACATTTTTTCTTTAAATTATCTTTAATGCCAAAATATTAGGCTGATCCTGGCATCATTGATGTCAGTGGTGAAATTTTTCCATATTGCTTTCTTCAACTTTTAGAGTATTTGGCTCTGGTTTTTACAAAAAGTTACAAATAAATAACTATATTAATACCATTTTTTTCCTATCTAGGTTGCCCTGAAGCTGAGATATGCGTAGTCCTAGACTAGAAGATGAGATTCAGCTGAGACCAAGGGCTCAGTTGCAGAAATAAGTGATCATGAGGCTGTGAAATCCTAATAACAAACTGAAATCCTTGAAAGACTACTGGACTACTAGAAATAGAAACCAGTCTTACATAGTGAAATCTCAAAGAAAAGGCCAAACCAAGGTGACAGCAAAGTTACACCATAGACTTAGGTAAGTCAATTCTCTATGTATTCACATCTGATTCTGTAAAGTGGATCAATACTATTTATCTCACAGGCTTGTTTTAAAAGATTACATGTGTTAATGTAAATGAAATATCTACATAAATTACAACGTGCTCAACAAACTGTTATTGTTGATATTGTGAAAGTAACCAAAGGAGCCCCGAATGTAGTCAGACCACATGACTTTCAGGTCACGTTCCATCATTTGGCTCTTTCGCTTATCCTTTCTAAACCTAGATTTCTCTATCCATATGAAGTAGAAGGGACATGTGTGATGGTGTGGGCTTTGGGAAGGGGCAGTGTGTGAGGTGGGGAGCCAAAGAGATGGCAGAAGCTTGTTGCTATGCAACACAACCCCATGTTTTTAGAAAAATTAGTAATGCCTTAGAAAAGCACTGCGAATCTTGTGGAGAAAGGAGCTCATGACTCAGCATGACAAGGAGAGGAACTTGAAAGATAGGTAAATGCAGGAGGGCAGCCTGAAAAAGGGTAAGAAATGTTGGGTGTTGAAGTAGTTTTGTACCTAGCAGGAACCCTGCTTGTAAAGTGAGTATGGTCAAGTTTTATTAAAGATTTTTTTTTTTTTTTTGGCAGGAGCTAGAAACAAGCTGCTTCTATAGAAATAAAGCACTTCCTTCTTGTGTATTGGGTAGACCATGCTGTCTACCCCTTCACATTTTAATGAAAGAGAGGATCAATTAATATTCTTTCATATATTTGTTGGAGTAGGAACTTAGAGTTGACAGTTACAGTTTCTGAGAGTTAAAAAAATTAAAAACACTGTTTTGCCAAAGATCATAATTGTTTTCTAACTCTTATACAAGATGATTTTGGTGAGGATAAAAAGGTTTCCACAGAGTATTCATGTTTGCATGAGTGTTCAAATGTAAAATATTCTATAGAAAAGCATCAATAGGTAATAGATGCAGATGAGCAGATTCAAAACACACATTCATAAAACACAACAAAAATCATCCAGATCACTTTGCAACATCCCTGTACATTGTGGACAATAATATGTTTTCAGAAACAAGTCCAAATAACTATTGGTGATACCCTAAAGAAGCATCCTAGTCAACATTAAGAAAACTCTTCAAAACACTAACAAAATTTCTTCTATCAAATAAGGAGTCTGAAATTAGGGAGCCTCAAGGGGGTTTCAGTTCTAACATTCTGTAAGTCAATGACTTTTACTAGCCACTAAAAGCTGAAATATAGACTAAATTCTCCTAAAATTAAACATTTGTTTAAAAAGACAAATCATAAAGAATTCAGAAGGCTGTAAGTCTCTTTGGAGGCTGACAGAAGTGTGGCATGTAGTTATTATCGAAGTCCATGAGGGGACAAGAGTTCTGAGCATTGTCTATTTTGAGTGTCAACTATGAGAAAGTCAATCTGGCAAGCATTTTATATACATCATCCTATTTTAGAGTAAAAATGAAGTTTTAGAAGTTTTAAGTATTAATGAGGCTCAGGAAACCACAAATGTCACATTCATATTCTCGAACAATTTAATCTGAAGCACTGACAAGCATTAGAAGACATTAAATAAAGAGAAGTGGCATTAATAATAACAGCCTGGAATATTAAAGCTGAGCTTGCTACGTGACCTGAGATAGCTGGACTGTATAGGTGCTGCATGGAGTTGATTTAGATTCATCCAACAAAGACAGAGTGAAGTATATTGTTTGTAATTCCCTGAAACACACACACACACACATACACACACTTCAAATAATTGTAATTGTGAAACCAAAATAAAGAACTAAAAATCATAAGCTTCAAACTTAAATAAAACCATGGGCCATAAAAAATTGATTACAAGCCTTGAGAGAAAAGAATCTTGCTGACATATGTGCTTTGTAACTTCCATAAACTGTGCTGAGTATTACTCATTTCAGTAACAGAAGGAAGTGTACAAAGAACATGTCTGTTAGGACTTTGGGGTGGGATGTGTGTTAGTAAAAGACTTAGTTAAGTTTCCTTAGTTAAGATTCTTTTTGCTTATATAAGCTCTTTTTCTTACTATCTTGGATGATAGCTTTTCCGTTTTAACGTTGACTGAGAAGGGGCAAAGGCTCTCAAAGTTATTCACCTGAAACTACAAAATGTATTTAAAAGCATAAGGAATGTAACTTTTAACCAAGGCTCTGGGCTCTAGATATCACAAAGCCAGTTAGATTCAATGGCTTGTTATGGTGAATTTTATCTACCCAGGCTGTAAACAAAGCCACCAGGTTAGTGAATATTAATCCATTACTTTAGGAATAATCTCGCTAGCCTTGTGTTAATTCAACTTGTCACATAGCCTAGTTTCTCTTCTTAGTCAGATTGCTACTGCATTTTGAGGTCAGCTTTTTTTTTTTTTTTTTTTTTTTTTTTTTTTTTTTTTTTTTTTTTTGCAAACTACTGAAATAAAGACTACATCTAGCAGTTTCTCAGCCAAATATGACATACAATTTCATCTTTCACAATAGCCACATGCAGGCAACCTGGGTACAACAACCAAGAATGGAATACCTTGGTGAAAACTTCAGGTGGCCAGTGAGTCTAAATAAATGGGCAAATAGTTTAGACTATATGTAAGGAATTCTCAAATAGTTCTAAGAAGAAATCAAATAATAGCCATCATGCTTGAATGACATGGACAGGGCAGTTGTTTCTTTCTCTTGTGATCCAGCTTCCCCATACAAATGTGAAAGAAAGCAGTATCAACATCATAGTTTGTGAGGAAGGTGAAGTAATGTCTACTACAAGAAAGAACATTTTAAAAATCAAGGAAGTATCTCTGTCTCTAATTCTCTTCCCAAGGGACATTTTCTGATTAAGTAAAATCTCATGCCTTAGTGAAAGATAATATGTTAGAAAAGTGCTGTGCTGAAATTCATGGTGTGAAATTACAGACCAGCCCAAATCAAATATTGTTATTCAATTTTAAATAGCTTCAATTACTAAGAGTTTGTAATCAACAAAGATATATAATTTAACACTTAATTTTCATATTTGATATGTGAATAGGAGGATTACTAACAAATATTCTAATTATTCTTTATGATTTACTATTGGTCCATGTTTAATTATGAAATGTGTAACAAGATATCATCCCATCAGCTCTATTGCTATGCACTATATTTCCTGCAAATATATTAGACATGTTCTATAGTTGATGGACATAATGGTAGATTCAACTCTGATCAATCACTATTATATTTTCACTACCTGGAAAATGACAATATTTACAGCTGTCTTCATGCTTTTACTTATACATTATAGAAAACAAGAAAGTGCTATTTGATAATAATTAGATAGCATCAAACAGATTTTAGAGTAATACGAAACAGTGTAACAATTTAGAATGCTCTATCTGGTGATTTGTTAAACATGCCAATTTTGCTTGGTTATATGAAAGCAATTTTCTTTAGTATGAGTCAGATTCTTTCCAGGGTACTCCATGGAACAGTGCAATTTGTTGTACTACATACAGAAATGTTAAATGACCTATGTAAAGTTTAATTTTGTATGTCAACTTGGCTAGGATATGGTAACCAGATAGTGTTCTAGATGTTTCTGTAAAAGTATATTTAAAGATGAGATTATAATTTAAGTCAGTTGACTTTGAGTGAAACAGATTACCCTCATAATGTGGATGGGCCTCTCTGAATTAGTGGAAGGCCTTAATAAAAAAAGACTGATGTCTCCTGAGGAAGATGGAATTCTGCCGGCAGGTTGCCTTAGGACTTGAACTGCTGCATTGGGTCTTCCTCCCCTGGGTCTCCAGCCTGCTGGCCTATCCTGTAGATTTTGGGCTTGCTAGTCTCCATGGCTGCATGAGCCAATTCCTTAAAATAAATTTATTTCTGTCTGTTTATATACATCCTACTGTTCTCTTTCTCTATAGAAGGCTAATGCAAACTATTTCTTGGAATAATAAAAGATACCTTTAAAGTGTCTTAGAAATACATTATTCTTGAATGCCTTTGATATTTCTTGAACTTTCAGGGAATAAAAAATAATATAGAAGCAAAATTTTGAGGAAAATAGCTCTTAGATTTCAGCCTATGTAGATCAGAGTAAACTGAATTCTACTTGTTCTTCAGAAGAAAATATGAGACAAAAATTAAGAAAGAGGAAAAAAGTTTTATTTCACACTGAAAATTGTAAACAAGTTTCTCTAAATTAGCATTAGATTTTCTCTATTGCTCAATAAAATGGTAAACAGGAAAGTTTTTGTTCTTTAGTTTCTTTTAAAATTTTCTTAGTAAACAAATATTGTCAATGGTGTATACATTTCCAGCATCCTTTCCAGCATCCTATTTGCACTGCCATTGTCCATGTTTAAAATTAAGGGAGGTGGTAGAATGCAGTGATTTAGAATTAGGCTGCAGATCTGCACTGTTGAACATGGGAGGCACTACCTACAAGCAGCTATTTACATTAAAAGTAATTTAACTAAATAAAATGAAAATTCAGTTTCTTAGTTATATTAGCCATATTTCAGATGTTCAATAGCCATTTGTGGCTAGTGGGTACTGTATTGAAGAGTGAAAATGTAGAACATTCCTACAAAAATAAAATGATCCTTTAAAATAAAATTTCCATAAAAATAAAATTGCTATAAAATAAAAGTTCTGTTGGATCATATTTCTCTAGTGTAAGACTGCATAGGTTCAAGTTTAGTTCTGGAGCTAATTATCAAAGTGAATTTGTCTTCTCTGTGCTTTGTTTTCTCATAGATAATATACTAATAATAGAACCTATTACCTTGGATTATCTTGAGAATTAAATATTATAATGTTTGTAATGCACTTGACATTTTATAAGTGTATTAGAGTTTTCCAGTGGGACAGAGCTAATAGGAGATATATATATATATGTATATGTGTATACATATATATATGTTAAGTATTAACTTACACAATCACAAGGTTCCACAATAGGCTGTCTGCGATCTGAGGAGCAGGGAGTGCCAGTCAGAGTCCCAAAACTGAAGAACTTGGAGTCCAATGTTCAAGGGCAGGAAGCATCCAGCATGGAAGAAAGATTTAGGCTGGGAGGCTAGGCCAGTCTCTCCTTTTCACGTTTTTCTGCCTGCTTTGTATTCACCGGCAAGTGATTAGATGGTGCCCACCAGATTAAGGGTGGGTCCGTCTTTCCCAGCCCACTGACTGAAATGTTAATCTATTTAGGCAACACCCTCACAGACACACCCAGGATCAATACTTTGTATCCTTCAATCCAATCAAGTTGACACTCAGTATTAACCATCACAAGTCCACCCCTTGTCAACTTGAACCCATACACATCTCCTGATAATCTTCAAATAAGACAATAATAAGGTCATAATTACACCTAACATAATACAACTATCCTTCATACAACCAGAAGTGCATCAATCCCCACTCAAACACTATTACATAAAGTTTTAACAATACTTAAATTACATAAAGTTGCAATGTAATTATACTTTATACAATTACACTATTACATAAAGTTTTAACAATACTTAAAAGCTTAAAAAACAATACTTAAAAGTCAATAAATCTTATGACACATGATAAAGGAAAAGAAAAGAAAATGAAGATATTTTCTTAGCATAAGTGTTATACATGCACAAACATGTTCTTAACAAAAGAGGGAGGAAGTACTCATGACAGTTACAGTCCTTGTTTCTGCAGCTGGTCACGTGGTCCTAGCTGATATTGACTACCTTCTTCTACTACACATTCTGCATTACCTTTGCCCTCTGCAAGCACTTCAGCAGGTTGTGTTTTTTGTTTTTTTTTTTTTTTTTTTTTTTCTGGTGGACTGACCCAAACCTTCATTCCTGAGGGGTCTGGAACATTTGTAGTTCTGCCTGGATTGGGCTGTTGTAGTTTCCCATTGACCTTAATCACAGGGCGTGGTAATACTAAGAGACAACCTAATGGACCTCCTGTATCCATGCATACTCTTCCTTACCTCCATTATGGAGTAGTAGACTAATTTCATCTTGATAGTCCGGGTCAATCACCCCAGCCAACATTAATTCCTTTCTTAGCCTGTTGACTTAAAGGTAGGAGGAACCCAAAGTGTCCAGGTGACACTCTTAACTTCCAGTTTAATAGAATCTTTAAGTCTCCTGGTGGCAGTGTTCCTCCCTCTAGAAGTAAGATCTCTAGGCCAGCAGAAGGTAATGTCGCAGGAACAGGGAGCAAAAATTTTGCTAGTGGATCACTAGGGGTGATGGCGAATGGTACCTATTCCACTCCCACCCCTTGATTCCTGGACCCGTGAATCCTGGCTATGGGAGACACAGTACCATATATTGGACACTGATTCAGAGCATACATGGCCTTCTGGAGAACTTTGCCCCAGCCCTGCAAAGTATTGTCACCTAGTTAGCGTTGTAAAGGTGATTTCAAAAGGCCATTCCACCATTCCATCAATCTAGCTGCTTCAGGATGATAGGGAACAGGGTAAGACCAGTGAATTCCATGAGCGTGAGTCCACTGCCACACTGCTTTAGCTGTAAAGTGAGTGCCTTTGTCAGAGGCAATACTGTATGGAATACCATGATGGTGGATGAGGCATCCCACCAACCTACAGATGGTAGTCTTGGCAGAAGCATTGTGTGCAGGATAGGCAATCTGGAATAAATGTCTATTCCAGTGAGGACAAACCTCTGCCCTTTACATGATGCAAGAGGTCCAATATAATCAACCTGCCACCATGTAGCTGGCTGATCAGCATATCGAGGGCTCAGTGTTGGTCTCTGCTGCTGGCAAACTGGGCACTCAACAGTGGCTGTAGCCAGGTCAGCCTTGGTGCATGGAAGTCCATGTTGCTGAGCCCATACATAACCTCCATCCCTGCCACCATGGCCACTTTGTTCATGGGCCCATTCGGCAATGACAGGGATGGCTGGGGAAAGAGACTGAGTGGTGTCTACAGAATGGGTTACCCTATCCACTTGATTATTAAAATCCTCCTCTGCTGAGGTCACCTGTTGGTGAGCACTCACATGGGATACAAATATCTTCACAGTTTTTGACCACTCAGAGAGGTCCATCCACAAACCTATTCCCCAAATTTCTGTGTCACCAATTTTCCAGTCATGCTTCTTCCAAGTCCCTGACCATCCATCCAAACCATTGGCGACAACCCATGAAACAGTATATAATTACACATCCAGCCATTTCTCCTTCCATGCAAAGTGCACAACCAGGTGCACTCCTCAAATTTCTGCCCACTAGAAGATTTCCCTTCACCTCTGTCCTTTGGGGATGTCCTAGAAAGGAGCTAGAGTGCTGCAGCTGTCCACTTTTGGGTGGTTTCTGCATATTGTGCAGAACTACTACGAACCAGACCCTAGTCTTCTCTTCCTTTATCAAGTGATCATAGGGAACTCCCCATAAGGCCATTGGTGCATGCTGGGGAGAGAAGACAGGGTGGCAGGAGTGGAGACCACTGGTATTTGAGCCACTTCCTCATGTAACTTACTTGTGCCTTCAGGACCTACTAGAGCTAGATCATGTACATACCACTTCCATTCGATGATGGAATGCTGCTGTGCACAACCCACTTTATGGGTAGATGGGTCAGAAAGCACCCAGTTCATGATAGGCACTTCAGGTCACATGGTGACTTGATGACCCATAGTCAAATGTTCAGTTTCCACCAAAGCCAAGTAACAGGTCAAGAGCTGTCTCTCAAAACAAGAGTAGTTATCTGCAGAAGATGGCAGGGTCCTGCTCCAAAATCTTAGAGGCTTCTGCTGTGATTCACTTACGGGAGCCTGACAAAGGCTCCAAACAGCATTCCTATCTACCACTGCCACCTCAAACTCCATTGAATCTGCTGGGTCATATGGTCCAAGTGGCAGAGCAGCTTGCACAGCAGCCTGGACCTGTTGCAGAGCGTTCTCTTGTTCTGGACCCCACTCAAAACTCGTAGCCTTTTGGGTCATTCAATAAAAGGGTCAGAGTAACACACCTAAATGAGGAATGTGTTGCCTCAAAAATCCATTAGCCGTGGTTGTAGGAGGGGCCAAATGCGGCAACTTATCCTTCACCTTAGAAGAAATATCATGACAGACCTCACTCCACTGGAGCCCACACCACTGGACTCATAGAAATTTTACTGAGGTAGAAGGTCCCTGAATTTTAGTTGGATTTATTTCTCATCGTCTGACACACAACTGTCTCACCAATAAGTTTAGTGTGTTTGCTACTTCTTATTCACTGGATCCAATCAGAATAATGTCATCAATGTAATGGACCAGGGTGATATCTTGCAGAAACAAGAAGTGATCAAGTTCTCTCTGAATAAGATTATCACACAAAGCTGGAGAGTTGATATACCCCTGACATAGGACAGTAAAGGTATATTGTTGGCCTTACAAGCTGAAGGAAAATTGCTTCTGGGGGACCTTATGGACAGGAATGGAGAAAAGGGCATTTGGCAAGTCAGTGGTTGCATACCAGGTACCAGGAGATGTATTAATTTTGTCAAGCAGTGAAACCACATCTGGTACAGCAGCTACAGTTGGAATCAGCTACCTGCTT
Source organism: Mandrillus leucophaeus (assembly GCF_000951045.1). Classification (NCBI taxonomy): domain Eukaryota; kingdom Metazoa; phylum Chordata; class Mammalia; order Primates; family Cercopithecidae; genus Mandrillus; species Mandrillus leucophaeus. Next base: position 344,290 of record NW_012102131.1, read on the forward strand.
ATGCTTAGGAGAATCCATTGTCATTCTCCAAGATCCATCTGTCTTCTACACAGGCCAAATGGAAGAGTTCAATGGGGATGTGGTGGGAATCACCACCCCTGCACCTTTCGAGTCCTTGATGGTGACACTAATCTCTGCAATCCATCCAGGGACACAATATTATTTTTGACTCACTATTTTTCTAGGTAGAGGTAGCTTTAATGGATCCCATTTGGCCTTTCCCACCATAATAGCCCTTACCCTATCAGTCAGGAAGCCAATGTGTGGGTTCTGCCAGCTGCTAAGTATGTCTATGCCAGTTATGCATTCTGGTACTGGGGAAATGACCACAGAATGAGTCTGGGGACACATTGTACCTGCTGTGAGTCAGACCTGAGCTAAAATCCCATTAATTATCTGACCTTCATAAGCCCCTACTTTAACTGGAGGACCACAGGATGTTTTGGGTTCCCCGGAATTAATGTCAGCTCAGAGCCAGTGTCCAGTAGTCCCAGAAATGTCTGATTATTTCCCTTTCCTCAATGCTCAGTTACCCTTGTAAAAGGCCGGAAGTCTCCTTAGGGAAGGATGGGAGAAAGATTCATTGCATAAAATGTCTGTAATGTAGTGGGGTCCTTGCTCAAGAGGAACCAGCCTCCCCTTCATTCAAGGGGTTTGGGGTGTGTAAACTGGATAAAGTCTGGAAATTGATTGAGGAGCTGTGATTCTCTGTTTTTAGAATTCAAAATAGTCTTTTGTCCATTCGACCCAGAAGTTTCTCATTATATAAATTAAGTAGGAATGCAGTAGGCTTCCTATCAATTTCACTTCTAGGAACACTGTGATTAATTAGCCAGTGCTAGAGGTCTACACGAGTCAGGCCATTCTGATTGCAGCTTTGTCTCTGCTGTCCATTATGGTGGCTACACCCACCTTGCCTTTGATGGTTGAGTGCTGCCACTTGGCCCCTGCCACCTCAGGATCCAATTATTCCCATTATGTTCACATTTTGTAGTTGAGTGACTGTGGTTCCCACTGTTAGATCTGACATACAGAGAAGAGCAATTACAGGGCTCTTCAAAGATGCAGGTACTGCCCTCACAAATCTGTTTTGCAAGGCATTGATCAAGGGTATGTCTTCTAGACCCTCCCAGCTGGGATGAATAGGTTTAAAGTGACAAATCCACTCCACCATCCCAATCTCCCTAAGCCTTTGGATCCCTTCCTCTACATTAAACCAGGGGAGATCAGGCATTTCCACTTCGCTCACAGTGGACCATCTTTAAATTCATATTTAGCTAACCAAACAAATAAACAATAAAAACCTTTTTTGACTCCTTGAGCTGTAATATTCAAAGCAGAGTCCCTACTTAGTGGGCCCAAATCAAGAAATTTAGCCTGATCCAACTCTATGTTTCTTCTACCATTATCCAGTACCCTTAATATCCATTCCCATGCCTCTTCTCCAGATTGCTGTTTATATAAATTAGAGAATTCAAAACATACTTTTCGAGTGTAGCACATCTCCTCATGGGTTACTCTCTGAAACTCACCTCTATGGGCCCACTGGGACTTTAGTCTAGTTATAGGTCTAGAAAGAAACAGGGGTGTTGGGGTGACTCTTGAGGAGAATCATTATCTTGCCTGGCAACTGCCTCAGAGGAGGCCATCACTGTTGCCTCAGGCAGCACAGGGTTTATCTCCTCAGACAAAGGTGGAAAGGCTGATGGCAGCATGGGTTGGGGCGGGGGGGATGTTGCCACTACTGGGGATGGGGAAGTTGTCCCTTTCGGCAAAAAAGGTTCATCAGAGTTTACAAACTCAGTGTCCCCAGCTTTATCAGGGTCCACACACACGTCCCCATTCCAAGTTGTAGGGTCCCATTCTTTTCCAATCAATGCCCTCACTTTAACAGTAGACACCTGGTGAGGCTCTGCATGCACCTTTTTTGGCATGTCAGCCACTCTCATGATAAGAGTTTGTGTCTGTTTTTCCACAATTTCAGCTCTTTCTCTACAGGAGATAAGACTCTCACTCAGGGCAATCTTAGCAGAGTTGAGGCTCAGTATCTACTTCTGAAGCCATGGGACAGAATCTCTTAGTTCATCATTTTCTTTCATCAGTTTGTCAACTGAACTTAGAAACAACCAACCAGCTTAATTATGTTCCTTGGTTCTCCACATATGGTCAAAGGTATTATGTATAAAGTCACTAAACTCCTTGCCTCTCACAAGTAGTGAGTGAATCAGGAGTGTCAAATGCATTGTTTTTGCACAACTGTCTAAACAGTTCATGTCAAGGGCTATCAGTGTTCTCTATGCTATTAGAAGTAGAGTCCTTAGCATTTTGGGGTCTAATCAAATTAAGGAGCCAACTCCAGAAACCCCAAAACCAATGAAAGAACTCTATCCTTAATATTCTACTCATCTAGAGCCATCCCTGGTACCCAAATCTGTATTAGTCAGGGTTCTCTAGAGGGACAGAACTAATAGAAATGGGAGTTTAGTAAGTATTAACTTACCCAATCACAAGGTCCCACAATAGGCTGTCTGCAAGCTAAGGAGCAAGGAGAGTCAGTCAGAGTCCCAAAACTGAAGGACTTGGAGTCTGATATTTGAGCACAGGAAGTATGCAGCATGGGAGAATGATGTAGGCTTGCAGGCTAGGCCAGTCTCACCTTTCCATGTTTTTCTGCCTGCTTTATATTTGCTGCCAGCTGATTAGATTGTGCCCACCAGATTAAGGGTGGATTGCCAGACTCAAATGTTAATCTCCTTTAGCAACGCCCTCACAGACATACTCAGGATTAATATTTTGTATCCTTCAATCCAATCAAACTGACATCCCATATTAACCATCACAATAAGCATTCAATAATTGGTAGTTTTTATTATTAGTAAATTATTACAGCCCCCAGTTTGAAAGTGAACTTTTTTTTTATAACTTAATTCTAAAATTTTGAAGTATAAATAAATGTACATAAAAGGCTACCCTTTTACTTTGGTTGACATTCTACATTTTAAGCAAGAAGAAAAACAAGAATAGAATATTCCTCTTCATTAACAACTTTACTCTCCTCTTGGACCTACTGTGATCCAAGATTAAGTGAAAAGAAGAAGGAAAAGGAATTAATGAGATAACCACAACATAAAGGGTACAGAAGAAGGAGGCTATTTGAGCTATGAAAGGAGCAGCCATTGTTTCCATCTGCTTACAGTAGAGTAACGCCACCCTTAACAAAGAAGATGTAATCTCCCATACTCCATGCCTCATTTTATGTTAGTAGTATTTCTATAAAAGTGAATGTCTTCAGTAAACTAATTTTACCAGTTATGATTAAAAATACATTTTAAATTATTTTGGAATCTGGAGAGGTTAAATATGTTTCTCCTCTAAGCAAGCAAGCCTTACATGCAGGCAGGACCTCATGTCAAGGGGCTCAGGGTATTTGCAAGAAAAAGGTAATAATTGCAAGACCAAATAAATAATAGATATAAAAAATAATAATAACAATTAGAATCGAATGGAAACACAAGAAATAGCTCGATCCAGGAGACACTAAAATGTAATTTTAATACCTGAATCAAAATAAACCAAAATGTAAACATAGGTGTAATGAAATAATTAATCCCAATCAGTAGAGAATGATGAGAATTCATAACAAATAAACAAACTATGGCTGGAACTGTATACTTCCATGCTGCTTGCAAGAAACCAAGACTTCAACTATAATGACCCACATAAACTGAAAGCAAAGGAATGGAAAAAGATAGTCCATGCAACTAGAAACTTAAAAAGACCAGGAGTAGCTATACTTTGTACACTTATATCAGATAAAAATAGACTACAAATCAAAGACAGTAAAAACTGACAAAAAAGGTCACCGTGTAATGATAAAGTGGCCAATTTAGCAAGAGACTACGACTGTAAATATCTATGCACTGAACACCAGAGCTCCCATGTATATAAAGCAAATATTAGTAGATCTAAAGGTAGTGATGAACTGTAATGTAATCACAGTAGGGAACTTCAACACCCCGCTCTCAGTAATAGACAAATTATCCAGATAGAAAATCAACAACAACAAAAAAGTTAAACTAGACATTAGACTAAGAGCCCTAATTGACATATACAAAATGTTTAACCCAGAATACATATTATTTTCATCAGCAAATGGAACATTTTCCGGAATAGGCCATATCTTAGGCAACAAAACAAGTCTCGAAAAATCCAATACAGTAGAAATCATATCAAATATCTTTTTTGACCAATATGGAATAAAACCAGAAATCAACTGCAAGGGGAACCTTGGAAACTGCACAAACACATGCTCCTGAATGACCAGTGGGTCAAAGAATAAATTAAGAAGAAAAATTTAAATTTTCTCCAAACAAATTAAAATTGATATATAACATACCCAAATCTATGGAACACAGCAAAAACAGTATGAAGAGGAAAGTTTATAGCAATAAATGCCTATGTAAAAAAAGTAGAAAAACTTCAGATAAACAATCTAATGATGCACCTTAAGAAATAGAAAAGCAAGAGCAAATTAAACTCAATCTTAGTAGAAGAAAAGAAATACTAAAGGTCAGATTGTAAATAAGTAAAATTGAGCTAACAAAACAATACAGAAGATCACTTAAGTGAAAAGTTGGTATTTTGAAGAAATAAACAGAATTGACAAACTTTTAAGCTAGACTAAAAAGAAAACAGAAAAGACCTAAATAAATAAAATCAGAAACAAAAAAGGAGACATAACAAATGAGACCACAGTAATATAAAGAATCTTTAGAGACTATTACAAACAACGTTATGCCAACAAGTTAGAAAACCTAGAATACATGGATAAATTGGTAGATGCATACAGCCTGCTAAAATAGAACCATGAAGAAACAGAAAATCTCAGCAAACCTATAGGTAATGAGATCGAAACTGTAATAAAATGTCTCTCATCTAAGAAAAACCCTCATGGCTTCACTGGTGAATTTTATCAAACATTTAAAGAGAAACCATTACTAATTCTACTAAAAATCTTCAAAAAAAAAAAAAAAATAGAAGAAAAGAGAATGCATTAAAGCTCATGCTACCAGGCCAGTGTTGCTCTGATACCAAAACCAGACAGACATACAACAAAAAAGGAAAACTACAGGCCAATATCAGTGATGAACAGGGATGCAAAAATTATCAACAAATCCTGGCAAACTCAATTCAACTCCTCATTAAAAAGGTTTTCACAATGATCAAGTGGGATTTCATCCTAGGGATGCAAGGATGGCTCAAAATAAGTAAATGAATGAATTACTTATTATATTAAAAGAACAATTATCACAATAAATTATATCACATTAACAGAAGCAAGGAAAAAACCCATATTATGATTTTAATAGATGCTGAAAAAACTTCCGATAAAATTCAACATATGACAAACCTTCACCAAACTGGGTATGAAGGAACATACTTTAAAATAATAAAAGCCATATATATGATAAACCCATAGTCAACATCATACTGAACAAGGAAAAATTAAAAGCTTTTCCTCTAAGATCTGAAACAGCACAAGGATTCCTGTTTTTAGCATTTTTGCAGAATTATGTTTATTAAACATAATAGTGGAAGTCCTGGCCAGAGCAATTAGGCAAGAGAAAGAAAGAAAACGCATCCAAATTGGCAAAAAAGAAGTCAAATTTACCTTGCATGCAGACAACATGGTCTTGTATTTAGAAATGCCTGAAGACTACCAAAAAACTGTTGGAATTGATAAAGGAATTCAGTAAAGTTGCAGGACACAAAATTAAGATACACCCCAATTAAAATGACTTATATCAAAAAGACAGTAAATAACGGATGCTGGCAAGGATGTGGAGAAAGGGAACTTTGTACACTGCTGGTGGAAATATACACTAGTACACCCACTATGGAAAACAGTATGGAGGTTTCCCAAACAACTAAAACTAGAACTACCATGTAATCCAGCAAATTCCATGGCTGGGTGTATACTCAATATATTGAAGATACATCTGCACTCCCATGTTTATTGCAGCAATATTTGTAATAATCAAAATATGAAATCAACCTAAATGTTCATTAATAGATTAAAAAATGTGGTATATAGGTATACACAAGAGAATTATTCATCAATAAAAAAGAATTAACTCCTGTCATTTCCAGCAACATGGATGGAATTGTAGGTCTTTATATTAAGTAAAAGAGGTCAGGCACAGAAAGATAAATTTTGCATGTTTCCACTCATATATGGGAGCTAAAAAATATCATGTCTTTGAGATTGAAGTAGATTGAGAGTAGATTGGTGATCACCAGTAAAGTCAGTAAGGTGACTATAGTCAATATTAATTAATTGTACATTTCCAAATAGCTAGAAGAGAATAATTTGAATGTTCCTATTACGAAGATGAATATTTAAGATGAATATCCCATTTGCCTTGACTGGATTATATGAGTGTATTTTATTGATACCTATTAGATGTGCATATTTTCAGGCTACATGAGATAATTTAATATAAATATAATATAAACATAAATGTGATACTTTAATATAATTTCACATGCACCCTGAAAATATATGTGTCTACTAGGTATCAACAAAAAATTTCTTAATTAATAATTTTAAATTGTGTATTCTAAACCTTGGGATTTATCTTTTACTACACTGGAATATGAATTGACCCAAGAAATAAGAGCAAACTAAGCCACTTTTCCAGTGCAAATCTGAATTAGAAATTAATCTATTTTCTTAATTTGATGGATTGGTCAATCATTTCTCTACTTTCCCATTTAGCCTAAGTATATACTATGATTCTCAAACTTTCCCTAAAATGAGAATTAACAATGTCTGGATTTCAAATTACTTTCCTTCTGAAAGTCTGTATAAAACTTTAAAATGTATTTTAAACATTCTTTCAACACTGAGGTAATTAACTAAGGATAGCTAGTCAGGAAATTAAATGTCAAAACCAAATAATTGGAGAAGGTACTGTCTGTTATATCCTTGTGATAATTTGCAATGTAAATAAATGCAAAATACGATGTTTTCACCTACAAAAAGCACTGTGATCATTTGGGCAACAGCTCTGACTTAGTTTGATCTTTTCCTCATTCATATAGTAAATATTTACTGAGCAGCTTCGGTGAGTAAGGCACAGTTTTTGCTGCCGTGAAGAATGTCAAGCAAGATATATAAAAAGGAGCTAAATAAGAAGGACAAGACATAGAAATGTACATGAGACAGAAAACCCTTTGGGTGTTCTAAAGAGGAGGAAGCTAGTGCTGGCTGACTAGACAGAAAAATAAGGAAAGGGTTCACGTCATGTGGCTTATAAGCTAGTAAAGAGTAGTATCTGAGTCTTACCATTGTGGCTGTCCCCTTTATACATACATTCTGAAATAAAATTATCACTTAAAAGGTCATTGAATGAATGAGTAAATAAGTAGATGAATGCATTTTCTGTGTATGTATGTCCATGGAACAGGCTGCCATTCAAAAGAAAAAGGATGTATCTGCTATCCCCCCAAAAAAGACATTTGCACGTTGTGGTAACCAGAAGTGGGTCAGATGTATTCCAAGGGAGAATCTGATTTAGCAGTAAAATATGAAATGAAGACTACTTGAAAAACACATGTATGACTTCCATTAGGTAGGTGCTTCCCACACTTCATATATAAACACTTGAATTAGTAATTTCTGGTGTACATAATAGCTATTCAACAAATAAATGTATAAATACATGAAGAAGTGAATGTTGAATGTTAAATAGTATTTACTATCAAATCAGCTTGTTCATTTCCATTTTAGCATATTCTAAAATGATCATACTGTTGTTACTTGCCCCTCATTCACTGCCCACTAGGATGTCAGGCTCCATGCAGCCAGGGCCTTTTCTGGCATCTTTATCACTGTGTTGATGTATTGTATAGTGCCTGATGCACAGTGTAACCCAAATGGTGCAACATTAGTAAAAGCATTAATGTAGAAGCATGGCAGAGTGGATAAGACAGTAAAATTAACTATTATAAACAAGTAAATTTGCCTTGAAAAATAGACTCATCACTGATAAGTGATATTTGTTGAATTTTTATGTTTCATGTGTCATTGGGCAGGACACTATATGGGATTTAAGTACTAAAAACCAGAAAAATAATACAAAAAATTACAGATTTTGTTTATAATTCATGTTCATAAAATGAAGACAACATAATCTTCTCCACTATAACCCATCAAGACAGAAAAATATTTTTTCATTAAACATTTTGATTTGACTAGAGAATGTTGCTATGTAAAGAAGACAAACTTTTAACAGCTAGAATGAAAATGAACTAAGTTTAAAAAAAAATTCAGTTCTACTTTTTTACTACACTAAAATAATCTAACCACAAAATTAGTTATTAAAAATATTTTAAAAGGCAGCATGCCTCCCTGTCAAATCAGAATCAGATTCATTGTAGGCTTTCCTTAATCTAAAAATAATTAGAAGGGCACTGTCATTAATCATAAAGGTGATGCTACTTTATTATAGCTCAAATACCAAAGTATTTTTATTTTGGAACTCATAAAAGCAGAATAATAATGAAGCAAAATGTTAAAAAAAATCACCTTTGAGAATACAATAAACATTTGGTTATTTCAGATAAAATATTAATGTGTCTTTAACATCTGTTCATATGTTCACGTCCTTGCTTTTCGTTATACTGTGCTGAGTCTGAGAACACAAGAACATTACTGCAGCTAAGAGCACGCAATCTTGTAAAATTCAACACATACACAAAACTATTTTCAAAGAAAATTAACCAATATAGAAAAGCATATACTATCATTTATTAATAAATATGTTCACTCAATAAGTAATATTCACTGATTATGAACATATTCTGGTTATAATTTCAGTGGTACTGGGAAGATTCATTTCCTTCAATATCTGCTCTATGCAAGGGCCAGAGATTCTCAATGTTCACACATTATTTATGTTATACTTTTTCCACCACTTTTGACCATGAATAATTGTTCAAATCATGCTAATGATCCTGTAGTGACACACAAGAACACGAACCCTTAGGAAGAATTAGATCCTGCTGAATCAAAGCCACAGAAAAGCTCCAGATGCCTAGAAAATATGGATAATAAAGTAGGTATTGATGGAGCATACCTCAAAATAATGAGAGCCATTTATGACAAACCCACAGTCAATATCATACTGAATTAGCAAAAACTGGAAGCATTCTCCTTAAAATGGCCACAAGAAAAGGATGCCCTTTCTCACCACTCCTATTCAACATAGTATTGGAAGTTCTGACCAGGGCAATCAGGCAAGAGAAAGAAATAAAGTGTATTCATATAGAAACAGAGGAGGTCAAATTGACATGATCCTATATCTAGAAAATCCCATCATCTCAGCCTAAAAGTTACTTAAGCTGATAAGTAACTTAAGCAAAGTCTCAGGATACAAAATCAATGCGCAAAAATCACAGGCATTCCTATACACCAACAGCAGAGAAGCAGAGAACCAAATCATGAATGAACTCCCATTCACAATTGCTACTAAGAGAATAAAATATCTAAGGCTACAGCTAATAAGGGAAGGGAAAGACCTCTTCAAGGAGAAATACAAACCACTGCTCAAGGAAATCAGAGAGGACAAAAACAAATTGAAAAACATTCCATGCTCATGGATAGGAAGAATCAATCTGAAAATGGACATATTGACTAAAGTAATTTGCAGATTCAATGGTATTCCCATTAAATTACCATTGACATTCTTCAGAGAATTAGAAAAACTACTTTAAAATTCATATTGAACCAAAGAGGAGCTGGTATACCCAGAATAATCTTAAGTAAAAAGAACAAACCTGGAAGTATCACGCTATGATTTCAAACTATGCTGTGAGGATACAGTAACCAAAACAGCATGGTACTAGTACAAAAACAGACACAGACCGATGGAACAGAATAGATAACTCAGAAATAAGATCACACATCTACAACCATCTGATCTTCAAAAAACCTGACAAAAACAAGCAATGGGGAAAGGATTCCCTATGTAATAAATGGTGCTGGGAGAACTGGCTAGCCACATGCAGAAAATTGAAACTGGACCCCTTCCTTAGGACATTTTATACAAAAATTAACTCAAGACCAATTAAAGACTTAAGTGTAAAACCCCAAACCATAAAAACCCTAGAAGAAAATCTAGGCAATACCATTTAGGACTTAGGCATGGGTAAAGATTTCATCATGAAAACATCAAAAACAATTGCAGCAAAAGCAAAAATTGACAAATGGAATCTAATTAAACTAAAGAACTTCTCTACAGCAAAAGAAACTATCATCAGAGTGTACAGGCAACCTACAGAATGTGAGAAAATTTTTGCAATCTGTCCATCTGTAATGATGTAATATCCAGAATCTACAAAGGTAGATTACAGAGGTATCCAGAATCTACAAAGGTAGATTACAGAGGTATCCAGAATCTACAAAGAATTTAAACAAATTTACAAGGAAAAAAAAAACAAAACAACAAACTACCCCATTAAAAATGGGGTAAAGTAGATGAACAAACATTCCTCAAAAGAAGACGTTTATGTGGCCAACAAACATATGAAAAGAGCTCAACATCACTGATCATTAGAGAAATGCAAATCAAAACCACAATGAGATACCATCTCATGCCAGTCAGAATGGCAATTATTAAAACATCAAGAAACAAGAGATGCTGGCGAGGCTGTGGAGAAATAAGAACACTTTTACACTGCTGGTGGAAATGTAAATTAGTTCAACCATTGTGGAAGACAGGGTGGTGATTCCTCAAAGACCTCGAACCAAAAATACTACTTGCCCCAGCAATCTCATTGCTGGGCTTATACTCAAAAGAATATAAATCATTCTGTTATAAAGATACATATGTTCATTGAAGCACTATTCACAATAGCAAACACATGGAATCAACCCAAATGACCATCATTGATAGACTGGATAAAGAAAATGTGGTACATATACACCATGGAATACTATGCAGCCTTAAAAAGGAATGAGATCATGTCCTTTGCAGGGACATGGATGGAGCTGGAAACCATTATCCTCAGCAAACTAATGCAGGAACAGAAAACCAAACAGTGCATGTTCTTACTTACAAGTGGAAGTTGAACAATAGGAACACATGAACATAAGGAGGGGAACAACACACACTGGGGCCTGTAGGGGGTAGGGGTTGTGGGGAGGGAGAGCAACAGGAAAAAATAGCTAATGCATGCTGTGCTTAATATTTAGGTGATGTTTTGACAGGTGCAGCAAACCACCATGGCACACATTTAACTATGTAACAAATCTGCACATCCTGCACATGTACCCCGAAACTTACAAAAAAAAAATGTGGATAAAGACAGAGTATCCAAAGAAGGAGGTGGAACTACCAAAGTCGGATTTCACCCACTCTAAAACTATGTGTAGAACTGGCTCTAAGAAGAGTTACATTAAAGAGTAAATTCAAAATGGGTTAAAATTTTAAAATAAGATAATTTTTTTTCATCTTGAATTCAAATTTTTTTTACAGGCAACATGCATACTTGTGGAGTCTGGGCATATGTGTTAAGGCAAATTACTCTTAGAGTAAGGTCTTAGAGGTCCTTTACACAACTGATTTCTTTATTCTCTTCCATTTTCTTCAATGTCCTCTCTGAAGTAAACCTCCAGGTTACAGAGAAAAAGAAGGTGGTCTGGTAGCTGAGTAGCCTTCAAAGAGTTATGACAGAGAGCAAATAGATCTTTTGATTTGGTTCTATATCTAAACTTCTGCACTCCTCACAGACCTGGAAACATTGTAGAAGCTACAAATATATTTCTACAGAAGGTGAATGAATTCTTTCTAGATATAAATGTGATATATGCAGCAACATGAGAATACACTCCATATTCTGAAAATACAATGCACTTTTCAGTTTCTAAAGACATTGCAAAGTTGCAAAACAAAACAAACACTTTGCAGTTACATACTTGAACAATCCAAAGTGTAGTTTTTTTGTACCTCCAGTAATTTTAAAGCATACAAGAGTCACTTCTTTGTGTCCATGTTTTGATTCAGAAAATGTTTATTTGGTTTCTACCACATGGAAGAAAATTTACTAGGAATTTAATAGGATAATGCAAAGACGAGAAGGCATGGCTATATGCCCTCAAACAACTTGTGTCTAGTATCAGTGTATTGCCAAGAAGCCCCCAAAAATCATAATTTAATAACATTGTAGAACATTTAAGAACATTATCAAAATAATAATTTAAGATAGATGTGCTGTTACAAATTACAAAATGTCATTAAATTCAAAATCAAAACAGGAATTAAATATATAATGTATAAGGCACCAAACCAAACTCTGCAGTAGAAACGAAATAAACACATAATTTCCAATGTTAATTAAATTATGATCTAGATAAATCACTAATTTATATATGCAAATTACTGTCAGCAAGGCAAAATGTTAAATTAATATTGCCAAGTTAAGATGCAACAATTCAAAACAAGAATGCTTAAAAATCTTTTCATTCATTATCTACTTTAGCAGAATTCTGAGGAAGATAACATTAATTATTACAGATTAGAAATTGGAGATTTAGAAAGTGAAAACATGTAAGAAGGACATGTTTCCAGAAAGCAGAGGTTCAGGGGTAGAGGGTGGAGGAGGTAACAGAAGTATCAACAACTTGAAATCCTTGAAGTATGACTAGACTGTTTAGAATGTTAAGATACCTAGGAAGGCAGACTGGATTCCAGTTACAAGGAATCTTCTTAAGTAAATGAGATGAATTTGAAGAGTGCAAGAACAGCCAAGTTTAACTGGAATGTAAAGAATGAGTAGTGAGTGATAAAGGCTGGAAAAGCAACGAAAGGTCAGATCGTGGCAGAACTTAATAGTCTCTAAATTTATGTTTCCATTCCTACTTCTCATTTCCCATGTACTTCTGCTCAAATTAATTTAACAAACAGCTTCCAGATCAATATTATATAAGTAAAGCCCAATGATGTAATCCTACTGCTAAATAAAACCAGTTAACCTACAAAGTACTCAAAATATAGATATCTCAGAATACTAGACTCTTGAAATTATGGCTGCAACCTTTTGCAAACCCAAGTCACAAATGCCCATTTCCTCTCTGTTCCAAATAAACCCCAAACAATATCACTCCTAGGACTTTAGTTGGACTAAATCTTTGATCTGGAACCATTTTCACATTTACAGGCCACTTCGAATGCCATCTCTGTCATGGACTTTCCTCTCCCCTTTAAGCACAAGGTAGAATACAATCAACAAGAGCTTGGAATGTTCTTCAATTTCAGCATGCAGTGGTTCTGAGTGATCTTTCCAGATTTCCTTTTTAACTTGGCGTATGTACAACAAACAGTGCTGCTAGAATTTCAGAGGTTTTTCTTAAAATGGAAAAGTGATTTTAAAAAATATGAAGAAAATTTACCACGTTTCTTTTAAAATTACTAAATAGAATGCATGATGTATGTTCTATCATAACTAAGATAATTGTTATCCCTTTGGTGCAGCTAATAGATATATGTGAAGAAAATATCTTGCCTTATGAGACAGAAATTTACCTAGCTATTAAAAAAAAGTAACAACGTGCAGTGCAAAACATCTTTCTACTAAGAATTCCAAGATATTAACTCATAAAGGTAGATTTTGAATCTCTTTGGTGGATCCCAATACAGCTCAAACCCAATCAGTGTCAGGGTTTATATGGAAGCCACTAACCTCCTTTTGGCCAAAGTGCATCACTGTGGGCTGAAACTTGCTTAGACAACTTTAAAAGTTAAGAGTAGCCAGCATGTGCCATAGCCTCCAATTTCAACCCTCTTTGCTCTTGTTTTTTCTCTTGGGAATCATATGCTCTTGAATCAGTGCTTCATATCTTAGCTCATATCTTAAGATCTGACTTGTGTCTCCTACTCCTACATTATCTGCCCCAGTCCTGTGCAGGAATCCTTGCCACACTTCTTGCTCTCCTGCGACACAGGGCCCTAGGATCATGACTGCCCTGAGTACCATTCTGTGATATTCCGTCACATGACAGGAAGCAGTTTGGATTCCCCAACTGAGCAGAATTCCTCTGTAAATATCTCAAATACATTTTCCTGGGATTGACTTCTCCTTTCTTTTAAAAACTATTAAGTGAACACTACTTTGTGCCAGGTACTAGTATAGATGAGACAGGGCTTCTCACTTCCCACAGGGGGAGCCAGATGATAGAAAACAATTAAACCACTTTGCAACCAAGAAAATTCAGCTAGTGATAACTGCTATGGGAAAAAGCAAAATAAGCTAATGGCAGAGAGTGACAGAAGGCAGTTATATTAAAAAAGGTGGGAAGGGAGACTTCTTTGAGGGTGTAGCTTTTGAGCTGACACCTGAATAATGAGATGGAGTCAGTCAAGGGCAGATATGGGAAAAGTCATTCAAGCAGAAGGAATGGTAGACATAAGGATCCTGAGCTGGGAATCAGATCAGTATGTTCATGAACAGAGAGAAAGACAGGCTGGAGAACAGAATTAGGGAAGATGGCAGGCAACAAGGCCAGGGAGGTAGGCAGGGATTAGAGTATGTCATGCCTTGTAGGCCAAGTCATGCAATTTGTATTTTATTCTCATTGAAATGGCAAAGACATTAAAAATTTGGGGAGAAATGTGATCTAATTTAAGTTTTACAAATCTCTCTGGTTGACTTAGAGAGAATGGAATTTTGGTAGCAAAGAGGAAACAATATGAATGCTGCTGCAAAAGCAAGTGATGTTTGTGGTTTGGGCTGTGGCTTCGAACCAGGAGACTCTGAGAAGTGATCTTTAGGAAATAATTTGCAGGTAGATGTGACAGGGCCAAATAAGGGATGCATGTGTATAGGTGTGTGTTTATTTATGAATCTGTATGGATCTATGTGTTTGGGATGCGGAAGATGAATATACAAGAGGCAGGATGACATGTGGGATTCCAGTTTGAACAACTCAGCCAATGATGAAAAAAAAAAAAGAGAGAAACGAATAGCTCTCTTAAAAGTTTGAGAATACTACATTAATCTCATAGTTCCTTGTCAGGTAGGCAGGTATCTTAGTTTTCCTCAAGAAAAATGATCTCATAATTTTAGACTCATCTAGTTACCAAAAGAGATCCATTAACTAAAATAAGATTAGTTAAAACAACATGTCCAATAAAATTACATGCAGTGTCGAGAACATATTGTCCAAGATCTAGAAACAGGCCAAAGAGATACCTGGGTTTCCTTTCAGGAAAATGCCAAGAGGTAGAGTGTTCTAACAGCTCTCAGGGGATCATCAACTCTATAAGGGTGTGAGTCTTATGATTGACTAGATTGTTTTACAGCTTAATAGGTGTAGAAGTTAAGTGGTAGAAGATTGAGAGTAATACCAATGATTTTTGCCATAGCAATGGAAATGAATTTTGTTCAGGAGAGGTACAACTGATTTCTACCCTCTAGAAAAGATGAATCCTAACATTATATTTTGTTGCTTATGATTATTAACATTTTATAATTATTAACAAATTCATTTTAACATTCCTGATTGCATATATATATGTGTGTGTGTGTGTGTGTGTATATATATCTGTATATCTATATCTGTATGTCTATCTACCTGTCTTCAAATTCTCATTTGAATTTGTACTGGCATCTTAATTGTTCTGTCCTTAATTAATGACTTAAATAAATAAAATATTTGACATGTTTATATATGAATAAGAATAATTTATTTACCTTTTGAAGTTACATTTTAACAAGAGTAAAAATAGTGCAGATATTTTTGAAGTCCAAGTAGAAACTCGTATGCTCTTTGTTGGTGTCTCTTTTTAAAAATATGTAGACATATTTTAAGAGACAGGGTCTCTGTCACCCAGGGTGGAGTGCAATGGTGAAATCATAGCTCACTGACCTTCTGGGTTCGAGCAATCCTCCCACCTCAGCCTTCCTAGAAGCTGGGACTATAGGTGTGTGCCACCACACCCAGCTAATTGTATTTTTTGCAACAAGGGGGTCTCACTATGTTGCCTAGACTAGTATCAAACTCCTGGGCTCAAGTGATACTCCCACATCAGCCTCCTAAAGTGCTGGAATTACAAGTAAGAGCCACCATTCCTGGCCCTTTTGTGGTGTCTCTTCAAATGCTAATTCCTGACAATGACACAAGAGATGACAGAAGTAAGTAAACTTTTAATAGTTAGGATCAACATTGATTGGTAGAGTTATGGATAATATTAGAGTACAAATAGAATTGATCCTAAGACATTCATGCTATAGGGGAATTTTTTTTGAGGGAGCTCATTATTTCAAAAAAGGCATTATAAACAACTCTGAGAAAACCAGCTTAACTGCTATCATAAATGCCATTGCTACATTTACATGTTAAAATTCTCAATGCAGTTTACTTTTATGTATCTGACATTTATATAAATAGATATAACAACCATTATTTAGAAATACGCTGTATACTTGTATTTTGTCTGTCCTTTGATTTCTTCTCACTTGCTTCCTGAAGAAAAGAAAAATAATTCTCCCAAGTAATTCCACACAACTTATTTTCTGATTTGAACCAACAATCTTGGTGGTTGACAGGATTCTTGGGGGCTTACAAATGTCAGTTTGTTCATAGTTTCAGGCAGAGTGATCTAGGAAAGCAATTTCTCATAAAATACTTTCCTTCTCTTTAAACATTTTTTTTCCCCCTCTTAAGAATTGCTTTTTCTTCTTGGTATAAAAATAATTTGCTTTGTGGTTATTTGGATGTGAGTCACTTCTGTAAGTCACTTTTAGCTATGTTCCCCTGGCTGGGTGAAACAAAGTAAAAAGAAAGCCAGAGTTTATCCCTCCACCGTTTTCTAGCTGTCTTTTGCATCACTTTTTCATCTGCCTGCTTTATGCTTTTCTTTAACTGTTGACAATAGGGGCTGTGCTTTCTCTCCAAAATTAAAATGAAAAGAAATCCTAAATGTAGCCACCATTTTTTAATGACTTGCAAATCACCATGCATGAAAACAATGATGCAGGCACACATTGAAATTTCACACCAAGAAGACTCTTTTGCACATCAAATGGCATTTTTAGGTGCATAAAAAATGTGCCTAAAAGAAAAGAATGTTAAGATCTTAAAGATAATTTTAAAACATCATGTTTTACAGTGGACTAGGAGCCCTAATTTTGCACATTATCTCCAATGAGCATTTCAAAGTAAAAAAAAAAATCAATAAAAGTGGTTTTACCTACACACCATACACACACACACACACACATCAGTAAATATGATTTATATATTTGATATGCCAAACTCTCCAAGTTCTATTTTAATTTACATAAATCTACATTTCTCCTTGACCTCAATAATAGTAATAACGCACCCATAACATTTTGCATAAATTGTACAATTTATTTTCACACATGTTGTTATAACTGAGCTCAGTAGCTGTTCCATCAGGAAACAAAGGCAATATTAAAATTATTTTGGTGACTTGAATTACAGCTGTTTTGTTTTTCTCTATAGTGATTTCTAATTCCTTATTTTCTCTTCTAAGATTTGTTTACTTTATCAATTATAAAAATGTTAAGGATATTGTAATAGTTCAGCTTATGTATATAATTTGGAAGTTATGATGTTTAAACCTTCATACATTGGAGAAGAGGCATCAGCAAAATGAAGTGGTATCCAATATATCCAACCTTTGATGATTCACTAAAAAATAATTGTAAGTATTACCTCTCATCAATTCAATAAACTAGGTAAAAACCATTATTTTAAGTTTTTGTCAATAAGATATTTTGTAATATAGACATATATATTCAGATATTTTAAATTGTGATATTTAGGTCCTCCAATAGGGATTTAAAATTGAAAAATAGGCCAGATGTGGCGGCTGAGACTTGTAATCGCAGCAGTTTGGGAAGCCAAGGGAGGAGGATAACTTCAACCCAGGAGCTGGAGATCAGTCTGGGCAACATGGCAAACCCCGTTTCTACTAAAAATACAGAAATTAGCTGGGTGTCTTGGCATGCATCTGTGATCCCAGCTGCTTGGGAGGTTGAAGCATGAGAATCATTTGAATTTGGCAGTTGGAGGTTGCAGCGAGCTGAGATTGTGCAGCTGGACTCCAGCCTGGGCAACAGAATGAGATTCTGTTTCAAAAGACAGAAAGAGGGAGGAAGGGAAGGGAAGGGAAGGGAAAAGGGAAGGGAAAAGGGAAGGGAAAAGGGAAGGAAAAGGAAGGGAAGGAAAAGGAAGGGAAGGGAAGGGAAGGAAAGGAAAGGAAAGAGGGGTGGAGGGGAGGGGAGGAAAGAAGCCTGAAGGAAGGAAAGAAGGAAGGAAGGAAGGAAGGAAGGAAGAAAGAAAGAAAGAAAGAGGAAGGAAAGGAAAGAAGGAAGGAAGGAAAGAAGGAAGGAAGGAAGGAAGGAAGGAAGAAAGGAAGGAAGGAAGGAAAAAATTGAAAAATTGAAAACATTGAAAAATAACTTTTATCTTTATTGGGTAGAGAATAATCTACCTGAGCAATTAAATTTTTAAAAGTATATGGACTATGTTATATAAGTTATTTCATAAATTTTACCCTTTTTTGTTCATTAAGCTTACTAAGTATAGTATGGTAAAACATATTATCCAATTTGTCTGAATATGGATATTTTATTTAATTATGGCATTTTCAAAAGTAAGTCTTTAAACGTTTAATCAAAATACATTGGCTGGGCATGGTGGCTCATGCCTATAATCTCAGCACTTTGGGAGGCCAAGACGGGTGGATCACTTGAGGCCAGGAGTTCAAGACCAGCCTGGGCAACATGGTGAAACCCCATCTCTAACAAAAATACAAAAATTGGCAGAGTGTGGTGGTGCACACATGTAGTCCCAGCTACTTGGGAGGCTGAGGCACAAGAACCGCTTGAATCCAGGAGGCGGAGGTTGCAGTGAGGCAAGATTGTGCCACTGCACTCCAGCCTGGGTGACAGAGCAAGATTCTGCCTTAAAAAAAATTAACATAGTATTTTCTTTATTATATTAGGAAGTAATGGGCTTATGAGTTATTTATAGCTTCAACCCACTGTCTTATTTATATTAGCCTGAGTAGGAAATTACCTGTTGAAATTTATATTGACTCATAACTATGGATCAGTAAATCCAAATGGTTTACTGACATCAACAGGAAATTTGAATCAGGAAAACTTTAAAATTGTTATTCTTTTCTTCAGAAATTTCCTTAGAGTTAACAAAGATTTGAGTATTCTCTGGATCCCTAAAGGTATATTAAGTGCCATATTTTATAGTATGTAGGCAACTTTATTTTAAAACTAAATCACTTATCCTTTATTATGCTTTAATAATAGTTGCAAGCATGCTATATTCTAGAATTTTTTCCAGACATATTGTTAACATTATCATTAGTCTCGAGTTATTTATTATGCTTCACTGATTTTAGCTATATGTATATGTCTAAGTGATCATACTTTAGAACCAAGTTTCATAGCACATATTGGAAAACCTAACAATTATATTAGTGCAGGAGCTTAAAGGAAACAATCCAGCACCGTGACATGGAGGAGTTGGCTGTAGCCATTCCACATCCTCTTCTAGGCCTCTTGGTATTTGGCTTTGTTTTCAGAATTTTCTGTATCTCTTCATTGCAACAGATGCTCAAAGAGTTTCTTAAAGTTCACCTCTAAGAAATGTACTACATCCTTTTCACAATAGCAAAGACTGGGAACCAACCCAAATGCACATCATGATAGACTGGATAAAGAAAATATGTCACATATACACCATGGAATACTATGCAGCTATAAAAAAGAATGAGTTCATGTCCTTTGCAGGGATAGGGATGAAGCTGGAGACTATCATTCTCAGCAAACTAACGCAGGAACAGAAAATCAAACACCACATGTTCTCACCCATAAGTGGGAGTTGAACAATGAGAACATATGGGCACAGGGAGGGGAACATCATTGAGGCCTGCGGGGGCTGGGGGTGAGGGGCTAGGGGAGGGATAGCATTAGGAGAAATACCTAATGTAGATGACGGTTTGATGGGTGCAGCAAACCACCATGGCACATGTATACCTAATGTAACAAACCTGAACATTCTGCACATGTATCCCAGAACTTAAAGTATAGTAATAATAATAAAACAGCAATAACAAAATGAAATATGCTATATCTTCCCTAGCACTTTTTTCTGGCTAGAATTGAAGATCTGGTGAGTACCAGAGACCATCTCTTTCCTCTATGCTTTACTTTCATCAAAGGAGGTAAAAAAGCCTCATGGACACAACTTGAGATGGTGGACACTGAACCTTGCCATTTCCGAAAGAAGTTAAAGAAACTGAACCCAGTGAACAAGAACTAGCCTTTCATCATTCCGTAGGTATTTACTGATGGCTCCCTTAAGGCCCAACTGAAACGTAGACGGAGATGATGTTACTAGCCGAGCGTTATTGAAGATTTCGTCCATGCCAGTCTCTGTACTAAGGACTTAACCTCCCTTTCCTTATTTGCTCCTCATTGCCCCATGGAATAGATATATTAGTGTTGTTTAGATATGAAGAAACAAAGGCAGAAAGAGTGAAAACTGATGATCTCTTCACTGTTAACGCATTTTTGCGATCTGTACTCCACTCCAAGTATATTTTATTAGATCCTTACATCTTCCAACACCCTCGGGAAGTAGAAGACCATTGCTATGGCACACAGTTTGTCTTCTCCTTACTTTTAAAAGCTCTTTGGTGGACATAAAAGAGGTGTGGGAGATGTTATTTCCTCTAGTTTCACCCCACTTTTAATCTGGAAATGGAGGCAGACACTGGAGAAGCCCAGGCTCTGTGGGTTCATAGAAATGGATGCTATTCAGATGTAAGCTATATGGTTTCTCAGGAAATAAAATGAAGTTCTAATGAAATGTACTGAAAAGTGATTATATGGCACTAATAATGTGGGACTGTCTGAAAGGAGAAACCTGCTTCTGAAAGAACGGCTTCTCCCTTTCCCTCCCTTTGAAGTGATTTCAGCTGTCCAGAGCTGCCTGAAGGAAATCCATCATAGAAAAGAAAGAATAGTCCTATAGTCCTATTCTAACCCTCCCCCTTCGTTTTATGTTCCCCTAATACTTGCCCCTCCTGCAACCTCATCATTGCTTTATGGCTGACTGGTGAAGGGAAAAGCTATTCCTAGCACAGCAGATGTAGGAAGCCCCAGCCAGATGAGCCCTGGAACTGGCAGTAAGTTTGGTTTGGTAATAAGGAAACAGCTCAAGAGAAGCATGGGAAAGGGGCATTGAATCGTTCACTGAGAAACATTATCCAACAGTTGTGAGATAAATCTTGAAAGAGAGAAAGAGGGAAAAAGGTGACTATGAGATGAAGGAAAGGGAAGAAAGAGAGGGAGAGGAAGAGGGGAGACAAAGTAATTTTGCTTCAAAGGGCCTGCAAATTCTGGAGGTATATAAATCCTATTTGGTTCTGTAATATGAATATGAAAATGTTACACATCAGCCCCTTAAATTTATGCTAAAGTGACTGTATTCTTTTTATTTTTATAGCTATTAAGTCTTGCACATTAAGAGGGTATGCTTTCCTGATTATACCGTGACTAGGCATAAGAATGGGAATTATTTTCTCTGGAGTTTGTTATGAGACAGCACCCTATTCTTAAAGAAATTTGCATACATTTGAAGCACTGGTATACTGGTGTGGTGTCCTGTCTTTCTGTTTATGGCACCAAACACTGCCAACTCTGATCCAAGACTAAGAATGGGAGAAAGGATTGGAAATAAAAGGAAATAAATGGAAGTTTTAAAAATGCTTGAAGAAACAAATATAAAAGAGAAAAAGAAACCAGAATCATAAAAGATAAAGATTTACGAGAAGGCATTAGAAACCCAGAGTAGTACAGCTATAAAGGCCCATGCTTGTTACTTAGTACTATAGCTGTCAAAAATGCTTCCAGTAGGGGCAAGTTCAGTATATCACCAGACAGCTCATTTTATTTCTGAAGCATTTACTGATAGAAGGTTCTCATTTGGATTAATTCAGGTTCTTCTTGTCTGGAATCTTAATAAATCTGGAATCTCTTCTATGTTAATGTTCTTCAAATATGTGAAGACAGTTACCACGTTTCCGAGTCGTCTCAGTTATTTCAGCCAATCCTCATGCTCTCTGGTTGCCAGATCTCCTTGGCACACACTTCACTGTGTCAGTGTCCCTCTTACAATCTGGCACTTTGAATTGAACATAATCCTTCAGATGTGGTCTGGACAGTGTAAAGTTCAATGGGACTACTCCCTTTCTTGATTTGAAGTCAACACTTTATTAAGACTCACACGAGCTTATTTGGCAGCACGTCATACTGTTGGCACACGGTGAACTTGTAGGCAGCTAAAACCCCAAGTTATTTTTTTTTCCATATTCACTATTCTTAAGCCAGTTGTCCTCTGTCTTGTAGAAGAGGAGTTTACTTTATGAATCTACAGAGAGAATGTTTTGTTTCTTGATGCTTTATCTCATTGTTCCTGCTCTTTAAAGATTTAGAAGATATTTAATTTTGTCCTTCAATATGTTAGCTATCCCTCCTGTTAATTTTGGTGAATAATGTGTCGTCATCTGAATCATGTGTTCAAGAGTTTGAGGAGACAGAAATAACTTAGAACAAAGCCTTATCAATTGTTATTGAATAACTGACCTTAGGTTAACTTTGATTTGTTACTCAATTCACTTTGAATGGCACGTTCAACATTTTACTTACCATTCAGTTTATTTTTTTCTGATTAAAAGGACTGTCTTTTCTACAAGCCTTGTTGAAACTGAGATATAGTATATGTATAACCTCCCCAGATTTTGCATGCTGGAAGAAAATCACTTTTCTTTTTCATTTTTTAAGAGATAGGGTCTCACTATATTGCCCAAGCTGGAGTGCAGTGACCATTCACAGGTGCATTCAGAGTGTATGGCAGCCTTAACTCCTGGCCTCAAGCAATCCTCTCGTCTCAGCCTCTCGAGTAGCTGGGACATAGGCATGCACCACTGCAAGAAATTTAAGTGATATATTTTGGGCATGAATTATTTTCAAACAATTTAAGGCCACTTCTAATAATCACCAATTCCTGTAGTAACTTACTGAATAAAAATCAACTTCCCAGCCAACTTGATTTTTTAAAATCAGGAAACCATAATCAACCTATTAATTAGTTTTATTTCTAAAATCCAGACTTCTCTCTTTTTTGACATTGAGATACTACATGTTTTCAGTATTCTGGTGTCTTCAATGCATGCTTTAAAATATTTCCATACACATATCAATATTTAAAATATGGCATATAATGTAATGCACTCTGGGTTCTCAATTTAGCTAACTGTTCTTACAGTCTGTTAACCCATGAAACCATTACCTCCCTGGGTGAGGTAATGCTGAAAGCAGTCACTAGAGGGAAATAGAGGGCTGAAAACTAGGTACAGGAATGGTCGACCCCTGGTTAGGAGGACCAAGAGAAGGATAGGCTGGAGAAGGCTAGACCTCTGTAGAAGAGGTTACTCTCAGGTTTACCCCGAAATTCCACTTTAGATATGGTTCACCTAAGGACAGAGATAGAACTGGAATGCAATCAAGACAGATCAGCCAGTCAGCACTCAGTTGGAAGACACATCAATGACAACGTTTTTTGGAAGTTTGATATCAATCCCAGAAAATGACCTTGAAGCAGGAGTCTTGGTGTCATGGTTGAAATCTGTAGTCAAAGCTAAGATCAAAATTGCATCAGTTCAGCAACAATCGTTACAATTTATTGACTGTCTACTGTATGTCTAGCAATGAACCAATATTATGTCCCATTCTTGGAATAAGCTTTGGAAAGTAATATTTTCCCCATTTCACAAAAAGAAAACTGAAGAACAGGATTTAAGAAATTTAAGTGGCAGAACTGGGATCTCAACAGAGATTAGTTGAGCTGCAAGGCATGTACTCACTATGCTGAAAGGCTGGACAATACCGTATTCTGATTCAATAATTAGAACTCTGGGAAGAGAGCTCTATAAAAGCTTGAAACAATTTTCTCCTCAACTCTAAGGCCTTCTCTCTTAGAATTTGTGGAGAGTGGACACATCTTCTCACTTATCATAGGCTTCTATTTTCTGTAATTAAATTTCATCAGTCCTTCACAGATTTGAAGTTCATTCTGCTTTTTTTAGGATCATGCAAACAAAATATATCCTATTAATACATTTTATTTTCTTTCAAGTCAAGGCAAATGAAAACTTCATAAACATAATGTATGGCTTTTTAGAAGTTATATGTAATGAATACAAACTTAGTACAGTGAAAATTCTCAGTGACAATTTGAATTTCCAATAGGATCTGCACCTCTTGGCCCAAATATTGGCCACATAAACATGGCACCAGGTCTATCTGGTAAAAATGCATATTAAGTAGTTAAGGGAGCAAATGTTTATAGGGGGTAAAATAATTTTCAGTTTTAGTATCTGTAAAGCCAAATATTAGGTGAACAGGTAAATGAATTTGGGGATAAAATGATCAGTAGCAGCATAATAAAAGGATTTTAAAAGCACTGAACCTTAAATAACTTAATGGAAGTAAAGAGAAAGTTCAAAAAATGATTCACAAGATAGCTCAGGCAATAAGATCCCTGATTTCAAAGATGTATACAGATGTTTGAAAAAAATTGTCTCAAGAAATCTGAGTTTCAAAAGGCAATATTTCTAAACATACTGGAAGCATTCTAAAACAAGCCAGAGTACTATACTAATAAGCATGGTTCTTTATAGTTTTCCTGTTCTGGGTTTCTAATGCTTTTCTCAAGACAGAGGTAATTAAAATAATATATTACCATCAAAATCCATGTTAGGTCTTCCGATGGGACTTCCTGTGGTTTCCTCAAGTCACCAACATCTCACCACATGTTTGAATATAGCCATTACATATTTCAGTGTGTTTAAACCTATTAACAATGATCTCCCTCCTGTTTGTCTTCTTCCTCCAGAACATATACAAATAAAATTTGTGTAAAATTTCTTCCTTGAACTTAATAGATATGTTTTCTTAGCAGATTTCTCTGGTCGAAAAAACGTAATTTGCGAGGAATATGAAATAGAAAACAACTTCAGGTTTATAGACTAGAGACCCATAATTCATATTATTTGTTTGAGTTTTCACCTTTTCTGAAAATACAGATTTTAAATACTTGAAAAAATAAATGGGATGTTTGTTTTAAATTCTGCCTCAATCCAAATACTTGGAAAGCCCTGTATTTAAAAAACTTGAAATTTCATTCTAATTTTATTTAAGGTTAAACATAGAAGTGTCCTTTGAAAGTTCACATCTATCTCCCTTAACTTGGGCTGCACAAATTGTCCCAAAGATGTACATAGTTATTATGGCATGTTTTGATGCACAAGTAACCAATTGGTGATAATTTATCTCATAGCAGCAGGATAGATGAGCCCAGCTCACACTGGGCACTAATTGAACAATGTCCTACTTGCTGAAAATGGAAACTTATAGAAGTTAGGCTGTTTCTAAAATGTCTATGGGCATTCTAAACCTATAGTCTGAGCCAGATGTCTGGAAGCTCTTAGAGATGATATTTATTTTTTCTAATATAGTCATATCTTTCCCTTTGCTGTTTTCTTTGCACTTATCTGTCTTGTCTTATTTTGGTTCCTTCTGTCCCTGCCGTAAACAGAAGTATGTTCTTTGCTCTCTCTCTCAATTTCTTGACTTTTCTTTTCTTTTTTTTTTTTTTTTGAGCATATGTGAGCATACAGCATCTGTTTCCAAGCCTATGCCAGATGGATGAAAATAATTATTGGAGAAATCTGAGAAAAGGAAGATCAAGGCACTTTTAACATCAGCAGAAGATAATGAAAGGGTAGAACAAAAACTGAAAACCAGAGACACTGTCAGGAGTAAAGTAAAGTCACTTCTCAGAGTTTCCATAGATCCAATGGCACTGCCATAAATCTAGATTGAGGAAGTCCATTAGCAGTTATTGCAGATACACTTACCTTCCCCCCCCCCAATTCTAAATAAAATATATCAAAATGAATGGACAGATTGGTTATTATTTAAATATTAACCTGTTTACCAGCTTCTTTTAGGTCGTAAATTTACATGGACTCATGGTAATCCAAATGACTGTATAATCAGGATATTTAGGAAAAAAAAAAAAAAGAATCAGTGGCAATACTCAAGCCCAGGTTCCGTGCCATCTGCAGGGGCTGTGCCATACTTTTTATTATAAAAGCAACTACTATTAGGATGCTGTCGGACTGGTTTTTCCAAGCACCAAATCCGTATGGGTAGAACTCAATAAATACCATGCAAATAATAATTACTAACATCTGTAGAGTGCTTTCCGGTCTACATGTTGCTTTGTTTAACCTTCATAACTGTTATAATCCTCATTTATAGCTCAGGAAACCGAGGCTTAGGGAGGTAAAGTGATCTAGTTAAGAGCATACAGCATAAAACAGTGTTTTAAACCATAAATTTCAACTCTAAAATGAAGTTTTTTGATTCCAAATCCAGAGCTTCTGCTACCTCGTGGTGCCTCTCTGAAAATGTTTTAACAACCATAATGTTATGATTATACCTTTTAATGTAATTTTTAGAAAATGTTGCCCTTCAATATCTTCCAGCCACAGTAGCTAATATTTTATGAGATCATAGTTCTGAGTTATTTGTAATATGGAAACTGAACATTGGAAAACATTATTGAAATCTATTTAAAAACTGTTATTTGGTTCATTTGTGAATCTCAACCTCCTTGGCTCAAGTGATCCTTCCATCTCAGCCTCCTGAGTAGCTGGGACTAAAGACATGCACCACCATGCCTGGCTAGTTTTTGTAGAGACAGGGTTTTGTCATGTTGCCCAGGCTGGTTTCAGAGAGTTTGTAGTGATTTGGAAAGCAAGCTAGATAAAGCCTACTTTATGAAACATGTGCTTAGAATAAAATAGATTAGGATTTAAATCCATAAGGATAAAGAGCCACTTCTCCTTATAGGGAATATTTAATATATTCCCCTAGAACATAAAGAGTAAATTGTTAATCACTTAACAGGAAGAATAGAAGAAGGGGTTCTAAGACATTAAAAACAAAAATAGGAAGAAATGTTTTAAATAAACTAGAAATCAGTGGGACCACACAGTCACTTAATAAATCTTTACTGGCCATTTACTATATATCATATAATGCCAAATACTTGGGGAAATTTAAATTTTATAAGACAAAGCCTATCCTTTTGAAGAGCTCACAGTGCAGTGGAGAAGAAAGCAATGAATAAAATGTTTGAATTAAGAAGGAGAAACTTGTCTGCAGGAATAAGCAAGGGAAGTAAAATTAGATTTGAGTTCTGAAGGATAAATTGTATCTTCACAGGATGAGAAATGGGCAAAATGCATTTGGAAAGGAGCAGCTCATGCAATGGCATGAAAGTATGAGAAAGAGATGAAGTTTATGAAATGGTGACATGATCAGTGCAAGTAGATCACCGGGTACTTGAAGGAGTGGTGAGAAAGGAGTCTGAAAGACTGCAGGGGCCGGTTTGTGAGAGGTCTTTGATGACACAACGAAGTGTAGTGACTTTACAGGCTCCAGGGTGCCAATAGCCTTATGCTTTTCAGGCAGGCAGTAGCACCATGGAATGTGCAATTTAGAAAGACAATTCCAGCGGCTTAATGTGGGAAGAGACTGGTGACAATGCAGCATTTTACAGGCAGTTGCAATTGTAGCAGCAAGCTCGGCCTATAGAATTATAGGTCCTAAATTAGAGGGTGTATTTTACTTTAGAATAATCAATGCCATTAATAATTGCAGGCAGTTCATAATATAAAATGTTTTCAAGCAAGGATAGGTTTGGGGAGGAAGGCCTTGAGGCAGATTCATCATATAGTAAGCTAACAGGAAGGAAGGCTTCAATGTGATGTCCGACGTCTTAGGATGGGGACAGTTCTTTTAGTTTTAGCTCTCCAAAAAGTATTTCCACCATTTTATTTAAATATCTCTATTAGCATCCTTAAACATTAGGGATTTCTTCTTCTTTTAAAAAAGTTAATTTCAGAGACCTCTCCTGAGAAAAAATAGAAAGATAAACTATGCTTGCAAAACTAATAAGCAATACATTGTATTGGGAAAAAATATAAAAATAAGTAGAGAATTGTTTACTTAAAAATGGAAGTGAGTCTTTAAAGTCATTTTTCTGCAACAAATATGGTCTTTTGTTACATTGAGTGGGAAAATCTTAAATCAAACTTTCCAGGATAGAACATTAAAAAACAAAACCCATCAACTCTGAGCTCTCTCTCTACTGTTGAGCACAAAAACCAAAATTACAAATGTACAACATTTATTTTCAAAGTTCACGGTGACTGATTTGTGTATTGAACACAACGATTTGCTTCCTTTGTGCTTCTTTAAAAAAAAGTAACATTAACTTGCAAAAAAGACTCCAAATTGCTTATGTGGGAACAAACTTAAAAGTGAGACAGAGTTTCATCTACAAGACTAAAAAACGTCTCTTAATTGTTATGATGTAATGGCAGTCTAAAAATTTTCGTCAACAAACAAAAAATCGGTCAAGCACACAGACCGTCTGAGACCATCTTGTCTGGATAACATCTTCAAAGTTAGGACTCAGTGATTACTAGTCTGAGTTCTATGCTAAGGTGCTCAAGAAAAACAACTTCATATTGAGTGACATATACAAGTGCAGCAAATCTTTTTAAATTTGCATGTTGTTTTGGGAGGCTTTTTAAAAGAAACTGTAAGCCAGCATATGGAAAGTTATAAATGCAGCCCAAATTTGCTTGGAATCTAATTAGAGAAGCCTTCCAGCTGTTGCCACTGCCTGGAGCCTCTATTTCCTCTTACTCTCTCCTTCCAAACAAACCATGGAAAAGCAAGCTGAACACCAGTTCTCCTGCCTGATGCAACATGAACTGAATTAGGCAGTCTGGTAAAAAGGAGATGAAAAAATCAGCCTCCTTATTAAATGTTGCTGTACATAAAGTGTACAATGAAAATTCAGCTGAATTAAGGACAGAGGTATAGAAACAAAATTAATGTTAAAAAATTTAAGTGCATTACCAACAGCACAAAAGACATTATCAATATTATGACTAAAGACAGAATGATGTCTAGTGTTCACCTATTTGTAGAAAAATGAAAGAATCTGTTAATTATTTTTCTATTTGCACTATGTTCTCCAAACTAGACAACTATGATAACCAAAGGCCTTTGAACCCCTAACTTTGATAAAGATCAGGTTCCTACATCATAGATTGGTTATTTTTCCTACATCATAGATTGGTTATTTCTCTGAAATTATTCTCTATGGATATTAACCTGCATATTTTGACTTTAGCTGATACATATATACAAATAGATACATAACAGAGCTTAAGGCATGGAAGGTTGGGAGAAGGATGTATCATTGATGTACCTCTTTGAAGAGAAATAAAATTTCAATATTTCAATATAAAATTTCAAATAGGCTGAGAAGAGAGTGATTGTGGTATAAATTTACCTCTCCTATTTCTTTAATCTTCTACTTTCCACTAATTTCCCTACATTTTATCCTCAGCCTTTACCTTCAAGCATATGTCTCTCTCTATCTTGAAAATATCCTCTCTTTGAACCTGCCAGTTTTTAAATTGCCACAACATTTCTCTCTCCTTTGTTGCAAGGTTAAAACCCGCACACAGGCTACACCCACTCTTGCCATTTCTACTCTACCAATCCTTCTAATAAGCTCTCCAGAATCAAACCATTTGTGTTTTGGGAGCGGGATGGGGGTGGTAAGATAGAAATGATGACTTTCTTCTTAAAATAGCAATTTAAAAGCACGATAAAATTTAAATAATAACTAGAGCTGTCTGAAGAGAACATTTCTTTTCAGGCAAATGTGAAATTAAGTAATCTGTTTCATGTTGCGGTAGATATTTTTCTGAATGGCTCACACAGAACATAAACCTCAAAAGCCAACAGCATACTGTTGGGGGGATAATTTCTGTTTGCCCTCAGTTCAGTGTTCTGTCCCGTTAACAGCTCTGCCTCTAAATATGCATGACATTTCCTTTCAAAAATTTTCTGTTTAATGTTTCAAATGCACACACTAGAGCTGACTTAGTAAACCAATTCCCTAATAATGAGTCATCTGGCCAAACATGAGTCAGAGTAATAAAGCTCTGGAGACACTTCACTGTTTGAAATTTAGGGACATATATAAACCTGTGAACAATTTCACAGCCTCAAGAAAGAATTTTTAACTGTTATGAGAGACTGGGTAAGAGAGAACCAGCACTTCCCTGTTTTCATGTCTTATCTTTTCTGAATTTGTAACATTGATTAGGATAACCTCTGTTCTATCATTTTTTATTTACAGAGATTGCAATGATCATGTGTAGCACTAAAATACAAATTTCATAGACAGTCAGTATGTTTTACTTTATGTGTATTAAACATGTTTTTTTCTTGAACATTTGGCAACTATAATCAACATGAGATTAACTGTTTCATCAGAATGTGTTTACATAGTTGCATATTATCAAATGGAATTTGGTTTCTGAAAAATGGAATGAAAGTATGGAACCAAATGGCACAGCTAGAAGTTAGAATATTACCCACCTCGTATTTTAGTTAATTTTACTGTGATCTATCGGCCACCCAAATAGATTTTTTTTTTTTTTTTTCTGAAAGTCTTCTAGTTTCTCTTGTCTTCAAGCCTATGTTCATTGGGGCATTAAGTAATGTACCTTCTATCATTGCTTCTCTCTTGAATTATTGTTCTCTTTCCATTCTTAGTGTTATCATTATGTTTTTTTTAAGTATTTTGTTTCTCATCCAGACAGCTTCCTACTGGTTTCCCTGTTTTAGAGTTAGAGAAATAATAATGAGACATTGATAAAATAACAATTAGGCAATGATAAAATGATAAGAAAATGAGGCATTGACAATGAGTTGTAGTGGGTGTTTTACAAAATTCACATTGATGGAGAATAAATTCTATGTGTGGTTCCCTACACCTGTTCTGGTATGCCTAACTACAACTTAGTTATTGAACAATAGTTTCCTTATATGCTTTTCTCACTACGGGTCTCTTGAATTTGATGACAAGTGAAAATTTTGAGAGTTCAAGATCATCTGGAAAAGCTTCTCTACTTTACAAACATTGCTGTTTTATAATTATTTTCTGTGTACCTCCAGTATCCTGGTTTGGATGTTAAAGTATTTCATGCTCACCTCCATGGTAGTGTTATAATGCCGCAGGATTATTAGTGAACTGCCTCAACTTTAGTAGCTATAATTGATTCTGGTGTATTCATCAGAATGACAGCCACAGTTTGTAGAAAAGAAAGAATCAAATAATTTTCTTATAAAAGATGTGTTTAATAGATCTGTAGCTTTTTATTGTTGCTGCTGCTGAGTCATTATTTTTATATTTTATAACTTGATGCTGGTACTTCTTGAGAATGATTGCCTTATTAACATATTACTTATTTGTAACATTACGTCAGTAACTTATTTTCTTGATATGTTAAGAAAATTCCCTCAGAGTAGATTGAATAGACCAGTGTATTTCAAACAATGACCCAGGAGCCCTGGAGATTGGCAGAAGTGTCCCGAGCCTGCCTTAGAACGAAGGGGTTGAGGCTGGAACCTGCACTAGCAGCTCTACTTTCTTTTGTTTTATATGCTGGGCTTCTTTTCCATCAAGAAATTCATTTGACTGAATAGTGCCACAGTGAAAAATGTCTGAAAAATTATAGAATAAGTTGCAAGTCCAACAAGGAAATACACCAATTTACCTATGGCAAACACAGGTAATGTGAAATGGGCAGCTCCTCTAGGTGAAAAATAAGGAAAGGGAGAGACAGACTACAGTGCAGATCCTGAGCAGACACCATGGAGATGTGACATGCACACTCTGATCACACCTGGAGGAGACATCCAGCAGGTGGGAAGTGAAATAGCACTTTCCCGATAACACAACCTGGCTTGCCTAAAGTTTTACACTTTAAGATTTAAAATAAAGGGACTTAGAGGAGGGATTTGAACTTGTAAAAGATTACTAGACTCTGCATTCTTTAAAAAATAAACAAGCACAAATGTTCTTTTGCAGGATATGTTCTGTAGTGCTTGTTCTTAAAATCTAAGAAAGGGAATGTTTGGGCTAACATGTTACATCAGATGGAGGTTGGACGTTTTGATTTCAATACTATGTGTGGTAACTAAGGTGAATGCATTAAAACAAACATTCCTCTCAATGAAATCTTTCTCAGTGTCTGCACAGCTGTTAACTCTTTGGCCCAGAAAACTGCAGCAAAAGCCAGCAGTAATACAACTTATTCAGGCTGGCCCATAAACTGTTTAGTGAGTACTTTGCTTTTGGAGAACAAAAAGAAGAGATCACCAATGTGGAAAAGTTGTAATAAATGACTATATTCTATAAATTAAAGTAAATGACCTATTTTTAGCCATTTTAAAATAAGAAGCAAAATAGGTGAACTTTAAGTTTTAACAAAAATCTTGCCAGATGTAAATCCTTAAAAATTATAATTCTAAAAATGTAAGTGCAGGACCACCAACTGCTGCTCAGACTCTTTTGTCTTGACATTAATCCAAGAGAAAGGGAAAAAACATGTATGTGTGGCTGTGTTTCTCTCTCTCTCTCTCTTTCTCTGTGTGTGTGTGTGTGTGTGTAAACACTTGATATTTGATGCAATCAATAGTCTGGAGTAGGAACATTTTCATTTTGATGAAAATAGAGAGGGAAGTTGAGTTCATACATTGGCTCTTTGTGTTGATTTCTTTTTATCACCAACCATCTGACCATATGGATGCACTAATAATGTGCAGAGTTTTGGCTACAAGTCCAAAGTAATGAAGTAAGGGAGAATGGTGAATTCACCCAGTTCATTCTACTCTGGGACAGAGGTAAGGTCAGACAAGCATGCTTGCCCTAATGCAGCACCCTTCCCCCACATTCACCTGTGCTGCTTTTTCTTTCTTTTGAAATGTTAGTAAGTGGCTGAGCCAGAACTCAGATGCAGACCGTCTGATACCACTTACTATGATAAATGAAAAAAAAAAATCTATAACTGCAATCCTTCAAAATATAAAACCTAAGGGAGTCAGAAAGAGAAGGGAGAAACAAAGACTATTACTTATTGTTAGGCTTTGAAATGTGAAATGTAATTCTCAAAGAGATTCCTGTAACTTGTGACACATGCCTGCTTGAGCAAACACCTTTTTTTTTTCTTTTGCTAATAGTTGAATGAATAAACTTGAATTTGTCCTTGACGCCTCCTTTTCTTCCTGTTGCATTTGTAGTTCATCAAAAAATCTTGTCTGCTCTATCTGCAGCATATACTCAGGATCCATCACTTTCTATCACCCCTCCCTCCATCCCACTATCTGTCACACAGGTTTATGCTATGGTCTCTTTAACAGATCCACCTGCTCTCCATCCAACCTGCATGATCTATCCTCAACATAGCCACTAAAGCAGTTCTGTTGAAAACGAAGTTAGATCAGGTTCCCCTTCTGCTCCAAGCCTCCCAGTGGCTCCCATTTTAGTCGAGTGAAAGTCAGTGCCCCTGCCTGGGCCTACATTACACTATAGGATCAGGGTTCTTTAACTGCTTTGAACTCATTTCCCCTTACTCTCTCCTGGTCTGTCTCTGAACTAGCTTAGTGGGGCTGTCCTGTAATGGTAGTTGAACATACCAAGGGGGTTCCTGTTGTAACACTTATGCATTCACTCTACTTTCTGCCTGGAAAAGCTACATACAATGACCCCTTCCTCGCCTCCCTTCTTATCAAGGCCTTCTGTGACCTTTGTAATATTCTCCTCTCAATTTCTGTGACTCCCAATCCTCTTTCCTGCCTTATCTTCTTTCTTAGAGCCTGTCACCCTCTAGCATACTATATAGTTTTATTTGTGTCTTCTTGCACTAGAACATGAACAACATGGAAACAGGGATTTTTATAGGTTTGTCAACTTATATGGTTCCCAGTGTATTAGTCCATCCTCATGTTGCTATAAAGGACTGTCTAAGACTGGGTAATTTATAAAGGAAAGAGGTTTAATTGACTCACAGTTCCACCTGGCTGGGGAGGCCTCAGGAAACTTACAATCATGGGGAAAGGGGAAGCAAACATGTCCTTCTTCACATGATGGCAGGAAGGAGAAGTGCCAAGCAAAAGGGGGAAAAGTCCTTTATAAAACCGTCAGATCTTGTGAGAACCCACTCACTATCATGAGAACAGCAGCATGGGGTTAACACCACCGTGATTCAATTACCTCCTGCGGGGTCCCTCCCAGGACATTTAGGGATTATGAGAACTACAATTCAAGATGAGATTTGGGTAGGAACAAAGCCAAACCATAATCACTGGTGTCTAGAACAGCACCTGGCAAAGAGTAGGTTCTCAGTGTTGAATGAATGGATGAATGAATGATGGATGAATTTCAGGGAAATAAAAACGACACCACTTAAATCAAAGGCCATTACTTAATGAACCATTAGCTGGTAATGGAGTGTCACAAGGGTTACAAATTAGTCGATGAGTAGTTTTCTTCCTTTCAGAATTTCTAAAGGTATACATTTAACCTTGGGAGTTTCCTTTATGTAATTAAGAAATAATCACGCTCAGCTACATCATAGGTTTGAGGTGAGGATTAAACGACATAATCCAGTGTATTAACATAGATCTTGAAACACTATTTTAAATTACTTATGTTTTTTGTTTTATTATTTTGACATCTGGAATCATTCAGAGACACAGTGGAAAAGAAAACGGATCTAAAAAGCTCTATTCTTGGAAACGAACCACTGAATTATTTTAATTGTAGCAAATCTCAGACTATTGATCCAATTGACCCAATTTTCTTTTAGAGATAATGACAGTGAATTCCCTAGCTAAGATAGCTATAACGCTTTAGAAAATTATGATATACGGTATATGCACATACTCTGAAACTGACGAAAACCAGATAAAATTCATAGCTTCCTGATTTAAACAACACACTGAAATAAGCATTTGTTTTCTTCAGGTTCACACTGTGGTAGGAAAGGAGCACATAAAAAAGAACTATACTCCAAAAGGTTTACATCTCCTAGTATCTTTACTTCCATGATTCAGTTTTCAGAAACTCATTATTCAGTTATCAGTTGCTTTTTGATCTTGAACCAATTACTAAGCCTAAAATAAGAATATATCACTTATTTTATGGGAGAACAGACACACATTAATAGGGATGTTTCTTCCAAGAGTCAACTCTATGAGACTTTAAACAAGCTTTCAATTGCAGACTTTAGGAGGAAAAACACAAGTTAATTGACTTGATTCTAAGACAGTACTTAAATTAAGTAGTCATATGCATATAGCAAGTGTTAAATAGATGGTGGGGAGAAAAAAAAAAGAGACAAAGGTGGCAATAAATCACCATGGAGCATTAAAAATCAAAACTCTACCACAGTGTTATTCAGTACGGTTCCCAGACCAGCAACTTCACCTTCACCAGGGAGCTTATTGGAAATGCAGAAACAATACCCCCACCCTAGCCCTTCTGAAATATTAGGGTAGGACCAGAGGCATACGCATACAGTTTTAACAAGTTCTTGGAGGAATTCTTATACATTGCTCTATTATATACATCTTACAGTCCTAAATATCTAATTGTTAATATTTGAGAGGTTGTTAGGATCAACAATATATGTGGAAAATATTATAAAAACTTTTCACAGTCAAATTTAAACAAAATATTGTATAGGAACTAGACATTACTTCAAAACACAGTAACAAAAATAGAACTGGAATTACATTATGTCTTGTGGCATCTACAGTTATCGAATATTTAAGTTCTTCATTTCATCTCTCAATAAGAGAAAGCATAGTTTGATTAATAGGTTAAGTATTCTTAGAAATTCTGAAAGGTAATATTGACATCATTAATTTATACATGAAACAAATACAAAACAAGAACTTCTTGCAACTTCCCAAAACAGTATGGGAAATAATTTTGAATAAGAGTTTCTGGTTTTTAGAATAACTGTATCTACTTAGCCTGCTGTTGCTTTACTTTAATAATGAAAGATATTTATTGTTTTCTGCTCTAAAGAAAGTTGTGCAGGCATAACAAACCCATCCTGTCAGCCATCTGAATAATGTCATGGAAAAATCATAGTGTTGGAGTTGAAATCCTAGCTTCATTACTTACATGGGACCTTGGTCAAGATACCTTACTTCTCTGAGCTTGATTTCTTCAAGTGTGAAATGTGGATAATAATAATTACTCTAGAGTTATGAGACTTGGAGAATATATAAAAGAGATACAGATATAGATATACACATATATAGAGAGATAAATATATTTTTTAGAGATAGATGTACTAAGAATATATTAGAGGGTAATGTACATAAGGTATATTTCTTAGCACATACATGCCAAATAAATGGTAATTGCTATTAACAAGATTTTATGCTCAACTAAATCTTTTAGTTAGGAAAAATGTACGACTAAACTACAGAGTTACAAAGATAGCCAGACTAGGAACAAAGTAAAAAATTGATTTCAAATGTTTGAGTTTATTTGATTATTATTGGAGATTATTTTCAAAATAATCTTCAAAATAATTTTCAAAATTATTTAAAAAATATCTAAACCAAATTAAATTTTAATTAGAGTTCAAATCACTCCGTTCACATACATTCATTATGATCTTATCCTGTGCAAGAACCTGGTGTGTTCAAAGGATATAACAGTCTTTAACCTCATAATGTTCAACCCCAAAGGTAATTTTTAAAAATCTGATAAAACAATGTAAAAATTCTTTGGTTTCAGATTGAAGATTAGGGATAATGTTTTAAATAAATTTCTAATACATTATAAATTTATTTTAAAATTTTCAATTATAGTATAGATTATAGTAGAGATGAATTAATATTATAATACAGGTATGCTATCAAATTTACAGTATGTATTAATATATTATAGGTTAATAATTGAAATGGAGTTATATATATAATTCATGAATTTTTGCTAGGTACAAGTGCAGAAAAATTGAATCAAGTAAATTGTGCACTTTGTTTTAGTTTATTTTTAGATAGAAGGAACTTAAACTCATTTATGTGATGGTAGAAGTGCTTTACTAGAGATAGAAAATGACAAAGAAAGAATGTAAAATTGTAAAAACTAAGTCCTTCAGGAGGAAAAAAGTGGCTTGGGGAGGCATGGGTCTTTGACTGATGCATGTGCCTTAATGCCTACTTGAAGAGGAAGGCTGCACATATGCTGTCAATGCTGGTAAGTTGGTAAACTTGGTGTTGGTAATGAAAGGGCTAATTTATTATTGCTTCTAATTCTCAATGGAATTTTGAAGTAAGGCAATGAGCTGATGAAAGGATATTAGCAGTTTGAGGAGATGAGAAATTTGGAAATAGTAGTTCTGAAGAATGGGACACATAAAATAAGAAGGTAAAAAAACTGCTGGCATATTTTAGTGCCTATTTTAGATTTGTGGTTATGAATTTAATTTAATCAAGGGTTGGTTGCCACCCAAATTTTTGCTGCTGTGTCCAACTGCTGGCTGGACCTTCTTGGACACTGAATGTTGCCAAACCATGCCTATCAAGCCCATCTGGGCTTTGTGCATGGAACAATTCAGCACTCTGACAGGGTCCAGTCAGTTGCCACATCCTCTTTCTCATCTATGGCTGGTCCTTACCCTCTCTACTAAGCTTGAGAATAACCAAGTTTTAAGAAAAGCATATCATGGTATCTCCTCAGGAAGGGGACAATGGCCTAGTGATTATTTTCTGGCATGTCTCACTAAGAGGCCCAGTTGGTTGGTAGATTTGGTGTTGGTGATAGGATACAGAAATTTTATTATTGATTAAATTCAGTCAGTGGAGAGAGAATTCATTGTTATAAAATGAAGGTTTTGGGAAAAATAATATTCAACATCTCTTTGAACTCTAAAAATTCTATCACTCTTTGTTGGCTGCCACATCTTATTACACCCAAGAAAAAGTGTGTAAAGCTTACATAAGGTAAACCTAAAAGGTTTGTAAGTATGCTGTCATTTCTGATATGGATTCTACATATGCCCATTTGGAACAAAATTTATTAGAGTAGTTGACTTCGAAAATACTTTCCCCTTTCTATTCAAAATAAGTTCCCTGAAAGTTCAGTTAAATCTAAAACTTAGAATGTATCGAGCATTTATTATATGCCAGGTAATGCTCTATGTATTTTCTCCCTTATGGTCTTATTTAATAAGATAAATATACCAGAATGAATGGTCTGTTAAGTTCCTACTACTCTCATTTGATGAGGAGATCTACAGGCTTTAAGTAACCTAAGGTTTCACTCGAAGTGTGGAGCTGGGGTTAGACATAGGTATCCAATCCTATGCCTCCTGCTTCTCAGATAACTTCCACTTAAAATAACTGCTCTCTCTGAATATGACATAACTTAAAATTATGCTTGAACAATTACTAAAGTTTGCTACCAATCTGAATATCTATGTTCATCCAACTCTATCAAATATGGCATCATATGTCAGTTGATGAGCAATGGTAATATGATGTTAACAATTTTTTAAATGAAAACATTCCCTTAGATTTTAAGCTATTGTACTAACAGATGAAAAATATGAAAGCTCCTAAAATTCAGAATGAATATAAAATGTCATTCTGACATATTCAATGTCAGTCATAAAACACTTAATGTAGTTTTTGAATATTTTCTTATTCAGAGCTTTTCACTTGGTTTAATTATTGCATAAATGTTTATTGAGAGTCTGCTTATCAGCAAACATTCATTAACTATTTATGGGTTAACTTAAAGTTTCCCAGCCTGGAGGTAACCAAGATTATCAAGTTATATGGGTTTCTATGTGGCAGGCTCTGTTCTAAATGCTTTAGGTACACAATTCTACTTAATCCTCATAATAAACCCCATGAGGTACTATAATGATCATCCCCATTTTCCCATGAAAAAACTGAAGGATAGCTAGTTGAAGTTATATGGCTGATGTCACATAAGTTCTTTGCTTTTAATCACTGTGATATATGTATATATACACACACACACGTATACATATACATATATGTATATATACACACATATATATACATATATGTGAGAGAGATTTGTATATACATATAATATTTATGTGTTTTTTTAATTAGACTATGTGAAGTTTATAATTTAGTGTATTCTTGTACACTTAGGGATTAAGAGGAAAGAGGTAACTAAGTATAAAAACTGAAACAGAGGAATGCAGAAAAGACTATAGGAACAGAGCAGAATGCACTTGACTCTGCTTGAGGTGGGGTGAGAAAATGATCAGAAAAGCATTGGTGAGGAGATGAGGGTGGTAGAGGGTCTAGAAAGATGCAATGATGTTTTCCCAGAGGTGAGTGAAGAACGTTCTACCAAAGGAAGCCCTGCTTAGAAGGAAACAGGGTGGTATGAGGATGCAGCCCTCGTGGGAAAGTACAAGTACTCTGGCACTGATAATCCAAAGAAGGTATAAATGGAAAATTGTTGGGAGATTGCAGCAGAACCTTAGCAGAGGCCAGATTTTGAAGGCCCTTATATGGAATGCTTAGAAATTATGCTTTAGTCTCCAAGTAGTGGAAACTTCTAAAAATTTTAAGCGGGGAAGTGTCATTATTTCGACTATTGTAGGAATTTTACTTAGGTCTTATTGTAGAGGTGGATTCAGATGCTGTAAGCAATATAATAATTTAGGAGGTTATTGAAACAGTGATCATAGAGCACAGATGTTTCAATCCCTATGAAAACTAGAACAATATATTAATTCAAAACCATTGTGTACCTTCTGACTAGTAGTCCCAGGGTGAGCTGGAATTCAAAGCTGGACAAGATATATTAATAATATTCAATAACATGTTTTGACATTTTTCATTGAAGGAATTCAAAGTAATTAATTACTGGCCTTTCCATTACCCTATTTTCAATGCCTCATTTAGTGTTATACTTTTGACATCACTGTTTAAATATACATTTGCTCTCACTTGTCACAGGCTTAGCAGGGTTCCAGTAGATTCTGCCAAGCATGACAACCAACAACTAAAGCAGTTTGCAAGTGCAGAGACCTTAAAAAATACACCCCAGTCACCTTTTTTGGACATCTCAGAACCAACAATATCATGCAGAATACCATGCCAGATAAAACATATTAAAATTAAAACATACGGGGTTTAATTTTAATCCTTTTTTAAATCAACAGATTAAAGTTGGATGAGAGCTATGACTATACTTACAGAAAGCTTTAAAAAAGAATAAAAGCCACTTCTTGTAAGGTTTGTATATGATTACAATTATGGAGACATAACTCTAAATTTAAAAGAATGCTTACTTTAAAATTATGTAATATGTAAAATTCTCTAAGTACTTTCACATATGTTATGTCAGTTGATGAGTGGAATAACTTTTAAGATTGATAAGTAAATAATATCATTACTATGATTCTATAGATGAAAACAATGCATCTCAGAAATATCAAAAAATGTATTCAAGGTCAAAGTCAGTAATTTGTTGAATCAGCACTGTACTGTAACTCAGATTTCCTTAATATAAATTATATGCTACTTCTTCTTGATGATATTGACTGCCAGGGGTAAATAAATAATCATTTATTCATCTATTCATTCATTCATTCATTCATTCTTCACACATTTACTTAGTGCCTATTAGTACAAAACACTGTATTGGGTGCTGTGAGATTTATGGAGATTATAAATCAGCTTTGTTGCTTAGGGGACCAGCAAGGGAAATAAGAGGTTCAGTAATAGCTGTGAAGGAGTGGAAAATCATGCCTAATGAGACAGTTACAGAAAGGAATACGAAAGCTCATCATTAAAATAAATGATTTCCGGCTAAGGAATCATGGAAAGCTGTATAAGCAAAGTGGTATTTTAGGTGAGTCCTAATGAGTGGTTGGGATTTGGGCAAAGAGAGATAGGGTGTAAATTCCAAGGAGTGAAAACAGAATGAGCCAAAGAAGAGAGGAAATCGAGATGTTCTTGAGAAACTGTGAATCATCCATTTCTCTGGTGTAGAGTTTGAAGGTAGAAGGAGAAAGATAAGGCTAAAAATATTGTTTAATAACTGGACTGAGGTGTTCATAATTTTCATAGGAGGCAGAATGGGGTGATGAAAAATAATAAAGTCACACAAGTTAAGGTTCAAATAGCTCTGCTGCTTAAGAAACTGTGTGACCATGATCAATTTATGTAATTTCTCTAAAATGTTCATATGCCATCCATAAAATGTGGACATTTGTAAAATATTTGAGAAATATTTTTCAAATAAAAAATTTTTACCTTCAGTGTGAATGTGAAGATCAAATAACAGGATGTCTGAAAAACAAATGGCACAAGAAGGCCTTCAGTATAAAATTATTTATTTTCCTATTCTTTGGAGTCAGTGGGGGAACAGGGAACATGTTTGCTGAGAATGGTGATGTCATGAGAGTCAGTTTTAGTAAATCAAATGTGTTGGGTAAATTAGAGGAGACAGGGGCTGGGCAAGGTGGCTCATTCCTGTAGTTCCAGCACTTTGGGAGGGCAAGGTGGGTGGATCACTTAAGCCCAGGAGTTAGAGACCAGCTTGGGCAACATGGTGGAACCCTGTCTCTACAAAAAATGCAAAAATTAACCAGGCATGATGGTGCACATTTGTAGTCCTCCAGGTACTTGGGAGGCTGAAGCAGGAGGATGACTTGAGCCTGGGAGGTTGAGGCTGCAGTGAGCCATGATTATGACACTGCACTCCAGCCTAGGTGACACAGCAGGACCCTATCTCAAAAAACACTAAAAATAAATAAATAAATAAATAAATAAATAAATAAATAAATAAATAAATAAAATAGAAGAGAGATTAAAAGATGAGAAGCAGAAAGTCTTTCATTATTATTATTATTATTTTTTACAGTAAGGCATGGAAAAAATGCCTCAATGAGGTAACACTACTGGGAATATATCTAGAATTATAAAAGAACACTGAAACAAACTCTAATTATATCAAGGTAAAGTACTTACAGGAAAAGAAGAAATCAAAATTAATTTTAGAATATTGCCATAGGAAAAAACTGAATGAAACCAAACTTTGAAATAAAAAGACTTTTATACTGAGCTCATATTCAAAACAGGGGCTCTAGGTCTTTTGGTCCTCTTATCTTTGATTTCTAAGACAGGTCATTTGGATGACACAAGATATTGTCAGCCTTCTGCAACTGGATAATTTCCACCTTTAAGTACAGCTATTTAGGAAACTCAACAGAATTACCGAATAGGGATTCACTTCAATGGCTTTTTAAAAAGACTCTTGAAAATTATGGACTTTGAGCTTAAGAGTGTGCCAATAGTTTACTTGACCACAATTCTAGTATCCGACAACCCATATGGTCAAATAGGAATTGGCAGCTCTTTGTCAAATGGTTTGACTATTGAGCCATTCTTTTTAAAATGGATGTGTGAGGTGTCAAAGCCACCCTCTCCATTTGTTATATTCATTTTACAGAGTCAAAGTAAGGCTTGAAGGAAACTCTTGTTTTTCCTGAACTTCTAACAGTAAACATGTAAATTTTTCTAAATGTTTAAGTATCAACTAAATATTTATGAAAGTAATGACTGAACTCATATAACTAATATAATTGATATTTATTGAGTATTGTCTGGGTGTAACATGCTGCTTAAAACTAGGCCTTGAATAAAAGAAGTGGATGGAAGAGGAAGCATGCGTGACTGTGATGTTTACTATAAGCTGATGGGAAATGAGTGTGTGTGTACATACATGCCTATGAAATGAAATAATCAAACTCTATTCCCCTAAGCTTACTTGACTCTTTCTCCTATCAGAGTGGCTGAAAGAATTCAGTTACTTTTTCAGGGTTTCCTACACTAGGACAATTCTAACTTGAAAATTTAATATCTAAAAGCAATATTTTGTAAACTGGAAGACACGTTCCCCCGCCTTGACAGGCCACTGCCATCCACAGAGGAGGCCTATCTGGACCCTATCTTCCTAGACCAAACTAGGCCACCAGAGCTCCCAACTGAGTGGCTGACTATACAGTGTGGCTATAGCTGGCAAGGCCCAGCTGAGTCAATCTCCAGAAAGAGGCTATAATTAAAACCAGAAACTTACCACTTTCTAAGAGATTATCTGGAAAAAAAAATCCCATCATGCTTTTCATCCCTGTTTATTTAAGTCTTTACCAAAACTCCAAACTTTCCAATATATTTGGTTCATTCAGATTCTAATATCTATATGTATATGTCCCTCCTGTACTCTCACTCAATCCTTTCCCCATCCCAACTCCCTAACACTTTCCAATATCCCCACTGTTACTTAGCAAAATCCTCCTTAAAACTTCTGTTTTCTAAGAGATGGGGTCTTGCTCTGTTACCCAGGCTAGAGTGCAGTGGCCCAATCATAGCTCTTTGCAGCCTCAAATTCCTGTGCCCAAGGGATCCTCCCACCTCAGCCTCCCTAGTAGCTGGGACTACAGGTGCATGCCACCACAC
Source organism: Mandrillus leucophaeus (assembly GCF_000951045.1). Lineage (NCBI taxonomy): Eukaryota > Metazoa > Chordata > Mammalia > Primates > Cercopithecidae > Mandrillus > Mandrillus leucophaeus. The sequence continues at coordinate 387,889 of NW_012102131.1, forward strand.
ATAGCTAATTATTTTTAATTTTTAGAGACAGGGTCTCACTATGTTGTGCAGTCTGGTCTCAAAGCAAAATCCTCTTTAACTTCATCTCTTCCCTGGACAGCCCCTGTACCTTTTTGCTGTAATTAATTGCTGGCTGTCCCTGCCATATTTTCAAGTTGGGGCTGGGTTTTTACCCACATCCCAATATTCACAGAACCTGGAGCAGGTATGCGTGCCATCTTAGTTTCTCACTGGCACTCATTCATAGATGATCCCAGCACTGGCTCGCTGTCCTCTTTGCTACTATTTCTCTTTTTGTTCTCAGTGATTTCTCAATGGATATCCATGGGAGTGATTATTCAACACTCTGTACTTCAAATACTTTGCCTTCCTTACTTCCAAAGATGTTTTCCCCCATCCAACCTTAGCACTCATTTCCCTGTAATTTTCAAAACCTGTACTACATAACTAAATTTTGATCCCATGCAAATACTTTCTCAATCACTATTATCTATGTTTTCAACTTTGTAAGTTTACTGTAGTGTTCTCATTTCAACGACATACAGACAGTTAATTTATTGACCCCAGCACTTTTTAAGAGAACATAAGCCCCTATAATATTCCCCCTTTCTTTGCAAAGAGTCCACGATCCACCATGCTATTTATTTGGCAAATCTCAAAAACTAGTTAATTCCACCTCTTCAACTATACTTCTGCACACAAGCACCAAGAAGGGTGGGAGAAAATCAAACAAAAAATGCCTGATGTCTGTTAAAATTTATGACCACAAATCTCAAGTGGGCTCTCATTACAGCCCAGTATTTTTACTGCATTTCTTTACCCAATTCACTTTCTCACTCTCCTAGCAGATATTTTGTATCTCTCTCCGTCACTCGTTAAACCTTCAGATCTTCATTCTCAGCTAATTACCTCATTTATTATTTTACTTAGAAAGTAGGATAATTCAGAAGAGAACTACTTCAGAGTTCCAAAACCAAATCTTCCAAGCTATTTGCATCTGTACATCTATACTGTCTCTTCTTTCCTAGGAAAATTAATGAACTGGTAAAAAATAGCCAAGGCAATTTTGAAGAACAGGCAGGAGGATTTACATTCAAGATATTAAAATTTACCCGGGCGCGGTGGCTCAAGCCTGTAATCCCAGCACTTTGGGAGGCCGAGACGGGCGGATCACGAGGTCAGGAGATCGAGACCATCCTGGCGAACACGGTGAAACCCCGTCTCTACTAAAAAATACAAAAAACTAGCCGGGCGAGGTGGCGGGCGCCTGTAGTCCCAGCTACTCGGGAGGCTGAGGCAGGAGAATGGCGTAAACCCGGGGGGCGGAGCTTGCAGTGAGCTGAGATCCGGCCACTGCACTCCAGCCTGGGCGACAGAGCCAGACTCCATCTCAAAAAAAAAAAAAAAAAGATATTAAAATTTATTAGAAAGCTATAGTAGTTAAGAGAACATACCATTGACACAACAAATAGCTAAACAGTGAAAACAATGAGAATTGGAATGGAAAAGTGCAGAAACAGACCAAACATGTGCATTCATCTGACTTATGAAAAAGTGATGCTGCAGTGTAATGGAGACGGTATGGTCTTTTCAATAAACAGTGTAGGTCAAATGGGTATAAACATGGAAAAACTAATCTTGAACTCTCATTTACACCATACTAAAAACTAATTTCAGGTGAATCGTAATCTAAATATAAAAACAAAACAATAAAACTCTTAGGGATAAAAGACCATGGTCATGATCTTGGGGTAGAGAGAATATCTTCAATAGGACATAAAAAGAAAAAGATTATAACATGGATTACAAGAAAATTAAAACCTCCTGTTAATTAAAAAAAAGAAAAAGAAAAACAACTACAGAAACCAAACACATCACAACCACTAAAAAAAATACACTAAAAAACCAAAACACTGTTGAGGAGAATGAAGAAGCAAGCCACAGCATGGGCAAAGAGACTTGCAATACAAATCTCTAACAAAGGAATAGAATATATAAATAACTACCACAAATTAATAAGGCAGAAACAATCATCTAAAGAGAAAATAGGCAAAATATTTGAAAAAATACTTCTTTAAAGGGGATATAAAATTGATTCATAAAAATGTGAAAAGATGCTCAACTTTATTAATTGTCAGGAAAATGCAAATTTAAACCATAATGATGTAGCAGTGAATAATGACCAGAGTGGCTAAAATGAAGAAAGATAATAATAAATGTTGACGAAGATATGAAGCAAGTAGAATTTTCTATACAATTACTGGTGAGAGTATAAACTGGTAGAATCACTTTGGGAAACTTGAGCAGTATCTACCAAAACTGAATATACACATCCCTTTAACCCAGGATTTCCACTTCTTGATAGATATCTAAAAGAAATGCATACCTATGTTCACAAAGAAACATACACAAGTATTTTTATGGTAGCACTGTTTATAATAACCCAACTATGGAAACAACCCAAATGTCTATTAACAGTAGAATGGGTAAATAAATTGTAATATGCTTATGCAAAGGAATACTATTCAATGATAGTGAATAAATTATACATACAGGAAACAACATTGAAAAATTTTACAAACATAATGCTAAAAGAAACCAGACATAGAAGAGTATCCTCTCTGTAACTCAATTTGTATAAAGTTCAAAACCAGGCAAAATTAATTTAAGGTGTGAGAAATTAGGAAAGTGATTATCCACGGTGAGGGGTACCAGTTGGGTAGGGGGTTGTTTTAAGCACAGCGAATTTATCAAATATCCTATTAGAAATAAACATTATTTGAGTCACCTTTGCATTTGTTAACAGTGATCATCATGGTATTTCAAGTGGGATAAATGAGTAACAAAATAGTAAAAACACAAAATTACTATCAAAGATATGAATTCAATTCAGATTGTCAACCTTTCCTTCTCTAAAGTCTGCATAAAACAAGTCTAGGTTTTGCAAAACTTATAATTCTCTTTATGAAGCCTTCACTATATTCTCTTTTAAGAAAAGAAAGATATTTTTAATCCATATCTTTATTTGCAAAACTATAAAAACAAAAGTGAGTAAATTACTTTGAAATAAATCAAACACAGGCAGTCACTTTCCCAATCAACCTTTTATCTCATCAGGACAACTGTGAACACCTAGAATGCTGTTTCTCAAAGCCCAGTGCATAGAATCCCTACATGACTACCCCTCTTGGAATCTGTTGCCACATCAATATAAAATGGGCATAACAATAGCAACTATCTAAAGTTGTTAGAAGGATTAAATGAGACAATGCACATAAAATTCATTAACACAGTGACTGCTCAGCAGATGGTAACATTTAATACTAACAGTCTTAATTTATTTTTGATAATGTCATCATCATAATAACCTGACATGCTCACTAAATCACTATTGATTTCTAGACTCAACCCTGGACCTAACCAAAGCTGAAGGGCCCAGAAATCTGCATTTTAACTAGCATTTGGACTGATTCTTTTTGCACACTACAGCTTGAGAACTACTATCCAGAGATTAGGGCTTACTTCTTGTTTCTTCTTCATAGCTCCAATGCAGGGGTCTGTACCCATGAATGCTTATTGACAGGCTGGCTGATATTCAATATTGCCAGACTAGTATGATGTAAATTATTAAGGGAATCTGCAATTTGTTATAGATTTGTGTAGTAAAAGAAAATAGATTTTTAATTTTTGACTCCAGAAAAATATAAAGGGAGGGCTGTTTTGTTAACAGTATCAAAAGTAACTTCAGCTTCAATTATGTAAACTCTTTGTCATGTGAAGATATTTGAATCATGTCACACTTCTCATAACCCATTTTATTTCTCTTTAAATAGTTTAGTTCGTTTCAGTTTTTTTATTGCTTCCTTTTTTTTTAGAAGATCCACAAGGCATAGACATGTGTTCACAGAGAGAACAAATGACCATATTCTCTGGGACCTGCATTATTAACTCATTTATGCCTAGTGTTCCATTATTGGAATTCTAAGCATGTGGGAGTTATTTATATACTACTGCTCAAGATCATTACTAGAGTCTGATTGCAAAAATTCAAAAAATTGCAACCTCAGGCATAAATGGGTTAACGAGTCCAGAACTGGGCTTCCATAACTGCTTTATTTCTTACATCTGTGTTCATTTAAAGGAAGGTTCCACTAATTTGTCTAAAAGGAGAAATTGCAAGTGAAAAGGTATACAAATGTTTAATTCAAATAGAAATTTAAATCAAATCACAGTAGCTATTTGTACTTTTTGCCTATAAAAGTTATACAACCTGTTGCACTGAATGAAAATTTTTAATGAGAAAAGAAATCTCATCAGATGTTTGATTGCATTGAAATTACAGAGAAGTTAATCTTTCACCAAAGAGAAAAAATTAGGAAATATTTTCAGCTTAGTTCCTGTTTCATTTTATTAAGTAAACATAATGGTTAAAAGATAAAACCTACATATTGTTTCAATGCAAGATAATGTTTAAGAACAAATTTTCTTGTTTGGTGAAAAGTCTTGAACATACGCTTTATTGTGAAAAATAAATTCATATAGTTCAGTGACATATTTTCAACCACTGTTGGCTATCTGTGTAAATCTAAATTCTATAAGTTACTTGAAGAGGTCCAGTGAAGCTTTGTGAGACATTTATTTCATGAGCCAAATATAAGCGTGTTTGGGGTTAAACATGAAGAACTTGACCTCTAGGCCACCAGATGGACTTATTATTTTCCAGCCAATAATCTATTCCTTTATAAATATCAAATACCCTTGATTTTCTGATGCCACAATTAACCTTTAAAATGACTCTGAAGTACAGTGAGACTTTTCTCATTCTCAGAAGAGGGAAGGATAATAATTTTTTTCTTTTCTGGCAATGATGCTAAGTTCTGACAGTTTGCTAAGCAGTGGAAATCATGCTGTAAGCAAAAGTCTCTGCAAGACAGAGATTCTTACAAAATAGTCTTTATTTTTCCAATGGATACTGGCTACTTTTATAGGATCCAATTCCAAGAACAACTTCACAGAAGCAAGGGTTCCCTGTCCTGCAACTGAAATCACAAGACATAGATTGAAATGGCTAAGGCTTTTCTTCTACCTCTGTCCAGCTTAACCCCTGCCCTTCCTAGTTTATCTTTGTTCCACAGGCTGAATTTGTACATCCAAATCAATTACAGTAGCCTATGTTCTGATAGGATACAGTAAAAATATGAAAATGCGTGAACATTTTAAGTAGAAGATTTAGCTATTTAGCAAAACAGCAACAATATGAAAAGCACTTTACTTAAACATACAAATAGTCTGATTCCTGTTGGTTACTCAGAAAATTCCAGACCTGTGGAGAGCAGCAGAAAACTGCAGATGAAGTTTGACTCCTCTTGAGCACTTACCATTGTATTTCCTTGCCTTTTGAGAACTGCTTTGGTAATTAAATATGGCCTTCATTAGAGGGTCTCATAAGAGAAAATGGCCCATCAAAGACCAAAGCAGAGTCGTACATAAACTGGTCATATTTTACATTATATCTGTTTCGTTGGCTCATTTTCTCTGATAATTCAATTCTAGATTTAAAAATGCACCAAGAGTAAAATAAAATTTTGATCTTTCTTATCAGTGATGGTGAGTGTGAATTTTAGTATGACATCTGAAACAAAATCTGAGCATGCTCAAAAGTAGAATAGATTTGGAATAGGAGACCATTTCTGGAAATCTCTGGTTGGTGGGTATTTATACATTCTCATCTCATTTAAAAACTTACAATTGACTCTGTAAAAAGGAAAACTAGACTACACTCGTGACTAGAAAATTAAGATCATTAACATTGTATCCATTTTAACACGGTACCCCAATAACATATATCATTCATTCATTCTTCATTCATTCAGTTGTTCCGCATATTTTCTGTTACTCCCTTAAGTTTGGAGCTGGATCTTAATTAAATGCTTAAGATTTCTCCAAAGAATAAATATAAGAAGTAGGAACACTTACTTTCCAGTAATAAACTGACTCCTGGATGGTGTGCAAATAGGCTGGACATAGTAGTTCTCCAGTTTAACTCCTTCGGCAGCGAGCTTGTCAAGAGTGGGCGTTTTAATCTCAGATCCGTGGTAACCCACATCTCTAAATCCCTGATCATCCGCTAGGATGAAAATGAGATGGGGCTGGGAGGTGGAAGTTGTGCTGGGCTCTAGTCTGTCTCCAGCTTGAGCTAGTAAGGCCCCTTCTTCCTCCTCTTCTAAACCCTGGCCCCAGGACAGGTAACCATAAGTGAGGAGGCAGAGGATCCAGAATCCTGCCAGCGCCCCCATTGCTAGCATCTTTCCAGGACAGACCCAGGCCTGTGGAGAAGGCGGAGGCGGATGCCCCGCACAGCCCCTGGGAGCCATTCACTCGGGTCCCAGGTGAGACTCCACGCGGAGAACCACGCGCAGAACCACGCGCCCCGCGCTGCTGCGGGCGCACACATGCACCCAACAGACGGTGGAGACTCTCCACCTGGCAAGAAATCCTCCTCTCCTGTCAGCTGTCACCATGTCCGACAACTTTAATCTTCCATAAGAGATGGCTTAATGGATGGGACTCCGGAAGAACAAGGAGGGCTCGCTCTTCTCCAGCATATTTCACTTTCTCCTCCTCCTCCCCACTGCCTAGAGCAGCTTCCACATAAGAAAAAAAAAAAAAAAAGTTAGTATCTCCCCCTAAAAGTTCTCTGGAGAAAAAAAACAAGCAAGGAATTGAGAATCACACTGGACAGGAACTTTTCGTGGCCAGAGCGCCCTCGACGTTGGGGAGCAAAGCTGACTGTCCTGGCAGTGCTGGTACGGAGGGCAGTGGGAACGGCTGTGTGTCCTGCGGTCCCCACACCTGGAAAGAACTGCGAAGTGGACGCGTCGCGTCGGGCTCTCATCGGACAGATAAACTGCCGTAGTGGACGGCCTCCTGATCACCTTCTCCACTTTCCCAGGGCTCTCTGTTTTCCCCAGTCCTTTCCTAGGCGTTTGCCAATCTCCCCAACACTCACCAGGCGGCGAAGTGAGGAAAAAGCCGTTTCCTGATCTCCCTCCACCTCTGCAGAAACTCCCGGCAGCAATGCCTTTTCCCGGCTGCTGGGGAGCCTGAAGGCCAAACCCGGGTCCCTAGTCCCGTGGCCGGCCAGCGCGGAGCCCGTTTGGCCTTTGCGGAGCTGGCGCACCCGGCGCAGGCGCTACAAGCTGCGTGCGTTTTCTCAGCTAACTTATTTAGCTTTGGCACTCCGATTTCTTTTGCCTCCTCCCTCTTTTCTCTCCAGTGAATCACAGAACGGTACTTTCTTCCTTAGCTCCCCCGGGAAGAGGGGGAGGGGGAAAGGACGGTTTAGAGGCTCGATATTTCCTTTTTCTTTTCCGGGAGGTGGATGGCCAAGGCAGAGGAGGCTTTGCCAGAAGGAGAGCTGCGTGCTGCTCGAGCCTGACGGGATTCCGAGGTATCCGGCTGAGCTACCGCGTCCCAAGAGTGTTGCCTCCTGCCCATCACCCCGCGAGAGGGAAAGGACGGCGGCGGCGCGAATGGGGAATGGTGAAGGCGCTTCTTTTCGTGGGTCTGTTGGTGAAGAGCCCTGTCTCCCATCCCTAAAGTTGCGCTTGCAAACTTTTTCTGGCTTCTGGAGGGAGTCAGAGAGAACGAGCAGGAGTAAAAACAAAATGCGTAGGAAACTCTTTCCTCTCTCCAACTTCCTTTTCAGGTTTTCCTTTATTAGTTCCCCCACCCCCATCATTTTCTTACTCCTTTTGTCCCTACCTCCTTTTTTTTTTTTTTTTTTTTCTACTAATGATGACAAATTTTAAGTTTTATTTCCTCTCCCAATAGTTGGCTTTTACAGCCTTATTCTTCTTTACCTTTTCCCTATGTGAAGATACTGGAATTGCCCGCTCCCTCTTACCTCTACCCTAACTTACCCACAGGGTGTCTCCAGCCAAGAGCATGGAGAGGAAGAGTTATGCGTTTCTCCTTCAAGAACCGCGAAGCCAGTCTGCTTTCCTGCATTAAAGAAGCCAGTGTTTCCCATCCAGTAATTCAGGAAGCTTCATCATTTCTTTCTTTCTTTTTTACTGTGTGGAGTAAAACCATTGTAAAAACTTGTCTTGGTTGTGAAAATACTCTTGATTTTACTAGACTCTTAGTTTTAAAGCCCTGCTCAAAGGCAGGAGAGGGATGTATAGTACAGTCTCTCTTTATAGAAGAGGCAATGGATGCCAGGAGCCACTGAGACATTTTTTCTAGCACCAAATTTATTCAAGTTACTTACTGAACACCTACTGTGGGCTGGCACATTACCATGTCAGATTCTCTCAATTGACTGAAACATAAATCTAGGTTTCATTTAGTCATTTATTTTTAATTCTCTCCTGTTCCTGCTGAGTTCCCAGGCAAAACTTTGTGAAATAGGAACTTTGAAAGGCGCGATGGTGCTCCCTGAAGTTAACTTTGCTAGCTGCTGTAGGCCTTCTAGTCTCTGCTCTTCCCTGTAGCCTTTCTGGCTAATCTGGGGAGAGACAGTGAGTCTTAGAAGACATGTTCAGAAAGGTGAGTTTAGCAGTTCTGTAAATTAAGTCACTAAGTATGTAATGAGAGTACTGAGTGTCAGGGGATTGAAAGGCACTGAGAGGTAGGGCTCTAGGCCTAATGGGGCTAGCCAGGTGCTTGAATGGGAAAGATGCAAACACTCTGATCAATCTAGCCTTTTATTTGGGGAGATAGTGACTTCTTGTGACATAGCACAAGAAGTATCCATGTTCTGTATGAGAAGGAGGCACATTTTCAGTTGAGGTTCCAAGCCATAATAATAATAAAAAATCAAAATGTTTGGAATACTTACCATGTACTAACCATAGTACTCTATGTACTGATACATACACACATATACAGTTGTATCTATTAGGGATTAGTTTCAGAACCCTGAGGGATACCAAAATTCATGGATGTTCAAGTCGCTTATGTAAAATGGTACAGTATGTGTATATAACCTACATACTAATATATCTTCTACGCTTTAAAACATCTCTAGATTACTTATGATACCTAATACAATGTAAATGCTATGCAAATAGTTGTTAGAGTGTATCATTTTTATTGTTGTATTGTTATTTTTTATTGTTTTCTTCTTTTCTCAAATGTTTCCAGTCTATAGTTGGTTGAGTCCCATAATGTAGAACCTGGGAATACGGAGGGCTGACTGGGTATGTTTGTTTATATAGTGCTGTATACAGTTTATTTCTTTTCCTTCTATATCAACCTTATGAGGCATTCTTCCATTCAACAAGTATTTGGGGAGCTGGGCCAATGCTAGAGGATGGGAAGGTAATGATGAAATAAATCAGTCTCTGCTCTGTTGAAATATACACCAGAGTGGAGAAGAAATACATTCATCAATGAATCACTCTACAACTCCAATAGTTAGTTACTATATTACTTACTATACAAATGTTCTGAAAAAAAGGAACATTTTCAAAGAAATTTTAAAACACAAAAAACAATATAGACTGGGTACAACTACTGGGTGGGGTGGTTCAGGGGAGTCATCTTTAAACTGAGGACGTGTTATTTTGTTTGTCATTGTCTTTCTACAGAAAACTTAGACTTAGAAATCTGACTTCAAAGCCGATGGTTTACAAAAGATATTCTTCCTACAAATGGGCTTTAAAGTATTTGCCAGCCACATAGCACAGAGATAAAACAGCTGCCAGAGTTAGAATTCTAATCCCCACATGAGGCATGCAGACACTCTATGCTCAGGATAGAAGGACAGAATTCAGGTCCTAAAAGGCCATTTCTGGATTAAATAGCACTAACACTAAGAAAGACTAAGAACTACTTACAATTACTAATAACAGCGAAGAAACAAGAATGGCCATGCCACAGTAGGCCAAATGAGATGTGACTCAAAGAGGAAAATCAAAGGCAGCTGAGTGCCCTACCCACAGTAGGTAAGACTTACTTCACATCCCTAAGGAAGACATGGAGAATGGCATCAGAGACTATTGAATGCCCTAAGCTTTATAGTGCACATACTGGTATTATAAGTACATATGCTTTGCATTTCTCATTATAGGATTGGGTTTCATGTGCTCTAAGCAACAGTTTTAGCATTCTCATGAAGTCTCCAGTTAAAGACCCTCTGTAACTTACTAGTTCTTTCCTGATTTTAGAATCAGCATTTTAGTATTCAGGCATCAACTGCCCTTACAGACGTTCATCTTAGGTTTATTTAAGCTTGAATATGCCTATATTACACACAAACTCTGGTTATGGAGTGGTTATATAAAAATTTAAGCTGTTATTTGAGTCATAAAAAAAAAAAGAAAAGAAAAATAGAACTGCCTAGAAACGAAATCTATATGGACTGAGTCTTCAAGTGAGGGTTAATCAGGAGGTGAGATGAAGCTATGCCTTAAAGTATGATAAAAATTTGGAAGTAGGAGAGAAAGTTAAAGAAAGGACATTTCAAGTTAAAGAAAAGAGAAAGTCAGTTTTGCTGAACACATTTGGATTGGAAGATTATGGGAAAAAAATGTTAGGAAGTTCAGGTGACACCAGATTTGAGAGACTTTGGAAAAGTATGAAGAGCTGGAACTTGATTCTGAGGGCATTAGGAGGAATGAAATCCTTTGAGTAGAACATAACATGATAAACTATTTTAGTGAGGTGATTTCTGGGATAGATTTATAGGGATAGAAGTTACAAATGAGCTGCTTCAGTTCATCAAAGTTTGAAGAGTTGTAACTTTACTCTGAAGGTACTGAACCTATTGACTTCTTAGTGGGTTTTTGTTTTGTTTTGTTTTGTTTTTATCTTGATTAGAGTAAGACATGATGAAAAATATAGGAAAAGAATTCCCAGGGCATTTTCAGGGAGAGACTTGAGGGAGTAAAGACTAGAATCACACAACTGCCACTGTGTGTAAAAATTGTGCAGCAAAATATTCCTTAGGTTAAAAAACTATGCTTTGGTTTTGTTACCTGATGGGAGAAGAGCATTTATTAAATCAACTAAGAGGGGGGCAAAATGGACAAAAGAATAAGGGACCCAAGATAGGACCTTGTTTGACTGGATAATAGAAAAGAATGAGTAGGTTAAATTGGGAGAATGGCCGCCAACAAAAAGGGATGGTATGATTAAGGTACCGCAGGGTGCCTGGGGTTCCTCAAGGGGCAGACGAAGGGTACTGGATGCCCAGAGGTTGGAGAGTGGAGTGAAGGATTGGGTTTAGGGAGCCTGTCAGTCAACATAAAAGCTAAGAAAATCACAAGCAAGCAGTAAAATAGGTAGCTAAACATTATTTCTTTGAAACATCCATGTTAAATATCACCATTAAAATGACATTTCCCACAGGCTCCCAGTATGCATGGACAGAATAGCTTATGAATTTCATACACCTAAAAAAATATTTGAAGGGATGCCTAGTAGGACAGCACACCTGCCACACCATTTCTGTTTCTTCTGTAGGTACTTATTTTCAACTAAACATATACTCAAATTTCAAAAAGAATCAGCTAAATGTAGGTTTAAAAATAGTGAAAACCGCCAATCCAGAGATTTACGGACTATTAAAAAGATTTAAAACCCAATTGCTGCTTGGTTGCATTTATAAGTACATTAACTACTCAAAATGAAGGAATGTCACTGTATTTAAATTAATACACAAATAGTCTAAAACAGATGTTTACCCTAATATGATTGTTTTGACATGGATGACATATAATAAACTCCTTATTAAGTATTATTAACTCTTTACTAGGCTATGGAACTTAGGCTGCTTTGAGCCATTAAGTTATCACAAGCAACATTCACTTTCTGACCAAGACCAAGTAGGATGGTTAACTTTCTGGTTTAGTAAATGTTAAGTTGAGTTTGCTTCTGATATGGTTAGACAGTGTGCCCACACAAATCTCATCTTGAATTGTAGCTCCCATAATTCCCATGTGTCATGGGAGGGACCTGGTGGGAGATAATTGAATCATGGAAGAGGGTCTTTCCCGTGCTGTTCTCATGACAGTGAATAAGTCTCACAAGATCTAATGGTTTTATAAAGGGGAGTTCCCCTGCATATTCTCTCTCTCTTGCAGTCATGTAAGACATGACTTTACTCCTCCTTGGTCTTCCACCATGACTGTGAGGCCTCCCCAGCCATGTGGAACTTTGAATCAATTAAACCTCTTTCATTTATAAATTACCCAGTCTCAGGTATGTCTTTATTAGCAACATGAGAACAGACTAATATAGTAAATTGACACCAGAAAAGTTGGATGTTGCTGTAAAGATACCTGAAAATGTGGAAGCAACTATGGAACTAGGTAACAGGAAGAGGTTGGAACAGTTTGGAGGACTCAGAAGAAGACATGAAAATGTGGAAAAGTTTGGAACTTCCTAGAGACTTGTTGTATGGTTTTGACCAAAATGCTGATAGTGATATAGACAATGAAGTCCAGATTGAGGTGGTCTCAGATGGAGATGAGGAACTTGTTGGGAACAGAGTAAAGGTCACTCTTGCTATGCAAAGAGACTGGCGGCATTTTGCCTCTACCCTAGAGATCTGCAGATCTTTGAACTTAAGAAAAGTGATTTAGGGTATCTGGGGGAAGAAATTTCTAAGCCACAAAGCATTCAAGAGGAAGCAGAGCATTAAAGTTTGGAAAATCTGCAGTCTATGCAATAGAAAAGTAAAACCCATTTTCTGGGGAGAAATTCAAGCCTGCTGCAGAAATTTGCACAAGTAACAAGGAGTAGAATGTTAATCACCAAGACAATGGGGGAAATGTCCCCAGGGCATGTCAGAGACCTCTGCGGCAGCCCCTCCCATCACAGGCCTGGAGGCCTAGGAGTAAAATATGGTTTCCTGGGCTGGGCCCAAGGACCCCGTTTCTGTGTGCAGCCTCAGGACGTGGTGCCCTGCGTCCCAGCTGCATCAGCTCCAGCTGTGGCTAAAAGGGGCCAACATACAGCTCAGGTTGTTGCTACAGACAGTGCAAGCCCCAAGCCTTGATGGCCTACACATGGTGTTGGGCCTGTGGGTGCACAGAAGTCAAGAATTGAGCTTTAGGAAACTCCATCTAGATTTCAGAGGATGTATGGAAACGCCTCAATGTCCAGGCAGAAGTTTGCTGCAGGCATAGAGCCCTCATGGAGAACCTTTGCTAGGGCAGTGTGGAAGGGAAATGTAGGGTTTGAGCCCCCACACAGAGTCCCCACTGGGGCACTGCCTACAGCAGCTGTAAGAAGAGGACCACCGTCCTCCAGACCCCAGAATGGTAAATCCACCAAGAGCTTGCACCATGTGCCTGGAAAAGCTGCAGACACTTGATACCAACCTGTGAAAGCAGCCAGGAGTGGGGCTGTACCCTGCAAAGCCACAGGGGTGGAGTCACCCAAAGGCATGGGAGCCCATCTCTTACATAAATGTGCTCTGGATGTGAGACATGGAGTCAAATGAGATCATTTTGGAACTTTAAGATGGAATAACTGCCCTGTTGGAATTTGGACTTGCATGGGCCTAGAGCCTCTTTGTTTTGGCCAATTTCTTCCATTTGGAACTGTTATATTTACCCAATGCCTGTACCCCCATTGAATGTTGGAAGTAACTAACTTGCTTTCGATTTTACAGGCTCATAGGCAGAAGGGACTTGCCTTGTCTCAGTTGAGAGTTTGAACTGTGAACTTTTGAGTTAATGCTGAAATGAGTTAAGACTTTTGGGGGCTGTTGGGAGGAATGATTGGTTTTAAAATGTGAGGACATGAGATTTGGGAGGGGCCAGGGTTGGAATGATATGATTTGGCTGTGTCCACACCCAAATCTTATGTTAAAGTGTAGGTCCCATAATTCCCATGTTTCACGGGAGGGTCCTGGTGGGAGGTAATTGAATCATGGGGGCAAGTCTTTCCTGTGCCGCTATCTCATGACAGTAAATAATTAGTCTCCTGATCTCTGATGGTTTTACAAAGGGCAGTTCCTCTGGATACACTCTCTTGCCTGCTGTCATGTAAGACATAACTTTGCTCCTCATTCACCTTCTGCCATGATTGTGAGGCCTCCCCAGCCATGTGAAACTGAGTCCATTAAACCCATTTCCTTTATGAATTACCCAGCCTAAGGTATGTCTTTATTAGCAGCATGAGAACAGACTAATACAGCTTCCTTCTTTTGGAAAGTCTCTGTTGAATAGTAACAGTAATAATTTGTCAAGAAAAGATGAATGCTGTGGGAGAATTAAAGTTCCAACCATGTATAAATGTAGTTACTCAAAAGTAGCAAGGTATTTGACATCAGAAACTCAGAAAATTTAAACTGTCAAAAAGATCTTTCTTTCATTCAACAAATGTCTTTACCCAAAAGCAGACTTTTAAACAAAATTTTTATGATAAGAAAATCCTAAAATTTCTACATTTTAAAAATCCACTCCTATTACTTAAATTGTAAATAAAATTCTATATTCTTTACATAGAAATTTTCTGTTTAGACTATCAATTCCTGAAGTTACCTGGCCATTAGAATCCATTAAGGATTTTTTTTTTTTTTTTTTTGAGACACAGTTATGCTCTTGTTGCCCAGACTGGAGTGCAATGGTACGATCTCAGCTCACTGAAACCTCCAACTCCTGGGTTCATGTGATTCTCCTGCCTCAGGCTCCCCAGCAGCTGGGATTACAGGTGCCCACCACCATGCTCAGCTAACTTTTTATTTTTAGTAGAGACAGGGTTTCACCATGTTGGCCAGGCTGGTCTCAAACTCCTGACCTCAGGTGATCTGCCCACCTCAGCTTCCCAAAGTGTTAAGATTACAGGAGTGAGCCACCATGCCTGGCCTAAGGATCTTTTTTTAAAAAAGAAAATTCCCAGACCTAAGACCGAAATCAAAATACCCACAGTCTGCAACTATTTACGTTACAGATAGTGCTGCAGATGATCCTGTGTGTGTTGAGTTTTGAAAACCACTGATTTACAATCTAAATCATGAAAAAGTTTTAATGGGACTGCTTACTCGGTAAAGTTGGAGTCATTTACCAAATGCAATATGGGAAACAGCTGAAAAACAAATGGGAAAGTCTGGAGTTGGAACATCTGAGGGCTGAGCACCTAATTTCTGTCAGATGGCAGGAAGAAGCAAGGTTGAGATACGGCCAAGTCACCAGGATCAAGAAAAGAAGGAAGAGGCATTAAAGCCTAAGTGGGTGGATGCCAGAGGCAACAGTCTGTGCAGGCATTGCTGGATTCAGAGTACATTCAAACAAAAGACCAGGTAACAAGCTAAATTATAAATCCAGCTCCTCCAAAGTGAAGTCTTTAGGCAAGATTCCTGGCATTCTCCTTGTGACATGGGCCAGAGGTGGGAGATACTGACCTCTTGAGATTGAAGTGGGCTGCTGTCTAGTTTCAATGGGTCTAGACAGATGTGGAATCCAGGGTCAGGCTAATCAACAAGAGTTAAGTGCCTGATGTGGCATCCAGGAAGCAGTAAAAAATAATGTGAATTAATAAGATACCCAGTGATAAAATCAATAGAATTTGGTGATTGGAGAATAAAAATGAGGGAGGAATAGACGATTATACTTAGTTTCTGGTTTGGGTAACTATAAATAGTGGTGCCATATATAATGGTAGAAATCCTGAAGGAATTTAGCAGATTTGGTGAATAGGTGGAAAAAAATTACTTTGATTTTGAGGTCTATGAAGCATCCCAATAGAGGGGTGCAGTAGGGAAGTGCATATATGGGCCTTCACCTCAGGAAAGAGGGCAGGATGAGAAATTCCACTGGCCTCTAGATAGTTTAGGCAAAATTTCCAGGGAAAGGTGGAGAATAAGTAGTGAGAACGGGGTCTGGGAGATAACTCTTTAAGGATAGGGAAGATGACATGTTGTCCATAAGGAGACAAGAAGTCATGAGAGAAACGTAACTGTAAAGATAGCAGCATTTATTGAGCTTTACTTAGTAATGGTATGGTTTCAAACTATGCTAAGTGGTTTTATGCGAACTATCCCCACATTCTTTGTAACCACCCTATGAAGGTAGGGACATATGAGGAAACCAAGGTTGAGTTACACCAGGTGACTGTACAAAAAGTAGGAGGCAGAATAGGAACATCATAAGAGAGCAGGATATCATATAGCCAAGGGCCAGTAAGCCGGCACACCAGGGAGTGGGAGAGGTTGACAGAGTCAAGAGTGATCAAGA
Organism: Mandrillus leucophaeus; assembly: GCF_000951045.1. NCBI lineage: Eukaryota > Metazoa > Chordata > Mammalia > Primates > Cercopithecidae > Mandrillus > Mandrillus leucophaeus. The sequence goes on from NW_012102131.1 coordinate 404,079, forward strand.
AGACCAGTGTCATAAGGCACATATTCTAGCAAGTTTTACTTTACAAAGATATGGTCTCTGTGAATAGCTAACTAATGCCTTTTTCTTGTGTGGGAGTTCACTGGTATTGACAAAGATAGAGTTCTAAAGTGTTAAAGTATTGATAAATGAAATTAGCTTGAAAAGAAGACAAGGTTTTACCCTGAAATCTGTATAAAAGAACTGATAACCACAAAAAAATATAAACATTAAAATAAACAAGATGAGACATGTGGTTGCATGGCGTGGCTCTTCCTTTTATGTCTTTGAGATATATGGCAATTCACTTAACTTTTCTGAGCTTCAGTGACCTCAAATTTAATATGTACTTCATAAGAGTATATGTTTATATGGGGAGATGAGAGAATTTGAATAAACTTGTTTGAATAAACTTTTTTCAAAACTAAGAACTAAATATTATAAAGATAATTAAGAGCATAGACTCTAAAGCCATCCTCCGCTTGCTAGCTAAATGATTTAGCCTCTCTTTGCCTCATTTGTCTCATCTCTAAAATAGGGATAATAATAGTATCTACTTCATAGTGTGTCACGCTCATTAGCTATTGCCAAATAATGCTGCTTAGCAAATCATCCCAAAACTCAAAGCAACAATAATTTATTCTTACAAATCTAAGCATTGGGCCAGCTTGGCCCCAAGTGTTTCCCATGTCCTCCTGAGATTAGTGATGTAGACACCTGTTCTTTCATGGCAATGGCTGAAGTATAAGAGAGCAAGCCCCATCAAGGAAGCACATATCAGACTCAGAGTATCTGCTTATATCCCATTGGCCAATGCAAAACACATGACCAAGCCCAGTGTCAAGAGATGGGAAATACATACGTCCCAGAAGATGTTATAACTAAGCTATGGACATACAAAACAGGGAAGAATTGGGACTGATAATTACATCTACCATGGTTGTTTTGAGAATTATATGAGTTAATATGTGAAAAGCACATAAGAACAGTGCTAGGTCTATTGTAAGCACGATTAATGTTTGTTTTAATTTGCTATTCCTATTATAATTCTTCATAAATTAATTTATAGCTTAACGTCATGTACATCAAAACCTCAATCTGATGACAATAATTTGGAACCTAACACATGGTAATCTCAAAGCAGTAACAAGAAGGTCCCAACCTTATTATACAGTAGAACATAATATTATACAAGAATAAAAAATACTGGTTAATGAAAGAAAGGAGAGACACAAAAATAAATCTCATGCTGTAAGAAAATAATACGTGAACATAAACTTTTCAAAATGAAATAAAGGGTAAGCATTCTGAGGAATAAACACAACATTTGAATAAATGTGTTGATATGTGTTGCATAATTGTGTAGATTTCAGGGTAAAACCCTGTTTTCTTTTCAAGCTCATTTGTACTTATCAATACTTTGACACTTTGGATCTGTATCTTTGTTAATGCCAGTGAATTCATGGATAAGAAAAAACCATTAGTTAGCTATTTTCAGACACCTTATCCTAAAAATATTGATCCACATCTTATAGCACATGCCAAAAGAAAAACATATCTAGCTGAAATTGGAAATCTAAATGAAAAAATATTAAATTAAAGAAACCCAACAGAAAACTTAATTGAAAGATATGTGGGTAAACTGTTCTATTTTCAGTTTCTAAATGATACAGAAATTTCAATAGCACATGATTGATTATAAAATACATTAAACGGACTATTAAATCAGAAGTCTTAACTGAGGTGCCAAGATTCAGTGCTGTGATTTTCCAAAGAAGTGTGCCAGAACAAGGTGCCAATTTTCAAAGATTATTAAAAACCAGTTGGACAACTCTTAAAATTCCTACCCATATCAAGGTAATAAAAGGGTCATATCACAGAAGATTTATGAGACATTTTTTAAAAGTTGATGTGCCCTGAGTACACCTACACCTGCCTACATAGTCCAAGATGGAAGGTGCTGACCTGACCCATAAAATTCAAGTGGCATCTGGCTTCTGCTTAGGAAAGCCTCAGGACAGGAAGGGAGGAGGTTATAGAAGCTGGCTAGCTCTCCGCGAGTTTGTTGGGGTGAAGGATACTTGAGTATTTCCTGGAAACCAGGTATGGGCCACATATGAAAAAAGCGGGCCTGGGGTTGCCCTCGGTCCTGTGCAGGAGGGCTTCTTGTAGTCATGAACAACCCTCTATAAAGAGAATCAAGGGTAGTTCTCCACTCTAAGGGGTTGACTCCACAGAATATGCTTGGAGATACCTTGTCCCATTTCAAGGGAACTGTAGATAGGAGATGCTCAGAGGTTGGTGGGGAGCCTATATTCAAAAGATCACCTTTGTACACCTACCAGCCCCAGACTGCACCATATTGGTCACTTAAGAACTTTTGTCTCTGTCTGCATATTGATCCTGGAGGAGGAGAAGTTCAAGTTAACAAGCTAGGAAATACTAGGAAAGCCTCAGGACTGGCTGCTGATGAACCAGAGGAAGAGAGGCAGTTACAGAAGCTGGCTGGCTCCTCATGAGGCTGTCAAGCTAGGGAATAAGGAGGAGCAATACTAGGCAGAGAAAGGGAGACATACTCTAGTTGTCCACATTGAAGTAGTGCTGACCTAGGAAAAGAACAAAAGATTTACTTTAGCCAAACTCTACAGTTTTTACAAAATGTCTTTTTCGACATCCGAATTCTAAGTTGAGATCAGGTTTTGTGATGTTCAGCACTCATGAGATCATTTGTTGGGTAAGAGTGACTCCAGAAGTCTCAGAGGTCAGAGAAGTCAGGCCCACAGAATTTAGTGTGACATTGAGAAATAAAAGCACAGTTGCTTGAGTAACTGGTTGTGCTTGTTCAATGTAACAATTAGATATAAAATTTTTAGTTGTATGAAAATTAATTTAAAAACTAAACCTAAAAAAGAAAATAAACTAGAAAAATATTTCCAGGAAATTAACAGAGTTTAATATGTATTTCATTAAAAATTCATTTAAATTTATACGAAAAATAACCACCAATAATAAATATGTAAAGAGCTTGAGCAAACAATTAATGCAAATAGAAATGAATAAAAAAGTAAAAATATGTATCTTATTATAATTAAAGAAATATAAAATAAGCAAATTTATGGCATATACTTATATCTACTAAGTTAGTAGAAATAATGGTGTGTGATATGTAATACTGGTAATATTGGAGTGAAACTGATAATTTACTGAGAACATTGGTTTGATACAGTCCTTTTAAAAATAACATAGCAATAATCACAAATAATACAAACATCTCTACACATTAGCTTAGTAATAACATCCTTTGACATTTACCTCAAGAAAGTGATTCAGCAGAATTCAAAGGTATATTCATGAATGTGGTCGTGATTGTACCATCTATAACAGAAACTACAGAAATAACCTTAATATTTGGTAAACATTAAGAGGGGGGGAAAAAAAAGAAGTAACCTTAATATTAAATAATAGGAAATGAATGAATTTGATGTGATGGTATGACCATTAGAAGTGATCATTTTGAATAAATAAACCTAAAATATGCTTATAATGTAATACATGTGGAAACTGAAAAAGATATTTTGTATATCAGAACTATAACATATATTAAATATATGCTAACTATATAAGACATATGTATTTCTTTCTACATAAGATATATATAGTTTCAAATTGGTAATTTTGGATAATTGACAGAGACAGTGTTCAACAGAATAGTGGGTGGTATAAAAGTAAGGAAACGATAATAAAATTCACTGGGTGGGTAAAGTGTTTCACAGGACACAGAAAAAAGGGAAACCTGAGAATTCTAAATCTGATATGGTTTCATGGCCCAGCTCTCTATTTTATGTCTTTGAGATACACAGCGATTCACTTTACTTTTCTGAACTTCAGTGACCTCAAGTAAATATAAAGAGTTACTGAATTCCAGCCCTAAAATTATATTCTTTGATTTGATTTCCTTTTATATTCCTTTCTCTCTCCTTAATAAAGCAAAGTGCAGGATTTCTAGGGCAGAAGCCAGTTGGACTCCAGTTACATTGATGAAGTCAGAGAGATTTCAAACAGAAGCCAACTGAGAAATTGATCTTTTCAAAGACTGACACACTATAGTCTCATGGTAAAAGGACATATATGTATTCACTTACATTTACATACCTTGTTTTGTTAACAGAAACCTTCACATTTTGTAAAGCTATTACTTATTTCCTTAATTGAAAAATAAAAGGGTTGTTGAAGACCAGGTTCAAATTCTAGTTCGAATTAGATAGTATGTTTAGAAGAAAGGGAAGGTGTATTTCCCTTCAGAATGATGTGGAGGCCTGGTTCAAGATTCAAATTCCTGGACTTGCTGGAATTCCACATCATGAGTTGGTGGTACAGGTGGTTGGGTCAACAGCCCAAGCTCACTTCTTTCTCTTTCTGTCCCTGCTCTGCATCTCCTGAGGCCTTCGGATCCAAAGGAATACATAACCTAACCACATGTCTAAACTTTCCTACCACTCCACCATCCCTGCCCCAGACAGTCCTTTCTTGTTCTCTTCTTGATCCAGGGAGCAGACAATAGCTGTGTGGTCCCTCTCAGGGGGCAGACCTGGAAAAGGGAACTGTGTATAAAATATTGGAGTCTCAGATATTGAAAATGTGATCTAGAAGAGGGTGTTTACTCTGTGCTCTTTGTTCTCTGTGGAGAAACAGGACTGGAGGAGGGACAGAAAGAAGCCCCTGTAAAGGGTGGGACATGGGGCGAGTGTCTCTCTTGCCCAAGTCTAAAGTCCTGTTCCTGGATCCTTAATTGATTAACCTCTTTAATTGCTTAACCTCCTACTTAGCTCTACTTTAACCACCCTTAGGCTCAGTTTCACTTTGGGCCTCCTAATCTCTCAAAATGAAAACTCTTTGCTCATGCCTTTCCTCTACTTTCATTTCTGTCAGAACAGTGGATGATCATTTCCTTTATTAACTTATGCAGGCAGGCCTTTCTGCTACACGTTCACCCAACGCAGCCACACCCTCCCCAAACTCTCTCAATCAATTTCTGAGATACGCTCCTGTCTTCACTTTGTTCTTTTCTTCCTCCTACCTTGCCCCTCATTCTACTGTTTCCATTTAAGGTCCACCATGAGTCAGTCATTGGAGATAAATACAGCAGGACAGAAGACAGACATGGCCCATGCCTTCATGGAGATTACAGTTTACTGGGGGTAAATTGTACACCAATACTGGATATTGGGTGATTAGATACAATTCTGATGAGTGCTGTGAAGGTGACGTATATAGTTCTATGAGAGTCTAAAACAGGATCCTAATGTAATGTGGGAGCAATTGCACCTCAAGTTTAGGTAAGCAACTCTATTTCCTTTACTTTGGTTTCCATGCTGCTGCGTGTTCCTTGATTTAATGCTAGTTAATCACAGCTGGGTCTTCCCTGCTACTTAATGATTTTGAAGGTTCGCTCTCATAGCTTTTGAAAGAACTAAAGAAAGGCTAAGGCCGGGGGCAGGGGCTCACCCCTGTAATCGCAGCACTTTGGAAGGCCAAGGTGGGCGCATCACCTGAGGTCAGGAGTTCGAGACCAGCCTGACCAACATGGAGAAACCCTGCCTCTACTAAAAATACAAAATTAGCTGGGTGTGGTGGTGCATGCCTGTAATCCCAGCTACTCAGGAGGCTGAGGCAGGAGAATCGCTTGAACCCGGGAGACACAGGTTGCAGTGAGCCGAGATCACACCATTGCACTCCAGCCTGAGCACCAAGAGCTAAACTTCATCTTAAAAAAAAAAAAAGAAAAAAGAAGGAAGGCTAAAATGTAATCAACGTAAGATAGGCTGTGATGTAATTCATGCTTATATGCATGTGCTAATCTCATACCAAAAGGATATAGCTAAATTGAATAAAGAAAACACATAGATTAGTTTTTCTCTTCATTTTGGAGACTTGCTACTCTGAGCTTCTATGTATGCTTAGTGAAATATCTCCTAAGAATCATCACATCTACTCGTCTTGATTTATTTCATACAAATTGACCGTTTGTTAGTATTCATAGTACAAGGAAAATAAAAAGCGGTTACCTTCACTAGTGTATTAGTCTGTTCTCACGCTGCTATAAAGAAATACCCAAGACTGGGTAATTTATAAAGGAAAGAGGTTTAATTGACTCACAGTTCCACATGGATGGGGAGGCCTCAGGAAACTTACAATCATGGTGGAACACAAAGGAGAAGCAAGGACCTTCTTCACTTGGCGGCAAGAGAGAGAAGAGTGAAGAGTGAAGGGGAAAGAGCCCTTGATTAAACCATCAGATCTCATGAGAACTCACTCCCTATCACGAGAACAGCATGGGGAAACCGCTCCCATGATCCAGTCACCTCCCACCAGCCTCTCTCCCTAGACACATGGGGATTATGGGGATTACAATTCAAGATGAGATTTGTGTGGGGACACAGCCAAACCATATCAAATAGAAAGTGCAATCTGTCTGGCTACTGAAAAGATATATCCATTACCAAATAATAAATTGGCATTCTGATTTGCTTTTGTTTTTTAGAGACAGGGTCTCACTCTGTCACTTAGGCTGGAAAGCAATGGCACAATCATAGCTCACTGAAACCTGGAAATCCTGGGCTCAAGTGATCCTCCCACCTTGGCCTCCTGAAGAACTGAGATTATAGGCGTGAGCCACCACACCTGGCCCCATTCTGATTTTTAAAATCACTTTCTTATAGTTTTAGTTAGTGTAAATTGCTTACACATACATTTTTTTACCCACTCGTGCTTATATGAAATAATACAATAGAGCTAGAGCTTCTGACCCTAAAATACTAAGAACGTATCATGAATCCATGTTAATATTACTGACCTGTAAAATTAGCATGAGCTATTAAGTTTTAGGTTTACTCTGAAATTGCTTCTTCTAAAACTGTATCAACTATGGATACTAAGAAAGAAGAGAATAAGGAGTGGGGAGGAGGAAGAAGAGGGAAAAAAGGAAGAGGGAGGAGGAGGGAGAAGAGGAGGAGGATAACTAAAGAGAGTTTCTAAGTAATGAAAAGAAGTTGTGCCTAACTTTGCTCCACATATAATTTAAAACATCAAGATACTGTGCCATCATAAGTATAAGGAAATTCAACTAAGTGCAGATTTTTCCATTATAACCACTTTAATGCTTTTTTGAAATATCAAATATTTAATTTTCCCTTCAAGATTTGTAACATCTTGTCTTTTTTTTTTTTTTTTGGCTTTGTCTCCCATGCAAACTGGTTATAAATTCTTCCCATCTCTGTGTGCAGCCCCTTTGCAAAACTCCTCCCGTCAGGAGATGGCATTTATTTTTCCATTTCTTGAATCTGAGCTTGACCATTTGACTCATTTTGGCTGATGGGACATGAGTAAACTTGCAAGTAGAGGCTTAAAACGTTCTTGTACTTTGAGATTTGGCTTCTCTGTTTTTGTGTTTCAGAATCTGGAGACAACTGTGGGTAGAAACCAGGACTAGCCTGTGGGAGGATGAGAGACAACATGAGGCATAGATGAGCTGTCCCTTGTCTCAGAGATGAGGCTCATTAGGCCTAGCCAGCCTGCTAATGGCTATGAATGAAGCCACCGCAGATCACCATCCCAGCTGAGTCACTAGGTGACCAGAGAGATTCAGCAAGTTGGCCCAGGGTAGAAGAATTGCCCTGCTTACTCACAGAATCACCATTTAAACTGGTAGTTGTTTTATGCTACCCAGCTTGGGTGGGGTTGTTACTCAGTACCCGTCCTCCTGCTGAGTGGGAAGTTTGGCTCTGGCTGTGCCCAGGTTACAACACCGACATCATACCTGACAGCAAAGGGTCAGCATCGGTGGAGGCTCGTCCTAAAGGAGGAGCCTCCTGAGGTGAGAATGGGAAGACCAGTGAGAACTAATTCCAGGGACCAGAGTGAGGAGAAAATAGAGTGGAATAGTTTCTTTGAAAGTAGATGCAAAACTCCTTTGAAAGAAGATGCAAAAAGAACTTGTAAGACAAATGAAAAATCACATCCAGAGAAAAGGCTTCTGGGAATGGAAGTAATAACATACTGAACTGGAAAGAAAGTTTGTTCTGATCTTTGTAAAATAATAAAATGGTCCTTTTAGAAAGAGATTCCTTTAATATGATATATACAGAGTTTCAGCCCACATCTGCCACATGGTGGCTATTTAGTAAATATTTGTGGAAAAGAAGTGAATTCAGTGGACATGTTTCTACTGGGATACTCCAAGATTAGTAATAGTATATTGTGCAATAGTCTCCATTTAAAAATATTGTATATCATATTTATTTGAGTTGGAAACACTATGCAGTCTTCGTAATATCTTGCTTTGAGAGAGTTCAAATTACCATATCACCTTTTTTTCCCCCAGAGAACACTAATTGGGCATAGGGAATGAGATGCAGTTGTAAAAGCATCATTCACAGTACCTGGCAAGATGTGATGTGCTCATTGTACCTCTAACAAGTATTGAATGGCTTGTTGGTGCCAGGGACTGTTTTCTTTGTGTTATGTATATATTAACACATTTAATCCTTGCATTAGCCCTAGGAGTAGGTAATATCTTTACCTCCAGTTTACAATGAAGGGATCTCAGCCAGAGGGAAGTTATTTACACAGCTAATGTATTGGAATAGGGATTTCAACCCAGTCAGTGTGGCTTCCAAGCCACTCCTCAAAAACCAACAATTTTTTAGTACTTCTTATTTCAGGAATTTGCTAGAGTTTTAATGAGTAAAAGTCAAATCATTCAATTCTCGTAATTTCTCTCTAAGGTACTATTGCTATTTGCACATTACAGCAGATGCTGAAAATGTGCTGGTTGTGTGCCTTGCCTTTTTCTTTTTGTCCCTTGCCCATATTTGCCCTCTCTGTTCATGATTCTGCGGTGACTGAAAGAGAGTCTGTCTCCCCGGATGCCCAGCCTCGATCTTTGCACACTCTCACCTGAGCTGCCTGGCGCCATCCTGTGTGGTTTCCGGCTTGGGCCCAATGCTCTGTGGTGATCGAGCCTATCCCTTTTTGCTACATACAGGCCCGGCCAGGCCTAGCGGTAGGAGTGTATTTATGTAACATAGGAAGACCCCACCCAGACTCATTAAACCTGGAAACAGCTGGTAACTATTTCCATATATCTGCTTCAGGATAAGCAAAGGCAGGCTAGGAATTGTTATGTGACTTTCTCGAAGTACGTAGCAAATCATTGCCTAAGTGATAATAAAAGTCTGGGCCTCTTGCCTTGGCTTTCATGCTTGCTTTTTCATTATGTCATAGTCTTGATTATTATTATTTTAATGTATGTGTCTTCCTCCTTGTTTTATAAATTAACCAGAAGAGTTTAATCTAGGAAAATTTTTAAAACACAACATTTTATAGGTAAATTATTAGGTCAGTTCTTACACTTAGTTCAGAAGGAATTTAATTTTCAAAAAGCAAGTTGAATTGTCAAGGAATATTCTTTCTATGATAATGAAAGTCTTGGGGGGTACCCCTCCTTCCCTTCTCTGTTCCTTCCCTCACCCCAGCCTCTTAGGAAGCATTTAATCTTAAATCACTGGGTCAACTGAACCAGTAAGACTGTGGTTTGGCAATACTAAAACAAAAGCAGATGTTTTAGAACATTTCTTGTCCAAAATAGGGAATTCTTATTTCGTCGATAAGGTTTTAGAAATACTTTTTAAAACAGCATTTCATATTTTAAAATGTGGCTTGTCAAATTTTTATATTAAAATAATCTCATGAGAAATATGTTGATTACTTCATTGATTTAAACATTATTGCAATTGATATAATTTCCTTTTAATATCAAAGATCCGGCTCATAGAAATAAATTTATGGGAAATGTTTCCCCTTGTGATTATCTTGTGTTTTCTTGCCACAATAAATAAGAAAACAGATTTTCTGCAGATGTTTCTATCAGCATATTTAGTATTCTGAGCCATAAAGTTTGACTTAAGTTTAATTAAAAATATCCACCTTAAAAACCCTTGGGAATAAACTGAAAGTATTTCTTCTGTTTCTTTCAGTTTAATGCCACACAGAAACTAGTTTTGTAACTTTCATGAATTTCTTTTTGTGTGAAATCATTTAAGAAACCTGTACTTTCTGTACAAGGGTATGTTAATAGTTTTAGCAAAAAAAATTACATGTAAATATACATTTAAATATATAGTCTCTTCATGGGGAATCATCCAATTATGTGTATTTGAATTTAAAATAAAATAATCAATAATTATATGTGTATTGCTAGTGGGATGGGAGCTTTTCAATTTCATAAACTATTAAGTGGAAAATTTTGATTTTGGTGAATTATTCTTTTTTTTTTTGCACTGCTCTCAACTTTGATGATGTTTGAAATGAAAGAATTTTTTTGCTCAAACCTTGTGAAACAGTAAAAGACCAAAGTGCTAGGAAAATAAATACTTTGTGATGCTTGAAGCCTTCTTAATTCAAGACTGGATAGGGAATGGTAAGCAAAGGTTTTAAATAATTCTAGGTTATATAGGAAAAGATAAAATTGAAAGAATACTGTAGATGGAAAGATAAAAATGTGATAGCTGTCTTATTATACATTTTGAAACATGTTTTATTTAAATAACTTTCAATAAAAGCATAACATTTTCATATACTATTTTAGTTTTGACATTTCTACATCATGTCTATCAGTTGCATTTTGTAAACCAATGTTATTTTCAGGAAATAGCTAGAGGAATCTATTTTATAGAGGTATATATTGTATTGCAATTTCTTTTAAGGATTCATGTTGTTGACCTAATTCTTTGATTCAGAAGTAACAAACAACTAGTTGAATCTGGTCTCACTGGGAACTATATTTAGGAGCAAATAATTAGAACAAGTTTTAACAAAGGATATTTGCCTACCACCCACTCAGTCCCTATTCCAGTTAAGACATGCATGAAAAGATTATATAATAACACATCAAAAGCACTAAGAACATAGGAAAACTCTGCATCAACATTGCCCAATTTACTGCTTTCCCACATAGGATATAGTTTGTCTTACAAAGTTTCAGACAAGTGCACGAGTTTTCTTCTATGTATATTTTTATTAACCTAATATAAAAGTCAATCCTCTTGCAAAATGACATCAGAACATTTTACTACTTACTGAGGTCTGTAATTATTTGACTTTCCTCCAATCCATTTTCTATAATCAGCAATTACGTTTTTTAAAAAATCATATATTTGACCATGCATCAGCTCTGCCCTTTATTTTCTCCATGTTTCTTTTCTTCACAATGTTTACTTCAGTTTATACAGATAGTGTAGGTATTTGATTAATTCCTGTCCTTACTCATCCCTGCCAGCACACACACTAGAGTAAGGACTAGGTCAGTTTTTGTTCACCATTCTAGTCCCAGGGCCTAACACCATGCTTGTTCAATAGCAAGTGCTTCATAAATATTAGCTGAATCAAAAGGGACCATGGAAATTGATGTTGCGTGAAACAGAGTCCTTCCTACATTGTCTAAGTATCTTCAGCAAATATGAAAGTTCTGGCATGTTTCTTATTGCTTCTTAGCTTCTAAAAATGCCTCATTGAATAACCCCACTCTCCCACTTTTGGAAATGAAAGCTTGGTTGGGAAAGTCTTGTTGCTATTTCTTGCTGCTAAATTCTACCAAATGTCTGGCTGAAAAATGATTGCTGTTGCCTTTCACAAGAACACAAAAATAACATAACTCTTGTATTCATTATTTTTTTCTTCTATTTCTATTCGACAAACATTTAAGAAGTATGTCACACCAGCCACTAGAATAAAGGATAATAGAGTTTTGACCATTTAGCCAAGTCCGCTTTCACCAATGGCAATATTGTAGCAAAATGCAATTACACTTTGGCCCACAGGCCACCTTCCCTGATCAGAGGTTGTCTTGCCTTGGAGGACTGTTTTTCCTTTCCAGAAAGGGTGGTTTTAAGAGTTAATGTGCAATTTTCCTGGTACAGCAGATGTTCTTTTCTCTTTAGGAATGTGGGGCCCATGTGGAAAAATAAAACAAAACCTACCACACACATGGCAGAATTTCCATCTCCCTCTGGAAGCTTACAGTGAAGTTCTGTTCAAACCAGCTTCAGTGGAAGACAATGCATTTGCTTCCTATTGCACACCTTACCAAGCAAGTTGCTAAGAGTTAACCCCAAGAGACAAGGTTTTTGTTAGGAATGTCAACCCTAACAAAGAGGATGGGAGCTGGAAGCCCGCTTGGGTGACTGGCGGAAGAGTGCTCCTTCCTGCCAAAGGTGAATATCAGCATCATAAACAGACCTGAGAGAACGTTTGAGAAGGGGAAAGGGCTTAAGGAGCACTTCTCCACACATCGCACAGCTCTAGAGATTGGAGAGTTGTTGGAGTTAATGGAGGAAGTAAAACCGAAAAACAAACAAACAAACAAACAAAAACAGAATGTGAAAACTTCAATAACATGAAAGGAATGCAAATCTGGTAAGAGCAGATTTTAAAGAAGAGAGGGGTGAATGCCCATACAACCGCAGCAAACACCTTTGGCCTCATGTCAAAGCATGGTCAGATCCTGGGCATGAGTGGATTTCTCGCTCTTCTAGTATTTTTGCTTCATATCTGAGAAAAGTTTGGAGCATCGGTGGGTTTTGTTTCTGTCTCCCAGCAGCAGAACCTGAAGTTTGGATGGGCTTCTCTAGGTATTCCTGTTCTTCCCTCAGTCTTTGGCAGGTACTAAAACTTCGCTACCAAGGAGAGGATCTCTCAGGTCTCCTGCCCTGTCCCCAGTCTTCCTTCTGAGCACCTAAAGGAGGTTTGTGGAGCTAATGAATGGATAGGGACTCTCCTTGTGTTTGGGGCTCCCAGAGATTCTAAATGCTCATGCTAGCCAACCCTCAGTTTTTAATAATTTGTTACAATTTTTGCAGAGTTTTTCTTAACTGCTTTTGTGACTGTCACCTCTTCTTTCCGTACTCTGCCAAAGGTAAACAGTTCATGTGTCCTATTTCTCCTGAGTGGCTTGGCACGCTTTGGAATGGAGTTCACCTGATTGCCTTGAAATGTAAGCTCTCAATTAAAATGACTATTTTACATAATAGATTATCCAGGTTTTTCTCATTGTTATATTGACAGTGATGCTCTTTTTGCATATTTATACATCCTAAGTGGAAGTGTGGCCCTCTTCCTTCACTTCCATTTGATATTATCTTGCTCTCTGGGGAAACACACTAATTTGATTCTTCCTAAACTGTACTCAATCTCCAACTAAAAGTGATCATCCCATCAGAAGATACTGATCTCCACAGCCCAAGATTCTCCACTTTGCATTTATTTTAAAGAAAGCACAGATGATATAGATTAATGTGTTTGTTTTTTTGTTTATTTCTTGTGTTAAGTAAAGTTTATGGCCCACTGGTAGGCAGTCAGTGTCAGCCAAGAGATCAAGAACTGATTCAGAAATTCGCATCCCCTCTTCATTTCTTATGGAAAAAATGGCTTGGGAATTCTACAAACTCATGGTTTAATACAACCAAGGATGATTTAGTACAGCAAAATGAGTTACTAGGAATAATAAAATTTTGTTTTTCATGAGCCAAACTGGCATGGTTCCACTACAGTTAACTAAAGAATCTAATTTAGTGTTTTATAATGATGTCTGGTGAATATTTCCTGTAGCTGTAATAGCTATCTATTGCTGCATAACAAATTACTCTAACACTTAGTGTTTTAAAACACTTTCTGAGTACAAAACCCCAGCATGCCTTGGCTGGTTGCCTGTAGGTCAAGGTCTCTCAAGAAATTATGGTCTTTTGATTTTTTTTTATTTTGATGTTTTAATGTTGTTTCAAGACTTGCCTGAGGTGGAAGTTGGGAGAGATTGGAGCATGGGAACATTTTTTGCTGTTCCCTTGAGATTTTAAGACTGCATCCTGGAATGACATTCCATCACTTCTGACATGTTCTGTTTGTTAGAAGAGAGTCAATAAGTATAGCCCTCATTCAACGGTGTAAATGAGAAGAGGTAGGATCATTAGGGGCCATCTTAGGGGCTGCCTGCTACACTAGCTGAATTCCTACTTTCAGCATTCCCATGTAGGTGGCTGCAATTGCCACTATTTTCAGGACGAATCCTGTATTATCATTGCAAATGCAGTATTGTCTTGAGCTAATTATGGTTTAGATGTTCTGAGATATATGCACCATTAATGAATGCATTTGTAGACTTGACCTTAAAATTTACTTATTGATCTTTTATTTTTGTGTATTTACTACCTTTTGACTATTTTTTAAAGGCATTTTCTTTTAAAAAAATTCTTTGGTATAACTGGGGTTCTCCCACTGATATGGTTTCGCTGTGTCTCCAATCAAATCTCACCTTGAATTGTAATAATCCCCACATGTCAATGGTGGGGCCAGGTGGAGGTAGTTGAATCACTGGGGCAGTTTCCCCCATGCTTTTCTTGTGATAGTAAGTCTCATGAGGTCTGATGGTTTTATAAATGGAAGTTCCCTTGAACAAGTTCTCTTGCCTTCCACTATGTAAGACGTGTCTTTGCTCATTTGCCTCCTGCCATGATTGTGAGGCTTCCCCAGTCATGTGAAATAGTCAACTAAACCTTTTTCCTTTATAAACTACGCAGTCTCAGGTGTGCCGTTATTAGCAGTGTGAGAGCAAACTAATATACCCACACTTTCTTTGGAAAAGAGACCTGTAATGATTAAGAACAGGTGGCAAATAAATCAGGGAATTTAATGCCGTATTCAGTTTAGAGACAAGAACAATAAACTATAGTTGACAGTTTGCACCCCAAACATCTTTTCCTCTAACTTAGCAAATATTCTTCATCAATATTAGCATGAAGTTCCTTCTTTTTCAGTTCTAAAATTTTCTGGTTATAATCAGGCAATGTATCCCAGTTTCTTCTATGGATAAGAATTAAAGGAGACAGAATAAAGCCAAAGTAGATAGCAAAAAGAAGTATCTAAGAGCTGATTTATTCACTTTCTCATTTTATAGATACAGAAAGTGAATCCCTGAAAGTCTCAGTTTCAAAGATATTCAAAGATATTTAAAGTGTTAATAGTCTAAACCCAAATCCATGATATTCCCTTACAAAGATGTTCCTCATTTCAGTTAATGGCAAGATACAGGTCTCAGCTGACACTCTCATTAACTACATATAATCCATCACAGGACTACTAAAGGACCACAGGCTAATTCTGAAATCCTGCAAAGTCTCTTTGCTGCTTCTGCTCTTGCACCTTTCTAATTTATTCTCCACAGAATGGGCACATTCATTTCAAAATGAAAATCTAATCATATCAATTCAATTCCTCTGAAATACTGCTGGCTTTATGACCAAAATCACTAAGAAGTCCTATTAGGTCCTGCAAGATCTGACTTCTCCTGTCCCTTCTGGAACCTCTATTCCACTTACCTACTTTAAATCACTCTCATCCTTACTTTAAACCACTCCGCTGGCTCAGGGCCTTTCCTTAAACTCTTCCCTCTGCCTGGACCAGCCTTCCCTGCTCCCTACCCCACCTTATCTCTCATGTCTCTGGTTAGATAACACTTCCTCCAGGAAGCGCTTTTTAACCTCTCTCAAGTTCTTCTGCATTATAATGCCCTTATCAGATTTTTTAGTTACATTTTTATTTGTGATTATGTGATTACCTCTTGCCTTCCCCATCAGACTGTTAGTGCTATGAGGGCAGGGATCATGAAAGCATTGCGCACAATTATTGTTGCCAGTATCTGGCACAGAATTTGAGATATAGAAACACTTATGGAATATCTGAATGAATGAGTGTGCTTTAGACTCAGGTTCCTTACCCTCTTGTCCGCTACTACTTCTACCGCATTTTGCTGCCTTTTCCTCTCTTCTAAACACTTCTATCTTTCAATTAAAAATGAAAGAAACAAAATAATTTTAACTTCACATTTAAAAATTTGGGGTGAATAATAATTGAATTGACAACAACTAAATTGTTCAAAATGAATTGTGTAAATAGAAAAACTAAGAACATGCATCTCAGTGCTAAAACATGCAGATGAACATAGAAGCACTGAGGGGAAAATTAAGGAATTTTCACCATTATCATGGTAAAATAAAAGTAGAGACTATATATTTACCTATGTTGTGAGTTGGTTCAGTGAAGAGAGCAAGTTACGGGAAGACAGGAGCTAGAAAAAGAGCCCTAAGTCACACTACTGTTGGCAGCATACCTTGAAAGAGATGGGCAAATGGGGGCTTCTTTTTTCACAGACTGTAACTCTTTCCTAGCTAATTATGAAAAATGAATCATGTTGACATTTGATTATGGCATTTCCCCCCACCCCGCACCACCAAAAAGATCAGCTTCAAGTAAAGGAAAAAACATTTCAACGACCTACTAACCTAGTTAGATTGTTAGAGTCAGCCTTTGGCCACAAAATGACTTCCTGTGATTCACAGTCGGCTCTGAGTAAATGTTCTAAAACTCTTGGCAGTAGCTTTTTAAAAATCACTTTTTTTTTTTTTTTTTTTTTTTT
>NW_012102132.1:0-492 GCF_000951045.1 Mandrillus leucophaeus
TGAACCCGGGAGGCAGAGGTTGCAGTGAGCCAAGATCACGCCACTGCACTCCAGCATGGGTGACAGAGCGAAACTCCGTCTCAAAAATAAATAAATAAAATAAAATAAAATATTTGATTCTTTTTAGTCTAAACTTTTTAAATTTTTATTTTTGTTTATGTTTTGTTATGTACATAATCTTTTAGTATAGCAGCACATATAAACAAATAAAACATACATTATGAATCCATGTTTAAAATTTTTTACTGTTAGAGGTACGTACTGAAAAGTTGAGGACCACTGCTTTAAAGAAATTTCCATTTGGAGAGCCTACGATTCACATATTTTTAAAAGTCAAAGACAATAATACATCTTTGAAATAGGAATGTTAATCAAAATTTTGTTTCCACATATAAGCTGAAAACAGTAATTTCTATTTGTAGTTGAATATGTCACTAATGTCTTAGATTAAATCAGTCAATTGGCTGGGTGCGGTGGCTCACACCTGTAATC
>NW_012102132.1:5068-6026 GCF_000951045.1 Mandrillus leucophaeus
GGCGGATCACTTGAGCTCAGGAGTTCGAGACCAGCCTGGTCACCATGGAGAAACCCCATCTCTAGTAAAAATACAAAAATTAGCCGGGCTTGGTGGCGTGTGCTTGTAGTTTCAGCTACTTGGGTGGCTGAGGCAGGAGAATCGCTTGAACCTGGGAGGCAGAGGCTGCAGTGAACTTAGATTGTCCCACATTCCAGCCTGGGCCACAGAGTGAGACCCTGTCTCAATAAAAGAAAAAGAATGCTTTATCAACAATAAAACAATGAATCACCATAGTACATGGGCTTTTTCTGAAATACATATTTCTCCTTTTTAAATCTCTTTTTATAGGTGTGGACAACCACTACAAAATAAAGTGCAGCTGAAGGGCCGTGACCTTCTCACTCTAAAAAACTTTACTGGAGAAGAAATTAAATATATGCTATGGCTATCAGCAGATCTGAAATTTAGGATAAAACAGAAAGGAGAGGTATGTAACATTTTCTTTTTACCTTCCATTACTATCAGTCCGCGTTTTTAAAGGCAGCCTTCCCAAAAAAAGAGGAAAAAGAAAATACATTAAAATTCTTAAACAGTAGCTAAGTAATGAACCCTTACAGTCAAGGTAATTGATTATCATGGAGCATACAGGCATACAAAAGAGCATAAAAATCAGTTATTGAATGACAAGTCATTGCACTTTTTTCATGTGGAATGCTGAAATTCATTATTAACTGGATCGAACCTAAGAAATCATTTGTCTGAAAATATTTTATTTTATTTTATTTTATTTTATTTTATTTATTTATTTATTGAGATGGAGTCTTGCTCTGTTGCCCAGGTTGGAGTGCATTGGCACGATCTTGGCTCACTACAACTTCTGCCTCCCGGGTTCAAGCAATTCTCCTGCCTCAGCCTCCCAAGTAGCTGGGATTACAGGTGCACACCACCATGCCCAGCTAATTTTTGTATTTTTAGT
>NW_012102132.1:6991-8270 GCF_000951045.1 Mandrillus leucophaeus
AAAAAAAAAAAAAGAAGAAGAAGAAGAAGAAAGTGATCCTTTTTTTCCTAGTGACAAATTTTAATTTTGGATGCATATCAGATATAGAATCATTAGGATAATGTCAAAAAATTCACAATGATGTGACAGCGTTTTAAAAAGCGTTTAGTTTAGCAAAGAAACAATTAATGGTATCCAGGTAGGAGAAGAGATGGCATATGGTTCTTAGCTATAAGCTTAATTCTGCATTTTGAGCAATTTATCTTTGAAACACAATTAATACAGTAGCTTCATTTAGACTGCTTAATTGTGAAAGCATTTTCATATTCCAAGCTTGTTCAACTTTTTTAAAGAGTTGGTTTCAGGTTGAGAAAGCTTGACACGGCTTTGATTTTATGTAGTTGGCTGGCTTTCCAAGCTCCTAAGAGAAACTGTGGACAAGAGTGACTGCAACTGCTATGGGTTGACGTTCCTATAAAACACCTGAAATAAGGAGAAAAGGTCTCCCCAGGCCCAGGCCTATATTCTTGACACGTTGTGGATGAGGGAGGTTAGCTGGCAGGAATCTATTTGTTCCAGAACTCATTCTATCCGGAAGCCCTTCTACAGAAGAGGAAGGAGGAAGTGCCCCGCCCCACATTTCAAACTCTCCAGATGGTTTTCAAATGACTTCCAGAAGCAAAGTCTTTGTATTCCCATTAGGATGCCTGATGAATGTGTAGCTAAAACACTAGGGCTTCATCATTGATCTAAGTGGAAGTCATAGTGCCCCATGTTGTAACAGAGTAGCATTCTCTCAGCTGAGAAAACACCTCCAAACCAAACACCTTCGAGGTCATTGAAAACTGAATGGGGATTTCAATGGCGTTAAGTAAGAAGGTGGTTCCAGTATGAAACATTAACATACTTTGGAAAAAATTCACATGTTGAACTCAGAACAATTAATACTGCTTTCTAATTACATGTCAATAAGCTGTGGGAATTACTGTTCTCTTCCCCCATTTGTATAGTATGTTAAAAAACATGTTATATTCACTTTTTTTTGGAGATGGAATATTGCTCTGTCACCCAGGCTGGAGTGCAGTGGCGCGACCTTGGCTCACTGCAACCACCACTTCCCAGGTTCAAGCAATTCTCCTGCCTCAGCCTCCCTAGTAGCTGGGATTACAGGCGCACACCAGCACGCCCGGCTAATTTTTTTTTTCTTTTTTTTTTTTTTTTTTGTATTTTGAGTAGAGACGGGGTTTCTCCACGTTGGCCAGGCTGGTCTCGAACTCCTGACCTCAGGTGATCCACCTGC
>NW_012102132.1:9400-10778 GCF_000951045.1 Mandrillus leucophaeus
ACAGAGGTACTACAAGGCTGCCTCTACTGTATTGTTTCTTCCTCTTGCTGGGTGCCAGGGAGCTCTACAACATTTATTGCCTTCTAGAGGTCTGTCTTAAAAGCAAGACAGGGCTGGGCGCGGTGGCTCACGCCTGTAATCCCAGCACATTGGGAGGCCGAGATGGGTGGATCACGAGGTCAGGAGATCGAGACCATCCCGGCTAACATGGTGAAACCCTGTCTCTACTAAAAATACAAAAATTAGCCGGGCGTGGTGGCGGGTGCCTGTAGTCTCAGCTACTCGGGAGGCTGAGGCAGGAGAATGGCATGAACCCGGGAGGCGGAGCTTGCAGTGAGCTGAGATCGAGCCACTGCACTCCAGCCTGGGCCACAGAGCAAGACTCCGCCTCAAAAAAAAAAAAAAAAAAAAAAAAAGCAAGACAGGTTGTCCTCAGTTCTAGGATTCTCCAAACTCATGGAGCTTTCCAGCATGCTCCCCATCCTTCAGAAGTTGACCTGGGGAACACATAGCAGGGTACAGTGTCAAAGGTCAACCAATTTTTATTTCTATTGCTTCTCCTCTCTTGCTTCTCTTCTTCCCCTTTCAGTTCCCAGTATTGGAGGCCAGGAAACAAAGCAGGAGGAAAAACTGGCTCTGACTATCCATGGATTATTCCAAATCTATGCTTTTGTGCCTAGAATTCTAGGCTGTTAAGGATATTTTTTTTCTCAAGCTATCATCTCTGCAATTTCAAAATGGACACTTTGAAACTCATAACACAAATTGCCTCTTTTCTTTCTCTCTGCATTTCTGCTCTACCAGACCTCACTTGAATCAATAATATGACTGCCCAAGTGAGCAATCAGACAGGGTTAAGGAGGAAGTACCACAAACAAAAACATATTCGTTGATATTTCAAATAGATTATTCTACCTTACGAGTATCAGAGCTTCCTAGGACTTAGACGCAAACAACTATTACATGTGATTTTTACCTTGCAATGATCAGATTTTTACCTTGCAAGCTTACCAAATAGATATCAAAAAGAAAGTTCGGGGGGATTACGCAACTTGCCAGATTCACTCAATTAATACCAGTAGCACCAAGATTCAGATCTGAAGCCCACTATTCTTACTAATGCACACTCCTTCCCCCTAAAGAGAAGGAAGGAGGAAGAGGGAAAATTTATAAGGTGTTAATCTTTAAAGCCCTAGGAAGAGAACAGATAAGAACATTTTGCTCGTTAAAGCTGGCTGCTATAGGAGATCATGTTGATATCTGACAGATGGTAGGGGAGAAATGAATAAACCAGTCAGTAATTCTCAAATTCTGCTGCCTTTCAACACTAGTATTCCATGAGTTGGGTAGAATTTTATTTTATTTTATTTTATTTTAT
>NW_012102132.1:12003-13824 GCF_000951045.1 Mandrillus leucophaeus
GCAATTCTCCTGCCTCAGCCTCCCTAGTAGCTGGGATTACAGGCGCACACCAGCACGCCCGGCTAATTTTTTTTTTCTTTTTTTTTTTTTTTTTTGTATTTTGAGTAGAGACGGGGTTTCTCCACGTTGGCCAGGCTGGTCTCGAACTCCTGACCTCAGGTGATCCACCTGCCTCGGCCTCACAAAGTGCTGGGATTACAGGCATTGGCCACTGTACCTGGCCTAAACTCAGTTTTTAAACAATATTTTAAACACTTGTTTGGGGGTAGTTATTACTTATTTTCTAATAAAGAATATGTTTTAAAACATAATTTATATATAAGATATATTTTAATTCTATTCTTGTCCTTGATTTATAGTATTTGCCTTTATTGCAAGGGAAGTCCTTAGGCATGATTTTTGAGAAAAGAAGTACCCGAACAAGATTGTCTACAGAAACAGGTAAGTCCACTGCCAAATTCACACTTGTGTTAAAGAGAGGGATCGAGGGTGAAAACTTTGGAGGGGTAACCGAATGCGGGGATTTGTCTGCCTCTAACAACCACAAAGAAAAAAAAAACATTTTTTACTGGGAGCAGCAGTGCAAGCCTGTGGATGAGATTTCCAGTTCTCATAGAAGCTGCAAGCAGAAAAATTAGCTTCATCTATAAGAATTCCATAAGGAACTGAGTAGAAGTTCCATATAACTCTTTATGTTCAGAAAATAAATGTAGGTGGGCACACATTTTCAGGCCTCGAACTCAGTGGGTAGGAAATGTGTCTATTTTTCTAGCATGTCAAGAACATTTCCTTGTGTGTCTCAATTCTGCTAGATGGTGGAAATTCAATCTTTGCAATGTTAGGCAATCCTCAGTTGTTTCATGGTTTATTTTGTCCATTTTGGGTCTCCTCTCCATTTCCCCACAGCCATGGTTAAATCATGGAGAGTATCTGAATGTCAAGACATGTAGGGCTATGGGGATCCGGTCCTTGGTCATTAGAACATCATCATCAAATGTCCATGCTGGGTTCTGTTGGGACTTCTATATTCCCATTGGATCTTGGCTGTCTCCTACTTACTGCAAGGTTTGCTTCACTCTCATTAAAAGACCTGATATTGAGACAACCAAGTATAAAGAGGTCACTGGAGAACTTCCAGCCGGCCTGCACACTGGGAGGAGTGCACACGGGGGTGAAGCCTCAGGAAGTTCGCACCATTTGCAGCGGGGAAGAGCTGGCCTCTCCTGTTCCGAGGTGGAACCTGGGATTCAATCTGAGAGGCAGGAAGACTACTAGCAGGACTCTTGCTCTTTTGAGAGTCCCTATTTTCCCTTTTTTCTCTTTTCACCCGATAAACCCTACTCTTCTCACCCTTCAAAGTGTCTGTGAGCCTAATATTTCATGGTTGTGTGACAGTGACCCCATTACAACAATGTATCTCGTGGTTTCATTCTCTCAACCTCTTAGCAGCTCTCCAAGACACATTAGGCACAGAGGTACTACAAGGCTGCCTCTACTGTATTGTTTCTTCCTCTTGCTGGGTGCCAGGGAGCTCTACAACATTTATTGCCTTCTAGAGGTCTGTCTTAAAAGCAAGACAGGGCTGGGCGCGGTGGCTCACGCCTGTAATCCCAGCACATTGGGAGGCCGAGATGGGTGGATCACGAGGTCAGGAGATCGAGACCATCCCGGCTAACATGGTGAAACCCTGTCTCTACTAAAAATACAAAAATTAGCCGGGCGTGGTGGCGGGTGCCTGTAGTCTCAGCTACTCGGGAGGCTGAGGCAGGAGAATGGCATGAACCCGGGAGGCGGAGCTTGCAGTGAGCTGAGATCGAGCCA
>NW_012102132.1:14839-27749 GCF_000951045.1 Mandrillus leucophaeus
GGTAGGGGAGAAATGAATAAACCAGTCAGTAATTCTCAAATTCTGCTGCCTTTCAACACTAGTATTCCATGAGTTGGGTAGAATTTTATTTTATTTTATTTTATTTTATTTTATCTTGTATCTTTTTGTTTGTTTGTTTTTACCATTAGTACTTAAGAGAAGTGGTCTTTTTTGAAGTCACCAAAATAATTGATTAATACATAGAAATTTCTCAAATTTAAGTTTTTTTAAAAGGGATTTTGCTGAGTTCATGGCATTTCTATGACTTTTCCCTGTTCAAATGTTATGTTTGAAACCAGAATATTTCTGAATAAATGATCGGTTTCACCATGTATAATAATGTGGTAGTTAATCTATTAATAAAAACGAGAGTGACAATTTAATAAGTTTTTGGATGCAGACCCCGTGCCAGGTGTTCTACATTAATTATGTGTGTTATCTCACTTAATCCTCATGACAACTCTGTGAGAGCAAGACCATTGAGGAAAACAGGCTGAAACGGGGCCAGCAAATGGCTCAAAGGCACGTAGCTAATAAATGGCAGACCCAGGATTGGAAGCTATTACTAAATATATATTTTTAAATATCTAATTTAGTAAACTAAATCTATTGATTTAATTTAATTATACGGAATGTAATAGTCATGTTTTATTCTAGTAAAATTGTTTCTACTGGTGGCATTAAGCCTTTTGTTAAATGATGGTTTTCTATAAAGAAATCCTTAGAAACCTTCCCAAAATCATAAATAATAACAACAAATACATGAAGCAAGGAACGTATGACTGTTAAAACTTATAGTTCATGGAGCATTTGTCATTATATCCTCAATAATTGCATATGGCATCCTGCCAAACTCAACAGTAGAATCACTCAAAGCGAGTAGCTGCCTTAATTGTTTACAGAAACAGTAAACCCCAATCAAAATCATGACAGAACATTCCTATTGTGTGTATGTGCGTCTTAACAGTTGTCCTTTGGTACAATTTTTCAACAAGTACCACCTGTTACTTTGGTGCTTAGAATTAAAATAGGTATAATTATAACTGTTACTGCCCCAAATCTGTGCCAGCCTCTGAGATGATCCTCACAGGACAGTCTTTGGCAATTCTGTTCCAAGCCTGAGTTTCAGAGCTACGTTCATATTCCTACTTATCTCAGGAGACAGAATCAAATTCTCCACCCAACTCTTACCATAGTAATTGTTTATGTAACGTGTTTACTAAAGTGTAACACACAAACAGAAAAGTGCACAAATCATTAAATGTATAGTTCAATGAATTCTTACGATGAAAAAACCATCGTTAACTAATACCCAGCTAGAGAAACAGAATGGTAGTAGCACCCAGAAGCTCCCCAATACCCTTTATTTCCTTCCAGTCACTACTCCTCATCCACCCAAGGATAACTTATTATCCTGGCTTCTAACATCACAGATTCGTTTTGCCTATTTTTGAACTTTACATAAATGGGATCATTCAGCATGCGCTCTTTTGTGTCTCACTTTGTCCACTCAACATTGTGAGATGTATCGATGTAGCTGTGTGTAGTTGTAGATCATTCATGCCTCGTCCACCCTTTGTGTGTGCCTGCCTGGCATACCAGACAATTCTCTATGTGTCTACCAATGATTATATTCTTTTATAGTAAATGAATTGAGCCGATAGACAGATACATTTATTAATCTCAGTAAATGCAGTAGCTGATAAAAGATGCAAAAGGCATTCTAAGAGATGGTTCTTTTCATTATTTAACATTGGTATATCACTTTCAAGGTGAAATGGAAGCTGGTGTTTTAACAGCTGTTTCAAAATCATCATCTGTACAAAGATGCCAATATAAAAATTGTGATACTATTCTGCAGTTACAAAAGCCAAGCACAGAGAGGTTAATAACTGCCTTCGTTCTACCAGCAAGGGTCCTCGGATCCCTCATATTTCCAGTGAATGAATTCTATTTATACTCTTTTTTCCAAAGCAGGCAGGGATCTATGGGGAAGTGAAAGAGCAAAATAAGATTTACTTTTATTTTCCCCAAACAGAAATTAAGAAATTAACAGAAGAGGCCGGTCATGGTGGCTCATACCTGTAATCCCAGCACTTTGGGAGGCCGAGGCGGGTGGATCACAAGGTCAGGATATCAAGACCATCCTGGCTAACACAGTGAAACTCCATGTCTATTAAAAATACAAAAAATTAGCCAGGTGTGGTGGTGGGCACCTGTAGTCCCAGCTATTTGGGAGGCTGAGGCAGGAGAATGGAGAATGGCATGAACTCGGGAGGCAGAGCTTGCAGTGAGCCGAGATCACGCCACTGCACTCCAACCTGGGCAGTGATACTCTATCTCAAAAAAAAAAAAAAAAAAAAAAAAAAAAAAAAAAAAAAAGAAAGAAAAGAAATTAACAGAAAACAGAAGAAACCCTTTGTTCAAAAATAGCTGATGTTAAAGCATAAACAAATGAAACAGGTAAAAGCAGGCTCGTCTGGATAAAGGGTGGAAAGAGAGTGGAAGCCCATCTCTCTGTCCTCTTCTTGGCAATGGCAGCTTCTAGTGGCCTCTCAAAATCTCTGATGCCCTTCGTAAGCACGTATTACCATCCAGACCTGGCAAACTGGCAAATTCATGACTTGTACTTTTGGGCAGGGATCTGAGGCTTCTTTTTGATCTGTGACAAAAATTGCAAAGGCAATTTCTTCTCAGAGGCAGTATTTCCTCCCCATTTAATCTTTTTCATGAACTGCTGAAGTATTTGGCTCCTACTTGTACACACTTTCTGTTACTCTTCTTCCTACCCCTATTTTGTAAGTCCAGGCACCATATGGATCTTCTGTATAGCACAAACAGGGAAGTAGAAGGGCAGCAGACTAATCCTGAGTTGCTATAGCAAAATGACTTATCATCAAAGAAAGAGTGTGACTTGGAATAGACCTACCAGGAGGTCCGAAAGTTTGCTTGAAATCTTCATCCATAGTCCTCAACCCTCAATGGTACTCATACCTGTACTAGGCACTTAGTAGGTGCACAATAAATAATTTTTGGACGAATGTGCAGTATTTATATGTGTTTAGCTGAAGTTGCCTTTTATAAAGAAATTAAGTACTCAAGACTGATTAGTGATTATAATCACCACTAAACTTCATTATGTTGCTTCACAGACGATAGAAATTTCTGTTTTTTCTGTTAGCAAAATGAGAGGCTGTTCACAAATGAGAAGAATGGGTCCTTTCTTCAGAGTCAAAATTCCTCCTTTAATCATTCAATGATTATTCATTAAGCACTTACTATTTGCCAGGTTTTATTTTAGGTGCTCGAGAGTGATACCTCAGTAGACAAAACAGGAAAATCCATGCCTTCATGGGGCTTACATTCTAGTGGGTACACAGACAATAAACAACAGACATAATAAATAAGTGGATGGTACAGTATGTTGGAAGATGATAAGTACTCTCAGCAAGGAGAAGAATGTGCCTGGAACTGAGGGAAAAACAAGCACATCATTATTGGGACTTTGGCTTTTATGTTGAGTGAAATGGGGAATCATTGGATGATCTTGAACAAAGGAGGGACATGATCTAATTGCATTTTAAAAGGATCCCACTGACTGAGAATAAACTGTGGAATAGACTGTGGGGGCGGGGGCCAGGGTGAAAACAAGGTAGAAGTAGTGAAGCCTGTCAATAGATAGCTATCAGTTATAGAAGCTGGGGCTGTGGTGGCAGTAGTGGAGAGGGTAAGAGGAACAGATTCTAGATATGTTTTGAGGGGAGAGACAAGATTACTGATGTATTGGGTAAGAGAGAGATGTCAAGGATGACTTTAAGATTTCTGCTTGAGCAAATGTGAAGGCTGCTGATGGAACAAATGAAAAGGGGAAGGTTGGGAATTTGGTCTTAGATATATTGAGTTTGTAGTGTCTATTAGACATATAAGCAAAGATGTTAAAATAGCAGTTGGACATGAGTCTGGAATTTGGGAGTGAAAACTGGCCTAGGGATATTTGTGTATGTCCAACATATAGATGATATTTAAGGCCATGGGACTGGATATAATTATAAAGAGAGTAAGTATAGATTGAAGGATGAGAGAAGAGAACCAAGGACTGGTCCTGGGGCACAACCAACATTCAGAAGTCAAGAAAAATAGAAGGAACCAACAATGGTGACTGAGAAGGAGCAACTACCAAGGTAGATGCAAAGGCAAACAGGTTTGATGTTCTGGACACTGTGTGAAGAAAGTTTATCAAGTAGAAAATGAAGATCAACTTTGTTAAATACTGCTAAGTCAAGAAGGAAGAGAGATCAGAAATGACCACTAGATGTAGTAACGTGAAGGTCACTGATAACTTTGGTGAGAGGAGTTTTGGTGCAGCAGTGGTTGGGGACAAAGCCTTATAGGTTTGATGGAAATGAGAAGAGAGGAACTAGAAAGAGAAAGAAGAACAAAGAGCTTTGCTGCAAAGGGGAGCAAACAATTAAAGGAATACTTGTCAGAGAAATTAGGACCAACAGAAAATCTGTATCTGTTTTTTAGTAATGAGTGAAAAAATGAGAACAACCCATTCAAGATGTTGGTGACATAAGGGAGAAAGGGAGGAATTGCTAGAGCAATGTCTTTGAGTAGGCAAGGGGAATGGCTTCTAGTGCATGAGTGGAGGCATTACATGGGGCATAGAAAATTCATCTATGCTTAATAGAAAGGAAAGCAGAGTATATGAATACAGATGCTGACTAGTGAGGAAATGGAGTGGAATCTGGAAGTTCTCCTCTTATTGCTGTAATTTTTTCAGTGAGGTAGGAAGCAAGGTGAACAGCTGAGAAGCTCACTTCACCTCTGAAGACATACATACACTGATAATGAAGGGATGGAAAAAGATATTCCATGCAAATGGAAACTACAAAAGAGCAGGAGTAGTTACACTTGTATCAGGTAAAATAGATTTCAAGACAAAAACTGGAAGAAAAGACAAAGAAGGCCATTATGTAATGATAAAGGGGCCAATTCAGCAAGAGAATATAACAACTAAAGGTATATATGAACCCAATGCTAGAGCACCCAGATATATAAAGCAAGTATTATTAGAGCTAAAAAGAGAGATAGAACCCAATACAATAATAGCTGAGGACTTCAACGCTCCACCTTCAGCACTGGACAGATAATCCAGACTGAAAATCAACAAAGAAACATTCGACTTAATCTGCACTATAGACCAAATGGACTTAATAGATATTTACAGAACATTTCACCCAACAGGTGCAGAGTACACATTCTTTTCCTCAGCACATGGAACATTATCAAGGATACAAAACAGGTACCCCAAATTAAAAAAATACTTAAATTATATTAAATATATTTTCTGACCACAATGGAGTAAAACTAGAAATCAATAATAAGAAGAATTTTGGAAAAAATATAAATGCATGAAAATTTAAAAATGTGCTCCTGAATGACCATTGAGTCATTGACAAAATTAATAAGAAAATGTAAATATTTCTTGAAACAAATGAAAATGGAAGCACAGCATATTAAAACTTGTGGGATACAGCAAAAGCAGTACTAAGAGGGACGTGTACATCAATAAATGCCTACATCAAAAAAATAGAAAAACTTCAAATAAACAACCTAATGATGCATCTTAAAGAACTGGAAAAGCGAGGGCAAACCAAACCCAAAATTTGTAAAAGAAAAGAAATAATACAGATCAGAGCAGAAATATATGAAACAGAGACTAAAAAAATACAAAAGATCAATGAAATAAAAAGTTGGGTTTTTGAAAAGATACACTTTCAAAAAACATATGAAGAAGCCAACCATTTCCTCACCACATTAGCTGCTACCACCCTGTTCCAGCCAATCAACTCTCACCCAGATTTTCGCAACAGTCTCCTGACTTGTCTCCCTGCTTTGGCCTTGCTACAGATGTCCAATTAAAATGTAAGTCAAATCATGTCCCTCCGCTGCTCCAAGCCTTCAAAAGCTTCCCATTTTATCCAGACAAAAGTCAAAGTTGTTGCCTTCTCCCCAGCTTCCTTCAGCAGCCTCACCTCTGCACCGTCCACACTACCTTCTTGTTGTCTCTCTCTCTCTCTTTCTTTCTTTCTTTTTTTTTTTTTTAGACGGAGTCTCACTCTGTTGCCCAGGCTGCAGTGCAGTGGTGCAATCTTGGCTCACTGCAACCTCCACCTCCTGAGTTCAAGTGATTCTCCTGCCTCAGCCTCCCGAGTAGCTGGGATTACAGGCGCCCACCACCACGCCCAGCTAATTTTTGTATTTTTAGTAGAGATGGGGTTTCGCCATGTTGGCCAGACTGGTCTCAAACTCCTGACCTCAGGTTATCCGCCCACCTCGGCCTCCCAAAGTGCTAGGATTACAGGTGTGAGCCACCGCACACAGCCTTTTGTTGTCTCTTGAACCCACCAATCATGACCTTTACACAGGAACTTTGCACATGCTTTTGCCACTATCTCATGTGTTTTCTATGGCTCACCCATCATCTTCCTCAGGTCTTTACTCAAACGTCCCACAATCAGTGTGGCTTCCTTGACCATACTACTTAAAATTGCAACTAGGGTCCTGTAAATTTCCTATTCTCCTTCCCTGCTCTGTGTTTCTTATAGCACTTATCAGTACCTAACACACAATAGATTTAATTTAATCATTCAGTTTACACTCTGTCTCTCTCCATTTGAAAGTAAGTTCCGTGTAGTCAAAGACTTGTCTATTGTTTACAATGCTTTCTTCAGTGCCTGGAACAGCCCCAGGCACATATTTTCAGAATGAATGAATAAATTTCAGAATCATACAGTGAGACCAGGACTTCTTGTGGTGTGTAGTTACTCCATAGACATGAGATGTGCCATCCACCTAAAATATGGTTTGATTGCTGAGAGTGAGAATATCTCACATGCACCAGGAAGATAGGAAAAAGTTTATTACTCACATCATGTGGCTTTCTGGGGATAGTAGGTCTGGCTCCCAAGCAGGTCCAAAAGTAGCCTCAGAGAGCAGAGAAATGATATGGAGTTCTAGTGTGATTTGGCGATGGGGCTGGGATGAGGATTCCCGTGCACAGGGTAGGGCTTGTGCAGTTTGAACCTCCTGCTAGTGCCAAAGGAGGGAGCACCTGAACTTCCTTATCAGCTTGCCCAGATGTAGGGCTGAAGGGTCAGGTGGGGAGAGGTGGGCAGGCAAACATCAGAAATGGGGTCAGATTGTTCATTGTAGGTCCTATAGCAAGTAGGACTGTTTGGGCATTTCATATTCTTTGATCCTACCTGGCACCTAGCACATAAGATCTGCAAGGAATCTTACAACTCTAGGCAGACTGTCTTATTTTTCAGATGAAGAAGACTGAGCCCAGTCCCACTATGTCATTCTGTCTCTGTAGATCACACTTTGAGCTGACTTAATAGCTGGCATCCCTGTGGCAAGGCCTAGGACTGTGGGGACTTAAAAACAATCTTGCACAATTTTTTAGACTCTGACTCTCAGAACCCTTTTCTGTAAAATTCTTGTAATATCTACTGTACACTTTGTCAGACTAAGGGATTCAATGAAAGAATGTTAATAATGTGTCATCACATGATCATACTCTGTGAAGGGTCATTGCTAGGGTCAGAACATGGCGGTCTCTAGTAAAAGATCATTTGGTCTAGGGATATTTAAGAGAACACTTTTGAGTATAAAATAGGTAGACTATAATTATTTCATTTTATATACAGTAACAGAAATGGGGACCATTGCTTTGTGTGGGTTTGATTTTTACTTTTTATAGTGAAACTTTCAAATAAACAGAAAAGTAAAAAGATTAGCATAATGAACATACCGATACTCTTACATCAGTCTAACAATTGTTAATATGTTGCCTTCTTTGTCTATTTGTTTTTGTTGTTGAACTACTTTAAAGTAAATTAAAGTTATAATGATATTTTACCTCAAAATATATCATTTTGTATCTTAAAATAAGGATATTGTCCTATATGGCTATGATGTCATGATCACACTGAACAGAAATGATGGTTCTTTAATAGCATTTAATATCAGTCCACATTCAAACCGTGTTAAGGCTTCAGTGGGATGTTCCGTGAGATTTTGAGTCAAATTCTCCTTTGTGGATCTGAAACTCCTCATTCCCCAATTCACCGTGCAATTAATGATTTCTTCCCTCTTTATGGGAAACAGATGGGATTAGCAAATTGTGACTGTTGCTTATTTCCCAAAAGATAAATCAGGGACATCATAATAAGGAGGAGAAAAGTAATGTTTGCAAAATTCCTTGGACAAACCTCTATCTTGCAATTATGTGTATTTGCCTTTAATCATGTATTGGAGAAATTCTGAGCGTTAAACCAGTCTCAAATGAGATACTAAAGTTCTGATTGGATGTCACCATCTCCCATAACTTTCCCCAGAATGTGTGATGAAAGGGCTCCAGCCTGGGTGACAGGGGAAGACTGTGTCTCAAAAAATAAATAAATAAAAATGAAAGGCTTAAAAATAAAAGAAAGTAAGCATTGAGATAGTGGTTTCAAGTCACTAAGAGTCAAAAAGTCAAAGGGCCACTTTACTGTTTTCCTTATCTTCCAACCAAGACAGCGTCATATAGTTTATTTTTTTTATTTTTATGTTTTTGAGACAGAGTCTTGCTCTGTTGCACAGGCTGGAGTGCAGTGGCATGATCTCGGCTCACTGCAACCTGCGCCTCCCAGTTTCAAGCGATTCTCCTGTCTCAGCCTCCTGAGTAGCTGGGATTAGAGTCGCCTGCCACCACGTCTGGCTAATTTTTTTATTTTTAGTAGAGACAGGGTTTTGCCATGTTGGCCAGGCTGGTCTTGAACTTCTGACCTCAGGAGATCCACCCACCTCGACCTCCCAAAGTGCTGGGATGATAGGTATGAGCCACTGCACCCAGCCAGCTTTGTATGTTTTAGAGAACCAAAACCAGGGATAGCCCCAAAGAGGGAATGATGCTTCGTTATTGTCACATCTTGAATAAGAGGGTGGAGAAATGGGCACACATATGAAGGAGAGTTAAGTACTTGAGCACAAAATTGTATCTACTTCCCTCAGCTCCTCATTTTGTTTTGCATGGGAATTCTCTATCAGAGAAGTTGGAGAGCTTTAAAGATTTTGACTTTGCAGTTGAGATTATGCCAATTCTTTGTAATTTTGTTTTCCACTTTAGCTCTTTTTTTCAAAATGATTCTTTTCTTTTCTTTTTTTTAATTGTAGGCTTTGCACTTCTGGGAGGACACGCTTGTTTTCTTACCACACAAGATATTCATTTGGGTGTGAATGAAAGTCTCACGGACACGGCCCGGTTTGTAAATATTTTCTTCTCTCCAAAGCCGATTTCAGAATCTGATGGATAAATTTCAGAAAGAAAACATGCTTCTCTTTAAATAATGGTTTTCCCTCTGATTGTTCTGTTCTCCATTTTCCCTGTTTCCCTGATATTCGGAATGCCTCTCCCTCATCCTATGGTGGCCACTTTCCATGGGTTGAAATAATTTTTCTTGGCAATTTTTTGAAGAAGCTTCTGATCATAAAATTTCAAACTTATGGAAATATTGAGTTCATCAAGTATGACTCTTAGATTTAACAGTTGAGGAGGAAATGAAGGTCCAGGGAAACTGACGTTCAGTGACTCATAACCAGTTACTATCAGACTAGGTAATCATATTGATAACTATTAATAACATTTATTGAGCATTTACTATGTGCCAGGTATTTTTCTAACTTGTTTAATCCTTATAACAACCCAAACAGATTGTCATAAAGAAGTGAAACAACTTAATTAGGCACAGACTAGCTGCTATAACACAAAATCTCAAATGTCAATGTGCTAACATAGTGCAGATGTTCCTGATTGGTAAGAGGGAAGAACAGGTTATTAATTTACGTGGGTTATTCAGGGACACTGGCTGAGAGCGGTTCTACCATCTTCAACATGTGACCTCCAAGGTCAGTTTGGGTGTTAACATCCAGCCAGGACCAAGGAGAACAGAGCATGGAGAAGGCATACTTGTTTCAAAGCCGCCTTAGCAGGGAAGCAGTGCAAACAATTCCACTTATATTTCATTAGGAAGTACGAGTAGCTCACTCCCATCTAGATGAAGGGAGAGATGGGGAAAGACTCTTACCCACTATATTATAATGAAAGACTGAAGCATAGGCCTCCTGACTCCTCATGCAATGCTCTTACCACTACATCATGTCTGGCTAAAAAATCCAGAGCAAATATCTTTGTTAAAAGTTTTGCCCTCAAAAGAGAAGACTAATGATTCTTTTCCTGAAAATGATACGCGATAAAGTTATTTATTGAGATACCGTCTGCTTTTTATGGCAACCACCCTGGTATATACTAAAAAATTCACTTCATTTGACTTGCTGAAGAGATTTCAAATAACTCATCTTTAAACCTTTTAGTTATGTTATTTCAGATGGGACAATGAAAGTATTAAGAAGTGTGATTAGCCTCTGGATTCTAGGGGCAAAAGGAATAAAGGAACATAAATTTTTTCTTTCAAATAATCTGCCACTGACTGGGATTATATTTGTCTAACAATTCTGCTTCCACAAAAGTGAAATATACTTTATTCAAAAGCAAATATTACAAGCTGATCAAGGGATGAAACCAGAGACATATCCAAGCAAAGTTTCAGCGGGGAACCTCCATATAGGACCAGGTGGAAGATGGTGAATGAGTCATATGTAAAGCACTGGTTGGAAGAGGGTTCAGTGGGAGGAACAGCTGAGTATCCAAAAAAGGAGGTGAGCAGTGCAGGTTGGCAGTCAGAAGGAGGTCAGGGTCCAGAAATCAGTGCAGTGGGCAGGATCCCAAGAGCAAGAGACAAACAGCCAAGCATGGGCTGAAAATTGAGGATGGGTATAAACGTGCTCTTTTCTGGGCTTGCTGTCCACACAATTCTCACTGCAAATCCTCAAAGGAGTTCTACATAGATCCTTAGCAAAACAGCCTGCTTACAGATTTTTTTGTGTGTGTTACAAGTTCCAAAATGATTGGGACATTTTGAGTCCATATAATTATTATAGTTCCATTGCTACATGAATACATGGGTCCACAAAATGGAGTCCATATAATTCATTTTGATCATTTTATCTTATGCAAAACACTGAAAATAATAGCTACTCCTTAAAGAGTGTCTGCTGTGGACCTCTTGTGCTATTATCTCTAACTCTTTTAAAAAATCTTGCAAAGTAAGTATTATTGGCCTGGTTTTATAGATGAGGAAAGCATGGCTCAGAGAAGTTAATGGAGCTTAGAAGCTGACTAAGTCAGGGTTTAAATCAAGCTGTCTTTATTTTTTAAGGCTGTGTTGTTTTGATTACCCCATAATGCTTCTTCTATTCAGCCCACGAGAGGGGCAGTGAAACAAGTTATAGAAAATATTGGGCCGGGCGCGGTGGCTCATGCCTCTAATCCCAGCACTTTGGGAGGCTGAGGCAGGTGGATCATCTGAGTTCGGGAGTTCGAGACCAGCCTGACCAACATGGTGAAACCCTGTCTCTACTAAAAATACAAAAATTAGCTGGGTGTGGTGGCGCATGCCTGTAATCCCAGCTACTCAGGAGGCTGAAGCAGGAGAATCGCTTGAACCCTGGAGGCAGAGTTTGCGGTGAGCCGAGATCGCACCATTGCACTCCAGCCTGGGCAAGAAGAACAAAACTCCATCTCAAAAGAAAAGAAAAAGAGAAAAGAAAACATTGACTTTCACGTCAAGAGGTCCCCATGACAACCCAGAGGTTTGATGATTCTCTAGGAGGGCTCACAGGACTCAGCATATAGTCATACTCATAGTTATGATTTATTACAATGAAAGTATACCAAGCACAATCAACAGAGGGAAAAGACAGAAGCAGGAAAATGAAAGGAGTTTCTGCTTTGTGGAGACAGTGACAGATTAGGTACTGAACATACTGCATTAAAGGTTGAACCTCTGAGTGCAAATGTTCACAAGCCATTGGAGATAAAGACCTCGAGTGAAGTTGAGAGCTGAAGAAATACAAGCTCAGTGGTAAAAATGAGCTTCATGGTCTCAATGTGGGAGAATTGCAGAAGGCTGTGCCATGAGAACAGGTGCAATTAGGGAGGGGGAGGAGGAAATCCTCAAGGTACAAAGAGAAGAAAGATAGTACAATATCGGAAGAGTATGGGATGGGAGATGGGGGATGTCAGAAAAAAGAGTAGAGTAGCTATTGTAGAAATCTGACTTTCTTCTGTGTACCTCATTACTGCTTAATCTGCCAAAATATCTGACAAACAAGATATGCTGGGACTCAGAAATTCAATAAAGCTAAATTGAAGAAGACAAGAGAAATCCACCACTTTCTACCGATGCAATTGAACAGGAGATGCAAGGAAGCGAATCTTAATAACATCTACCTTGCTGATACGCACCTTGTAACCCTCAGCAATCGCCTCCTTTGCTTTTTGTAGAAGTTTAACATTTTAAGGTGCAAAGGGATTGGAGGATGATTAAATGACATTGTTGGCCCTTTCAAATCAAAAGAATCGTGCATACCTGACACTGATTGACGGTGTTGCTTCTCCATCTGCTGGTCCAGGTGCTTTGAGAGCCTGGTCAAATAAAAAGTGCCTGCACATTGGTGAAAGAAGAGCCTGAGGGAGAATATAGTGAGTGTAGCAACAGAAAGAAAAGAAAGAAAGAAAGAAAGAAAACCGGGCCAGTCTCTTGAAAGCTGTTAAATGCAATTTCCAAAGTGTCACTTATTTGTTCAAATGATTTAATTATTCATTTATTCAGAAATAGTTAATGAATGCCTCGTTTTTCTTCCTGACATTGTTTTAGCACTGAGAATAAAATGCTGATCAAGGCTGGGCGCGGTGGCTCACGTCTGTAATCCCAGCACTTTGGGAAGCCGAGGGGTGGGG
>NW_012102132.1:29479-56783 GCF_000951045.1 Mandrillus leucophaeus
TCACTGCAAGCTCCGCCTCCCGGGTTTACGCCATTCTCCTGCCTCAGCCTCCCGAGTAGCTGGGACTACAGGCGCCCGCCACCTCGCCCGGCTACACATTTTCTTTATCCATTCATCTGTTGATGAATATTTAGGTTGTTTCCACATATTGCTATTGTGAATAGTGCTGCAAGGAACACAATAATACAAATATCTCTTCGAGTTTCTGATTTCAATTACTTTGGCTAAATATGCAGAAGGGGGCTCAATCATATGATAATTCTATGTTTAATTTTTTGAGGAACTTCCACACTGTTTTTCATAGTGGTGGCACCATTTTACATCACCACCAATGGTGTGGAAGGATTCCAATTTTCCACACCCTTGTCAACACTTGTTATCTTTTGTCATTTTGATAATACTCATCCTAACAGGTGTAAAGTGATATTGCACTGTGGTTTTAATTTGCATTTCCCTAATTATTAGTAATATTGAGCACATTTTCATATACCTTTTAGCCACTCACATACCTTTTTTGCAGAAATATCTATTTAAGTCTTTTGCCTATTTTTTTAATTTTGACTTTTTTTGCTGTTAAATTGTAGACATTCCTAATATTTTGGACATGAACCCCTTATGAGACACAGGTTTGCAAACATTTTCTCCCATTCTATAGGTTGCCTTTTCACTCTGTTGATTGTTTCTTTTGCTGTGCAGAAGCTTTTTAGATCTCATTTGAAGTATTATTACAATAAAAAGTCTTACATTTAGAGTTAAGTAAGATTTTAAAAATTAGATCATAATAAACAAGTATCCCAAAGAAGATCTGACAATTAAGGAGGGAAAAAAATGTCTTGTTCTTTTCTTCCTTGTTACAATAATAAAACCTATTCACTGTACAGAATATTGTGGCTGAAATCTCCTTAGCTCGGTCTGAGTTGCATTTTGTATAATCTGAAGGTGGCTGAAGGGGAGCACTGAGGTGGAGCTGTCCACTGATATTTTGGAGGAGCTGATGTGTTGGAGTCTCTAACACCACATGAGAAGGACTCACAGGGAGCAGCATACAGTGATACTCATGGCTAAGACTTATCACAACAAAAGACACAAAGCAACATCAGCCAAGAAAAAAGGTGCATGAGGTAAAGTCTAGGGGAGACTAGGCACAAGCTTCCACAAGTGCCCTCCCAGTGGTGTCACACAGGATGTGCTTAATTTCCCCAGCAAACCAGTTCGCAAGGCTTTTAATGGGGCCTAGTTACAAAAGTGCCCTCTGCCTAGCGTGATCCCAAAATTCCAGACTCCAGAAGGAAAGCAGGTGTTCAGCATTAAACATAGTGCATATACAAATAGTTTGGGCACAGTGAACCATCCTCATCAGTTCTGGGAATGGTGGGAACCCTCCTAAAGTCCAAGTTCCCAGATGCTAGTCAAGGGTCAGCCTTGTAAGCAGCCCTTTGAAGGACAGCCACCTCAAGGCTGCTATGTTAGCTTTTTTCTACACAACCAGGCTCTCATCTCTCTTCTGAATTTTGCTCAATCTCTTTTACCTAGATGTACTGTAACTGGTAAGGGAGTGTATGTTATATCCATGGGAAGACAGCCTTAAGGTTTGAGTTGTTTTCTTGCTTCAGTATGGATCCCTGGAGGCCTAGGTTCCCCTGGATAGAATCAGTCCCATTGCTCACATCCCTTTATTGAAGAGTCTCCCTTAGAAACTCTTTCTCACCCCCTAACATATCAGAAAACACAAACCATACACATAGATATTCAGTTAAGTTTACGTCAGAGGTGAGGGTATTTTCAGATTTTGTCAGTTACCAGGTGCTCTACTGGGGTTATGAACTGGATATTCTTTTTCTTTTTCTTGCTCTGGGCTTGTCCTTTTAGATATGACACTAGAAGTGACACCTTTGCATGACTCAGATCACTGATTTTTTTAGAAGTTTTAAATCATATGGAATTTAGCAATAGCAAGTGGGGCATTATCACTCCAGTTTCAAGGCTTTCTGTTTCTTCTGTAATGACAGCTTTTCATGCCTAATGCTCTGAGTGTACTACTGAAAAGTGCATAATAGCTTCACAGTCGTTTGCCTTCTAATATTGTACTTAGCAATGCAGCTTCAGGAACCACGTGTATGAAAGGCTCCATATAAAGCCAAATAATGTAACATTGTTCTACTCTAATTTCTTTCCCTATAGATGTAATTTACGTATGGTAGTGATTGCTAAAGTGTGTTTAGCTAATGTAAAACCAGTAGAAAAGAAAACGAATGTAGACCACTGTATTAGTTTCCTAGGGCCACCACAACAAATTACTACAAACCTGGTGGCTTAGAACAACAGAAATTTATTTTCCCATAGTTCTGGAGGCTAGAAGTCCAAAATCAATGTTTCAACAGGACCACAATTCCCTTTCTGGTGCCTCTCAGTCATCCTTGGCATTCCTTGGCATCACCCCAAACTCTGCCTCCATCTTTGCCTGGGCTTCTCTGTGTATCCTCTCCTCTTCTTATAAGAATGTCTGTCATTGAATTTAGGACCTACCCTACTCCATATGACTTCATCTTAACTAATTACATCTGCAAATATTCTACTTCCGATGAAGCTCACATTCTGAGTTTCTAGGTAGACATGGATTTTGGGGAAACACCATTCAACCCACTACAACCACATATCCACATGTCCCTATGACACCATAAAAGGGGTTTCCAATCATTGCTATTCTCAAATAATGAAAGTTATAGAGGGATTTGTGGATGAGGCCCAATCCTCAAGAGGAGTGAATCATTGTCATATTAAAAGGAATGTTTCTAAAAAAAAAAAAAAAAAAAAAAAAAAAAAAAGCTAGAATACTGTTATTTATGTATTTATACCAATTATATCCAGACTAAAAAGGTTAAATGTTTTACGATTTTTGGTAAAATGTTTTAAAATATTGGTACCTAATGGGAAATATATACCTCATGAGGTAGTAATAAATTGGTACTTAATGGGAAATATGATACTTCCATGAACCTTTACAGAGAACACCAAGAACCCAGCAGGTATGAAAATTCTATATTCTTGGGAAGAATGATGACAAAACCAGTCTCTCGCAGCATGAGCAATGATATATTCTCTTAGAGGCAGTGTGCCGGAGCATCAAGGACAGGGCCTTCAAAGCAGAGTCATGTTTTGGTTCAATTCACAGCTCTACCATACACTAGCCCTTATGGTTTGGGCCAGATGCTTCTGAGTCTCAGGTTCCTCAGTTGCAAAATGGAGATACTTATACTTATCTTAATGCATTATATGAGGGTAAATGAGATCATGCTTGTAAAGGACAGGCACACAGGAGAAACTCAACCAATGTTGGTTGAATCAAGTTACGATCTAACCCAATCTCAAGACAAGCACTGACTCAATTTTGGCTATATCTGTGGTTTTCCTAAACAGCTTACACTGACCCACTGAACTTCCATTAGCACATTTTGAAGAAGTTATTCTAAATGTCATTATACCCCGTTCATCTTTCTCTAAAGTCTTCAAACTTGGGATCTAACATTTAAATCAAAACAACCTGGCCATTATAGATCCTTCATTAATAAATTGAATATGGCAATTTTATTCAACATCTCTGGCTTCTTCCAACACCAGCCCATTTGACAAGAACCCATCTAGGTTTGCTGAGGGTATTATCCATCTTATTTCCTCATCATTCTTATGTTGATATAACTAAAATCATTATCTGGGTAGAGATGCCAGAGGGCTAGAATATTCTGTTTCCTAGAGGGAGACTCAGAGAGTTTATCTCATAACGAATTTACATTGAGGATAGAGATTAAGTCTGCTTAAGTCTCCTTTTGGGACTTGGCCGAATTTGACAAAAAATAAAATCAGAAACATCCATTTTTAAGTGATTACGGTGTTCTCAAGGATGTAATATGCACAACCAAAACGTCCTTCCTCTATCTCCCAGTCAGCTGTTCAACTGGTAAGAGTTGTCAGTGAAAGAAACTGGAGTTTAGAGGGCATGCAGTCTGATTCGAACAAGGCAGGATGTAGACAAAAGAGGAAATGAATAACAGGACCCTATGAGAATACAACCTGTTTGCCTTTGGCTTTTGAGACACTTTCACCATGTTCCGATACTTTAGGAACAACTCAACTCCTAAGAGCACCAGGATTGCTGTTTGATTGTCCATCTCATCAACATCCATGTTTGCTCATCAACATCCATGTTTGATCTGACCCAGCACACTACTTGTTTTTTATTTTTTAGTATTTATTCACCCAACCACACTAACTCTGCACCAGCTTTTCCTGGGGTCATGAGGGGCTTTGTTTATTGTCTTTTTTTGTTTCATTTTGCTTTGTTTTGTTTCAGCCTTCAGGGTGTTTTCATTAATTCCTAAACAAGTTTCAATCTTATACCAAAAAAAAAAAAAACACCAAACAACAACAGAAACTAAGGGTTGGAAAGGATTTATTTATAGCGACCATCGTTTTCATGGAGAGAGTAACCGTCACTCTCTCAAAATGGTCACTGAGCCCTGCATAAAAGTAGCCAGTACTAAGGCACTCTTTACATACTCAGCTATTTTGTCTGATATCTATGTAGTCTGACTGTTCTCACCAAAAGTTTATACAATCTGAGAATTCTCTTTGAAATTGAGTTAGAATTGGTCTTGCTATGATTCTTCTCATTGTTCTTCCATTTTATTAGTATCTTTATAAACTCATTGGATGCTCATACATTTGAACGTTTCAATGTATTATAATTATTATTCTTATTAATTATCAAATTGTCCCATATTTGGTCAATGTCATCTTTGTTCAAGTTGGGTCATTTTGACCTAACTCCATCAGTCTTCGATAACTCCCTTGCTTTGCGGTGTGACAAGATGTTGCAGGCCCATCTTGTACATTTCTTTATCAAGACCAAGAATTAGCCATTGCTCTAAGAAGACTTGGGGCATTTTCAATTACTTTCAAAGTCATGCTTGGGAGAAATTTCCTTTCTTGAGTGGTATTTTGTCTGATTATTAAAATAATATTCCTTTTGATAGAATATACTAAGGAAGATAAAAAAAAAAAAAAAAAAACAGAGCCACTGATACCACCATCATCCAGAAATAATGGATGTTAACATTTTATCTCTCAAACCATCTTTCCATTTAAAGTTTCATGCTGTGCCTTTCCTTTTTCTAAACAGTAGGAAAAGAGATGATGAATGAAACTAGACATTTTAAATATTTAGACAAAATAGGTTGAATACATATTTTAACTTGTTAATCATTTTTGAAAAATTCTAATATTGGCCATTAAACTTCCAGGGCAAACTGGTATATGTGGGAAACTTTAAATTTGAGTAATTTGGATTTTGCAAAAGCTTTTTTGCTACCATTGTTGGCTAATGCCAAAGATCGTCTGCAGAGCTGTAAGAATGTACTGGAAGGCAAGCAGAACTGTATGTATTAATAGAAATGAAAAGACGCCAAAATGAAAAGTCATTACAGAACCAGAGAGTATTTTTTAAACTTGTCTACTTTTCATTTGTAGCACGTATAATAAAACTCTTACAATATTTAAAGCTAGGGTTTTAGATTGATGGAGAGCTCTATAAATCCCAGATTACTATTAATGTGCTTGTAGTCCAGCTCTAGTTACAGGGTTGTCATTGTTTCCATTGAAAAAGGTTCGTTTTCATTTTTTAAAGATCTTTAGTAGCCTGGAAGAATTAAAATGGTGATTTCTAGCAATTTTAAGCATGAAGTAGATATCAATGTCATTCACAAAATAATATGAACTAATTGTCTAGTTAAGTGTCTTTAATATCTTTGTTCCCCCAAGTGAGTCCAATGTGAAAGTAACCTAGAAGCTGCTCCGTCTCAACCCCCATATCACTGGATTCCACCTTACTTGAAGCTCCTGAGGCTGAAAGAGGACTGAAGTGACATTTTCTGCCAGGCTTTGTCATGCTGCCTTTTGCCCACAGGTTCTTTAATGTCCAAGGGGCTTTTTGTGCCTACAGGGATATTCCACACCCTTTGTCCTTTGTTTACAGTCCAGTTTCATAACCTTATGAATTTGTCAAACATTTAGCATTTTTAAAACCTAAAACGATAAGCGTTCCTCAAAGCATGGCCACCAAGTCAACAGCATAAATAGCCTTTGGGAGCTTTTCAGAAATGCAAATTCTCGGGCCTCAACCCAGACCTCCTGAATCAGAAGCAGCTGGCTGTGTTCTACCAAGTCCTCCCGGTAATTCTGATGCCTGTTCAAGTTTTCGTTGCTTTAAATATTCACATACTACTTATACAACCAATAAATCAAATGTATATTAAGTGAACAAAACAAATCTCCTCAACCATTTACACATTGATTGCAAACTTAGTGAAATGCATTTAAACATTCAACTTAATCACAAGCCTAACATTTCAGATTTCCCTGCATTAAACATCTTACAAAGGAAAAAATACACGTAAAGTACCACACTGATTACAGAACCAATTATTTTTTTGACAATATAACTGGACACAAAGCTATTAATGTCATAGATTTAATTTTGTTTTTTATTCTTAAATCTCCTTTTATTTTTACTTTTGTATGGTCCTGGAATTTAAACTTCTGTGCATTGCTGGGTTGCTGGGAATTCTACAAGAGACTCTTTATACTTTCTCAGGGTTTATGTCATTTTTTCAGACTGGAAAGAACAAACACATCGCCTCAGGAAGTCAGGGATACAGGTTAAGTGGATTACTGGCAAGTCACTTAATTTTGGTTGGTTAGTGGGAACTGACTGCTAAATTCAAGGTGACTTAAACTCAAGCTGCTGGCCACTAGACAATATCTTTTTATCACATAGTTTTTGCTTTTTGTCATGGAGTCTACATTGGTTTCCCATCGCTGCTTTAACAAATTACCACACACTTAGTGGCTTAAAACAATACAAATATATTATCTTACAGGTCTGGAGGGCAGAAGTCTAACATGAGTATACAGGGCTGTGTTCCTTCTGGAGGCTCCAGAGGAGAATCCAATTCCTTGTCCATTCCAGCTTTCAAGGGCTGCCTATATCCTTAGGCTTGAGGCCCCCTTTCTCCATCTTCAAACCCAGTGTCTTCATAGCTTCTCCTCTCATTTGTAACCTCCTGCCTCTCTCTTATTCTCTAGTGTTATATTGGGCCCACCCAGGGTAATCTCCCCATCTCAAGATCATTAACTTATGAATGTGAATCTGCAAAATTCCTTTTGTCAAGTAAAGCAATATGTTCATTGATTCTGTGGTTTAGGACATCGACATCTTTGGGGACCATTATTTTGTCTACCACCTGACACTTTTTGTCAATATATTTCCCATTTTTACTGTGCATACACATATACACAATGTATTTTTAATTAGGCTTTACAATATATAATTTTATTGCCTGGTTTACAACTAAATATATTGTGAACATTTTCTTTTCTTTTATAACAGTTAAAATAATTGCATAGCTTGGAGAAAACATAGTTTACTAAGCAATCTTGTTGGGGAAATTTAGGTATAATTTTTTTCCAAGGAGATTTCATTCTTTTTATAATGCTGTTAGCAAAAAGGAGAGTCTGTCTTGTATAACTTTCTGTAGATGATGGAAATTTGCCCTTCAATTTAGTCTTTTAACTTGCTTCTCTACATCCACCTAATCATCAATCAAGTAATTCATTTTCTCTTTTCCTGTCCATCTCTCCCATTTGCTTCCTCCTTTTTACCCCATCTCACTGGCACACATGCAGACAGATTTCTATTATCCCAGCGCTTTCTGATCCTTCCCTCCATCACCTCCCTTTAAAGAGGCTTTCTTTCATTTTAAAGAGACCATTTTAATTGATTTTGATCAACTCTGCTCAAAACTTTATCCTCAGGTTCACATTAGGATTAGCCTTTAATAATCTGAAGATATAATTCAATTGTTTAAAAGACCATCTTAATAAGACCTTGGTAGAGTTACATGTATCAAGAAACATAGGACTTGGGCACAATGTACATACGGCTGACTTTCTTTTGAAAAAGGAAAGTAGTTTCTGAGGGGAGGGCAGGGCAGAGGTAAGAAGTAATTGGTACGTTAAGGAAGTGAGGAAGTGTTAGGGACCATTATGGAAATGTTTTTGTTTTTGTTTTTTTTTGAGACGGAGTCTCACTCTGTCACCCAGGCTAGAGTGCAATGGCGTGGTCTTGGCTCACTGCAACCTCTGCCTCCCTGGCTCAAGCGATTCTCCTGCCTCCGCCTCCTAAGTAACTGAGACTACAGTCGCATGCCACTACAACCAGCCAATTTTTGTATTTTTAGTAGAGACGGGGGTTTCACTATGTTGGCCAGGCTGGTCTCGAACTCCTGACCTTGTGATCTGCCTGCCTCGGTCTCCCAAAATTGTATTCATTATTTTAAGGCAACTAACAAATGATCTTCTTTCAGTTAGGACATTGGAGAAGTAGACTTCACTGGTCATGAAATTGCATGATATCTAAAATTGTTGTTTCTGGAAATAGGTAAATGTCAGTTAATAGTAACTTTGTATGGAACGGCACATGCCAGCTAGCATAAAAGTGGTACATGTAGATGGTAGTATTCCAGAGTCCTGGGAGCCATGAGGTGCTCATCCATCACAAGGCCATCACAACCAGGTAGAAATGCCTCAGGAAAGCCGTGGGGTTGGCCATGCCAGCATTTACACATAGAACGCTTCTTGGGCAGCCAGTTGTCATGGTGCACAGACTCACAGCTCTCTCTGCACACAACAAGGTCACAGTTCCATCCATAGGAGGAAGGGCAGACACGAAAGCACCCCAGCGTGCAGGTTCCCCCATTTAGACAGCAGGTTCTGTTTCGTTCCTTACTGTCCTTTATCCCCATGGATGGCACAAACTGTG
The DNA here is from genome assembly GCF_000951045.1 of Mandrillus leucophaeus. Classification (NCBI taxonomy): domain Eukaryota; kingdom Metazoa; phylum Chordata; class Mammalia; order Primates; family Cercopithecidae; genus Mandrillus; species Mandrillus leucophaeus. Next base: position 38,352 of record NW_012102132.1, read on the forward strand.
AGACAAGGACGAATTGCAGGCTCCTCCTGGGGCTGAGTGCTATCCCCTTGAAAGCCAAGTCTCCCTGACATAGACATGCAAGATATGGTGGCCCAACCTGGCCAACTAATTCCAGTTCAAATGCTTTTGAAATGGCCACGATCAAAATTACACTCTGTCATTGTCCCCTGGAGTGCAACGCAACCTCTGCCTCCCAGGTTCAAGTGATTCTCCTGCCTCAACCTTCCGAGTAGCTGGGATTATAGGCATGTGCCACCATGCCTGGCTAATTTGTGTGTGTGTGTGTGTGTGTGTGTGTATTTTTAGCAGAAATGGGGTTTCACTATGTTAGCCAGGCTGTTCTCAAACTCCTGGCCTCAGTTGATCTGCCCGCCTCGGCCTCCCAAATTGCTGGGATTACAGGTGTGAGCCACTGCACCCCGCCATGGATTCTGATTTTTAAAGAAATTTAGAAGATTTAAGTTTTATTTGTTTGTTTTTAATCTCTGGCATCACATGACTCATTGCAATATTTAATAATATATTAACCTGGCCTGGTTTCAATATTTAAAAACATTGACCTTTCTTATTGGCATTGTGTTGTAATTAATTAGTTAAAAAATCATCAAAAGATTTCACTTCCAGAGAAACAGAAAAGTGAATCTTAAAATTTAGACTTCTTAGCCAAGTGCGGTGACTCATGCCTGTAATCCCAACACTTTGAGAGGCTGAGGTGGGCGATCACCTGAGGTCAGAAGTTTGAGACCAGCCAGGCCAACATGGTGAAACCCCGTCTCTACTAATAATACAAAAAGTAGCCGGGCGTGGTGTCGCATGCCTGTAATCCAAGCTACTCGGTAGACTGAGGCCGGAGAATTGCTTGAACCTGGGAGACGGAGGTTGCAGTGAGCTGAGAGAGCGCCACTGCACTCCAGCCTGGGCGACAGAGCGAGACTCTATCTGGAAAAAAAAAATTGACTTATTTTTATGGACATTTAACTAAGTTGGTATTTTGGAGTAAATGGTTATTATTGTCTTCCTCATTGGAAATTGCATATGTGACTGGTGCTAGCTAACCACTGGACTCCTTTTCCAGTTCACTTATATATATAACACCACAAATGCTGCTGAGGCCTATTTATTCATGGTACAGTTTCTACTATTTCTTGCAATTATTTGGCTTACAAATTATGTTAGTTATTTGTGGCTTATGCAGATAAAAACAATACATATCTATACTATATGAACAGAAATATACTTAACAAAACCCCACAAATATCTATCTATAGTTATAGCTATGTATAAACACTTTCCTACTTAAGTAAATAAATTTAAATGTACATAATATTCACTCTTCTTTGATATTGCTATCATAATTTTGTACATTTTATTCACATTAACTTTTTTCTTATGTGCATCACGTCCCTTTAGAAGCATAATTTATTTCATTTCATGATCTTTGTTACTACAAATGATCACAACTTGAAAAATGGGAGCTCCTTTAAGTTGACTGTTTTTCCTTTCAGCAGTGTCCCTGCCATTTAGAAAACAAATCACTCTTGTTTCCTGGCAACAACAAAATGTTACAGACCTATTCTGATTTTATTCTGCCCAATAACATGAAATTGACTATCCTCTAGTGGTTTCTGGTTCTTTTTTTAAATAGAACAATATTAGAGACAAAAATCTGGTCACTAGGGATGTTTACAAGTGTCAAGTGGGGAAAGAGTACAGCTATTACTGCTGCTTTGGGACTTCTCTTGGTAGTGACTGAGCTTAAAGAAAATACTTCTTTTATAAGTGTGTAAAATATTGTTCTTTCCAGTATAGCTTATCATATCGTTATCCCTTATTTTTCTTATTGTATGAGATTTCAGCAATTACTAAGAGTTTCTTCCTCTACATTGATCCACTGTGTCACCCAGCAGCACAGTAGCCCACTTTCCTCCCACCTCCTCTCTCACGCTCTGTTTTCTGGGACAATGGTTCTCAGCCTAGTTTTCATATTGGAGCAGCTTGGGGAGCTTTAAAAATGTTGATATGGGTCCCACTATCATAGCTTCTGATTTAACCTTCCGAAAAGCAGAATATGGTGTCAGGATTTTCTAAAAGCTCCATAGGTGATACTAAGGTGCAGCCAAAGCAAAGAACCTCTGTTCTAGAAAAGTGTTGCAACCTGAATAAAACCAACCAGGCACAGTCCCATGAAATTACACCACAGAGGTTCCAGGGATATCAGCTTGACATTATAAACAGAGAAATTAAATGAATGCTTATCTTTTGACTGCTTTGCTTCAGGAGCTTTGGGGATGGGGACTTGTTAAAGAGGAAAACACATCTGCCTTTTTTTCAATCTTCTTGAAAGACTCATGTGTACAGGTCGTTGACTTCTCCAATTGCTCCACTAGCATTTCTGTCTTTCAGCCTCATCTTCCTCACTCTTTCCTAACCTTGCTCTAATTACTTCAAGATTTTAAAAGGCCTTGATTTCTTTATCTCTGAGGTTAAGATAATGTCTGCATGTGACACACACTAAATCTAGTAAAATTCAACAACGTATTGTAAAGTTCGAAAAAACCATAACAAGTTGGCAGTCAAGGGTCCTAGCTGCCTGAAAGGATTTGAGAAGCTATAACAGAAGTCAAATCTGCTTCTCTGGCGATGAGATTCCAGAAGGTCAACTGCAATGTTAATCCACACTTTTCTTATCCTTTTTTTATCCTGTCTGTACACACTTTAGGGAGTGCTACATGTTTAAAGAAGTCTGAAGTATGACCTCTAGGATTAAACACTCCTCTGCCCCCACCCTCTGATTCTCTCTCTCTCTTTCTTGGGGTTTTAGGCATCATAAAATTAATGAATTCATCTGATATAGGGAATTGATAGTTGATTATAATTATAGACCTTATTGACATATCTACCTCCACTTAAGTTACTTTTCCATGATGGAAGCCTGCATTCTTATAGTATGAAAAACAGAATGTCTGTTTTAGTAAGAGGACAAAGGCCTAGGACCTACTCTATTTCTGTGTCATCTATTAGTATTAGTTCTTCACTTAGTTCCCATACACACCCAAGTCTGGGAACCATTGTCTTAGGGCATCGAATAAGGAAGGGTAGTTGCTTCTCTAATGAGAAGGGCCTTAACAGAAGATGGTGAATTATTCTTTGCTCAGAGGAGTTTAGCTGCCTTTTTCCCTCAATTCCCTCCCTGCTAAGGATATTATAGATAGAGTCTTCTGTTTTTGTGGGCTGCCATCTCAGAAGCTTTGTCTACTCTTGATATATTGCCTGGTTAGGATTTTAAGAAAATAACAGATGATGCTTTCAAAAATATGGCGGTCTCAATTCCCTCTTTCTTAGGAGTCTCAAACTTTAATATGCAAATGAGTCCCCTGGAAACCTTGTTAAAATGCAGATTATGCTCCAGTAAATCTGGGTGGGACCTGAAATTCTGAAGATCTAATATGCTCTCAGATGATGCTGATGTTGCTACTCTGAGGAGCAAGGTGCTAGCTTTGGTTCTCAGCTTTGGCAGCATGTTAGAATATAGGAGGAATATTTTAAAAAATAATGATCCCTAGGTCCCACTCCTAGAGATTTTGATTTCTCTGACTTAATTGATAGAGAATATGGCCTGGGCATCAAGAGTTTAAAAAACTCTCCAAGTGGCCAGGTGCAGTGGCTCACGCCTGTAATCCCAGCACTTTGCAAGGCCGAGGCGGGCGGATCACCTGAGGTCAGGAGTTTGAGACCAGCTTGGCCAACATGACGAAACCACGTCTCTACTAAAAATACAAAAATTAGCTGGGTGTGGTGGCGAGACTGTAATCCTAGCTACTTGGGAGGCTAAGGTAGGAGAATCGATTGAACCTGGGAGGAGGGGGTTGCAGTGAGTTGAGATCGCACCACTGCACTCCAGCCTGGGAGACAGACTGAGACTCCATCTCAAAAACACTCTCCAAGTGACTTTCCTGTGCAGCAAAATTTGAAAACCCCTTGTCTTAGTCCACCATCAAAAGTTAACCAATATCACGTTTTCTTCTTTTGATTTTTGTGGTTTTTTTTTGTAAAATGGATCTTTTATTCACTCCTCATGCTATCAAATACAGCATGCTTAGATAGTTCAAAGCAGTGGTTTACAAATCTCTGTCCTCACTGACCCTGGTGTGGAGAAACTTCCATCAGAAGTGGTAAAATAAGAAAAATAAGGATAAGAATTATATAGTGAATTTCATAAAGCTCAAATAATTCATTTCAAGGATTATTCTTTGAAATTGTCTTTCACACCTTTTTGATGTTAAAAATATCCTTTGTAAATCAAATTAAGGTAGTAACATATTATACCTGTTTATTTGCTTTTCTCATGCTCTTAATTTGGTAAATAAAGAGTTGCAAATCTTATGTTGATCTCCACATATTTTTGGAAATTTTGCTGGTTCATGAAATTTGAAAATCTGGGAGCCATGGGCATGATAAATCCACTAAAAATTAGAAAAAATCTGATCTGTAAGTCTAGAAAAATATTGTTATAGAAATATAGTTTTTAATCTTTGATCCTGTAATCCCTGGGGCCAAGCAGTCCTTGAATTTTGTAAGCACCAGAGTTTACTGCTTTCTGTGTCAGTTCAGGTCCACTAAGAAGCAGACTCCAAGAAGCAATTAGACTTGCAAGAGATTTATTGAGGGAAACACCAAGAAACAAAATGAGAGAGGAAGCAGGAATGGGCCAAGAGGGCCTTCAGACAGAGAGGCAGGTCTGACCCATGTGGGAAGGAAGGACGGGTGGGTAGGGAGAGCCTCATCCAGTAGTGCAGCTCTGAGAAAGTCTCAGCCAGGCTGATGGGGAGCCCCAGAGCACAGACTGCCCATCAGAGGGGTCCCCTGTCAGGAAGGAATGGCCCAGCGCTATTCTCCCCACCGTGTTCTGTCATCAGTTTGGAACAGCCTAGGGAGGGTGGCCTTAGCAGGAATGCTGCAGGGCATCCGAAGGTGTAGCAGCTAGAGTGTCAGCCAATGGCTCTCTTCAAGCAAGTTCTCTTCTGTAGGGCGATCTGTGTGTGCATTGCCATGGCTGCCACACTGGGACTTGCAATTCCACAGTGAAAATGTATCTTTTTTCTGTTGGATGATGTAAAAGAAAATTAGCCATATGGCAGGTCATTAATGTTTCTCTGTATATCTTGCTTTTGGTCTTGTCCGTTTTAACCAATGGCCATTTATCAATTATAATTCATCATCATGTCTGCTGGGCCCACAATTATCTCCATAAAATATGTAAAATCGCTGGTCACTGGATAAGTCGTGGAAGGTAGAACATCTGGCTTAAGTAATGAATACGTGTTTAATATTACCTTTTAAACCTGTAATGTTGGTAGGTTTTTTCACGTAGTAAAAATTCTATTTGTTAGTATTTCTTGTTATTATTTCTTATCTTATATTAAATAAGGCATTATTAAGCATAATTAACTTAGATTATCTTTTTCTTGGTTTGCCACAGTGTATTGTCTAGCATGACAGATGCAGTATTGGCTCGAGTGTATAAACAATCAGATTTGGACACCCTGGCTAAAGAAGCATCCATCCCAATTATCAATGGGCTGTCAGATTTGTACCATCCTATCCAGATCCTGGCTGATTACCTCACGCTCCAGGTTGGTTTATTTATTTGTCTTACAAAAGAGAAAAATCAACAAATAATTTCTGACTTGCTCTAAGTGAAACCGTTTACTTAAATCATGGCATTGGGGTTTTATTTTCAAATACCAGCTTGACAAAGGATTATAGCTTATGTGTGCATTTTCTGGGGAAAACAGGGCATTGTTAAAAACAGACTCTAAGATCCTTCTGCACTCAACTCTATTCCCAAACTCTTTTAGCCCGTATCTCATCTTCTGTTCTGTCAATCCCTTTGATTTCGGTGCCATATTTAACACAATGAATGAATAGAGAACACTGGAGCATACAACATGGACAAGCCGTATGTGATTCTATAGACATCAGAGTCTGTGGCTTGGGAGTGAAGACTGGTGGAGTGTGCTTTGAATATTCAAAACGGTCAGTTACTAAGTCACTCTGGGAGAGGGGCCACTTTCTATCATTTTAACAAACTGGTTGTTTAAAAGTAGGTTTAAGAATATGCAGAATTTATAGAATTGGAGCTCAAATTTAGCCATTCTAGTCCTCCCAAATTAGGAACTTGAATAACTTTGAAAGATTTCCCTTGTTTGGTTTGCCACAGCCAATCTACATGGTATTGCCTCTGGAAATCCTAACAGCCATGGTTTCTATGTCTATGGATGACTGAGGAGACAAGATAAACTGGATAGGCCCATCTTCTTCCACATTTGAATAAACTACACACATTTAAATGTGAGGTTAAGCTCAAAATAAAACACTTTGGACATGAGGATGAGATCCATGCAGAGAAGATGATATAATTATGTCAGATACCAAAGTGACTGTCTGGGGCTGTGGCTTTACATATACACCAGATAATTTAATGCTTCCCCCTGGGGCTTTATCGTTCATTACTAGATTATAAATTCACTGAGGGAAAATGAGCTGTCCTGTTCATCATAATGTCCCCTGCAGGACCTCGTGCAATGCCTTCATACAGGAGATACTTAACGTAGGAGCTGAATGAATAAATAGCAGCTTGTTAAGAGCATGGAATAGAAATCAGATGGATCTGGAATTAAATTCTAGCTTAGCTAACTAGTAGTTCTGTGATCTCCAAATTGCTTAGCCTTTCTCTTTTTTAATCTTTTTAAATATATAAAATATATAAAACCTACAGACACTTCAAGAAAAATAAAACAAACGTTCACGTGTTCACACAGTTTTGTCAATTTTTAACGTGATGGAGTAGTTACTTTATAATTCTTTGCTGTTTTTCAATAAAACATTACAGATAGAGTTGAAGCCCACCATGTGACACTGCCTGATCTCATTTTCTTCCCTTCCACAAATATATTATTATCCCGATATTAGTATCTTTACACATATCTATAGCCATAAACAACCAACAGTATTATTATTATTTGAGACAGAGTCTCACTCTGTCACCCAGACTGGAGTACAGCGGCATGATCTTGGCTCACTGCAACCTCCGCCTCCCAGGTTCAAGTGATTCTCGTGCCTCAGCCTCCGTAGTAGCTGGGATTACAAGTGTGTGCCACGTCTGGCTAATTTTTGTATTTTTAGTAGACATGGGGTTTCACCACATTGACCAGGCTGGTCTTGAACTTCTGACCTCTGGTGATCCACCCACCTCGGTCTCCCAAAGTGCTGGGATTACAGGCATGAGCCGCCGCACCTGGCCAACTAACAGTATTATTGAGCATCTTTGTCAACTTCATATAATAGGAACATGCCCTGAGCCACCATGCTACACTGTTCCAGGTATTCTGTATTTCCCCTTTCTCATACCAAAGAATTTCAGCTCCATAAAAGCAGTGATTTTTGTCTCTTTTGTTTATTGTTATATCTCCAGGGCCAAGGACAGTGTCTCAGTGTCTGGACATCAAAGGTGCTCATTTGTATCCAATGAATGAATACAACTAAGATTCAGATTTGAAATGTATGAAACTCTTAGTCTCTGTACAAGTTCATATGATGCCTTGGTTTAAGATATTAAGACATTTTACCATGTTTTTGTGATTGTACATTCATCTTATTGAATTGCTCTGTGTAATGCAAAAAAAGTGGGAATTCATTCCTTCTAACAAGGCACTAATATTGAGATTAAGACTATTTATTTTAACCTTAGTAATTGCTACGCATAAGCGAATTTACTCCTGGATTTCATCTCCTTCATCCCTTGCCTTTTAGGAACGCTATAGCTCTCTGAAAGGTCTTACCCTCAGCTGGATAGGGGATGGAAACAATATCCTGCACTCCATCATGATGAGCGCAGCGAAATTCGGGATGCATCTTCAGGCAGCTACTCCAAAGGTAGGGAAACTTTTTGCCTTGAAACTAACCCCTCTCTTAAATCATCCTCAGATGCAATTACCCAGTGACAAAAAAGCTTTCTTCCATTTAAGTATAGCACAGGTGAGGCCACAAAATTTAGGTTACATTACTAGCCCTACTATTAAATAGCTATCTGGCCTCTTGAGAGTCCAATTTCCGAGCTCTACAATAAGAGATAGTCTTGGCTGATGCCTTTTATTCTATGAGTCAGTGTTAAAAGCATGTCTGAATTATCCCTTTGAATACCCTGCTGTAGGCCGTTATGATGACTGGCATCGTGCATTACCACCACGAAGGCTGAAGAAAGCAATAAAATTCAGGCAGCATAGAATTCTCAACCCATGGGAATGGTACTGTCATGTTTCTAATACTGCAATTTGGTAGAAAAATGTAAATTCAATGTGAGGATCACAGTGATGGCATCTACATCAGCTTAGTATTTCAAAACTCAACGCTGGGGGCCTTTTGGCTTATAAAATTTGGGCCCCACGTGGCTATGAAAATGACCCCTGCATACCTCCTACCTTGCTGCTATCTCTCACAGCATGTGTGGAATACATGACTTCTTTCATAGGCCCAATGTAACCCTTTTGATACACAAGAAACTGGTAATAATTGTTGCCTCTGAGGAGGGGAACTGGGAGGCTTGAGGATAGAGGTAGGAGGGAGACTTTATTTTCACCATACAGTCATGTATGGCTTCATAACAGGGATACGTTCTGAGAAATGGGTCCTTCGGTGACTTTGTCGTTGTGGGAACATCATACAGTGTACTTACACAAACGTAGATGGTATATATTTTTATTTATATATATTCTTTCACATGGTGAAATAAATGTTCCAGCACCATTACTAAATATCAACCTTAGGCCAGGTTCCCCACAAGCACACCACTGTGGGGATTTGTGTACAGATGATTCATTAAGGAAGTACTCCCAAGGGAGATCCCTAAGGGATTAGAGGGAGCAGGACAGGGAAAGGGAAGAATCTAAGCGAGGATGCCATTTACAGTGACCAACCATCCCGATTTGCCCAAGATCAAGAGATTTCTGGGGACATGGGGTTTGGGGTGCTAAAATTGAGAGTCCGGGCAAACCAAGGTGATTTGGTCAGCCTAGTCCCATGTCATGCACAGTCCCACAGAAAGTAGCTTCAGTCTGATCTCATGGGTGAGCTCTGGAGTGTAAGTTATGCCCTAAAGTTATCCCAGCATTGGTCAAGGGCAGCAGAAGAGGTGGAGTGGTAAATCCCCTGGCACTTTTGATGGGAAAAGCAGCCTGGTAGCCAGAGAGCTGTCCCCTGAAGACGAACTGCAAGCACTAGGTGTTAAAAACACTGAAACTGGGGGAGGGAGCAGAAGCCATGAAAAGGGATCTCCCGGGTGCCTCTGAGTAGAGCACCAGCATCATCTGCTGCATCCGGCCAAAACAAAACTAGACACCACCAAATGCTTTCACCAGGTGTTTTTATCTTGCTGTCTTGGATTTTTAGGGCTACCGTAACAAATTACTACAAACTGCACGGCTTAAAACAATGAAAATTTACTCTTTCACAGTTTTGGAGACTAGAAGTTTGAAATCAAGGTGTTGACAGGCCACACTCCCTGGGAAGCCTCTCAGGGAGGATCATTTTTTGCCTCTTCCTGCCTCTAGTAGCCCCAGGCGTTCCTTGGCTTATGGGTGCATCTCTCTAATCTCTGCTTCCATCACTTTAACTCTGCGTCTGTGTCTCTCTGTACAAACCCCCCCTCTTCTTATAGGGACACCAGCCATATTAAATTTAGGCCCACTTTTATCAAGTATGACCTCATCTTCACTAATTACATCTGGAAAGACTATTTCCACATAAGGTCACATTCTGAGGTTCTGGGTGGGCGTGAATTTTGAAGAACACTATTCAACCAAGTACACTTGCCATAGAAAAAATTTCCACTGCATGCAGTGGAAGTCATCCTATTATAGTAAATTTGCGGGACTCAGAGAGATGATCCTTACAACAGATAATTCTCCTCTTTTATTCAGCGTGAACTGAAATAAGGGTCAGATCCGATATGTGCTTAAGGTGGCTTTTATTCACTTTATGGGAAGGGTGAGTACACTCTCCATACAAAGCTAGTTTGAAGAAAGGCTCTGTATTAATGCAAACTCTTATTGCATTTGGTTCCCACAGATGAAACATACATTAACAATAATTGTTCGCTGGTATAAAGATCTTTTGGAAGGCTTCATTCTGTTGAAGAAATATATGGTTTAAACATTTTATTGTATGACAAAGATGTTTTATTAACATCAAAGGAAAAAATTCTAATATTACAGAGTAATTGCAGTATTGTTCTTATGCAGAAACTCATTTAAATGATAAAGGGTACTAAAACCTGGTTAAACCTTGGTGGGGGTAAGAGTTTTGCAAAGTCTCCTGGAAAGTCTGATAGTGCAAAAGTCGTTCCATCAATTTGTAAGTCTTCAGTTGTTAGCAGACCTGTTTCCTTTAACGATAAAGCTAGGAGATTTATTGTAAATTTTAGAAACACTGAAACGTTTCCAAGGCCATGATTAATCTATTTTCCCGTTCTTTAACCAAGAATAACTTACATGTTCAAGAAAAAATAATTTTGTCCATGATTGTAAAATTGCTCCATAAACTATCAATAGTAATGATTTTAACATTGTTCTAAGTGAATACTTAGACTGAACTGGGTGTGTTAATCACCTTCTTTGTCTGGTTTTAAAATTTATGTAAAGGCTAGTGAGTGATTTAGTATTGAAAGCTGAGATGTGAGTGAAGAATTCCTCTCTGTATTCTAAGTCATGCCACAGTGCGTGCAAGGTTGGGTGATTTTCTAATTTCCAAACCTCTCTGTTGGTTCTCTAAGTACTTATTGATTCCTTTTCTAAGAATTATTATACTTAGGGAGTATAAAACCTACTCTCCAAAGGGAAGGCTAAATTTTCAGGGTAGGAGGCACCTGGGGTAATATCCAAGTCTCTTCATTTATGTTTACCAGTATGGCTGTTCACAACATTAGTTGCTAAATTAGCTAGCCTTTATTAATTACTTTCCCCAAATCTCTATAAACAAGGCCCCAGAATTCATCGCTACATGAGGGTAGAAAAGCTGCTAAAATGTCAGCAGGCATCTTCATCAACCTCTGAGTAGTTTCTTCTTTCAAGAATGCTTTAACAGAAGAAGAAACTATGGTAGACAATCACGTGCAAATAAACACAATTTCACAAATAAACCTAGACATGCCTGTCACTGGTTGGGTTCCTTGGGAAGCAGACTCAGAGTTTAGCGTGCAGGACAGGCAGGATGCTTATCAGCATTTGCCCTTGAAATCAACAACTGTGGAAAGGAAGGGAAGGAAGCAGGAGTAAGAAGAGGGAGAAGCTGAGTTGCGATGCAGGCCCAACAACAGCCTTGGCTGATCTTATGGAAAGTTCTGGATCTGAGATGTCCGTTCAGCTGTCTGAAGTTGGGCATAGGGGGTCAGGTTTTCTTACCCTCCTGTCAATCAGCCATTGAATGTGGGTTGCCCCGAAAGGGTGTGTGACCTTGGGTGAGGCTGCTCTCTGCAGCTGAGGCAGTGCCCAAAGGGGGCTGACAGCTGAAAGCCATCTTCTGGCAGCACTCCCAGCAGCTGGGGGAATAAGTCCTTTATTCATGATTATTCATGGAGGGGGATCTGGGGAGCAGACCACAGCATTCACCACAATGCCTCAGTGAAAAGTGATAAAAGTCAACTCGTAATCAATGCTAAGAACTTGGGAAAACGAGAAGGATAGAGGAAGGTGAGGATAATGACAGTGTTTGAACTGACGAGACTTCCATGTGGAGGCTCTTGGAGGTGAGGCTGGGCTAGAGTTTTGAGGAGCTGACACATTGTGATGAAGACACCCAGGAGGGGACGAGAGAGGAGGTGTTCAAGGGTGAAAGGCTGTGATGGCAGAAAAGGGCAAGATGTGTACAGGGATGACAATAAGATTGGCTTTCCTGCAGCAAGATGTTGAGAAGAATTAAAAGAGACAGAAGCAGGGGGTGGAGGTGGGGAGCCTTGATGCTCTTAATCAGTTTTGACTTAAGAAACAAGTAGTAAACATCAGAGGCTTCAGAGAACAGTTATTGCTGCTGTGTACAGAATAGGTTGGAGAGTGAGGGTAGAGGCAGGGAGGCTGCCTGTGGGAACCTGGGATAGCTTGGGGGAGCTTTAGCTGTTCCCATGACGTCCCCTCACCCAGAGTAGGAGCTAGGCTGAGCAAGCGAGTCACCTAGGGTGCAAAATTTGTGCATGCATGGCCCTGAGAATGCGTGTTTCTTTAAATTTTTTTATAGCGCCTCCTTAAATGTTTTGCCCTAGGCACTTCGCTTACCTCTCCGGTGTCTGACTCTGCCCTCACCAAACAATCCCGAACAAATGTATAATCTTAGCAAAAACAATGTATTTGTTCTGTTAATGCCTTTCAAAACAAGCACCCTGCACTCAAAACGCTTGCTGGGGAATGCCAAAGAATGAGACGTGTGTAATGGGGGAGGGGGTATTGAGCTGGGATGGTCAGGGAAGGTTTTTCTGAGGAAGGGACATTTCAACTGAGACCTGAAAAAGTTACCCACATGGAGTGGGTGGAAGAAAGAATTTCAGACAAAAAAGGATAGCATGTGCAAAGATAGGCAAACATGCATTCATTTGTACACTTCTGAATATAATCCTCTTAAGCCATTATGGAAACCGGAAGAGGTGTGTCCAAGAGTTAGAAAGCACCATGCCTTATGTTTGCCTTTATGATTAAAGAGGTTGGAGATAGTGAAAGATGCGGCCATTTGTTGTCTTTTTAAATTCCAAAAGGCACTACTGAGTTTGGAATTCTAGGTGTAAAAATCATATTTTACTGAACATGGTGGGACCACATCTTGAAAAAGGGAAGGAGAGGAGATATTGAAAAGAAAATAATATATATAGAAGAAAACATGTATAATAAAATTACCTAAATAACAGTTAAATTCTTCCTCCTGTAGGGTTATGAGCCGGATCCTAGTGTAACCAAGTTGGCAGAGCAGTATGCCAAAGAGGTATGCTCTTTACCTGTAAAGCTATGATTGCCTTTTACTGTCCCATGAAGTTATCTAACCAGCGTGCTTACGTATGCTAGAATGGTACCAAGCTGTTGCTGACGAATGATCCATTGGAAGCAGCGCATGGAGGCAATGTATTAATTACAGACACTTGGATAAGCATGGGACAAGAAGAGGAGAAGAAAAAGCGGCTCCAGGCTTTCCAAGGTTACCAGGTTACAATGAAGGTACAAATTGATGCCTCTCTGAAGGTTCATTAATTCCATTCATAAAGGCCAGAACCATCTAATCACTCATTCACTTTACGGGGAGCAGACTGTCCTTTCATTCCCTATAAAAATACTCACTGACTCTATCCCCTAGGGACTTCTCTCCTTCCAAAGATTAGCTGTGTCCTTTGGAAAGGCATTTTTGTGCTGGATGAAGCAATTTGAAACCCGGTCAGAAGAGAGGAGCAGGCTTTTCCCTTTCACAAGAATCGAGGCATTGCAGTGTTTTACTCTTTGTGTGTTTAAAGAAATTAGGTTACTTCTGATGCATGCAGTTTCTTGTGATTTCTCCCCTAAGAAAAGCCCCTTAACTATGCTCCTCAGGCTAGTCCTTGCCTCCATCTTCCAAGGACCTCTAAATCCAGTTTGGTTTTGCTAACTCCCTCCAGGGCGTTCCAGGGGACTCATCTGTTTGGCGGTCTTCCAGTAAGATCTGGAGCAGTGCTTCTCAGTCTGGAGCAGGTATTAGCATCCCCAGAGGAGTTGTTAATACACAGCTGGCTGGGTCCCACTTCCAGGGTTTCTGATTCAGTAGGTCAGGGTGAGACCTGAGAATCTGCATTTCTACCAAGTTCCCAGGTGATGCAATGCTGCTGCCTCCAGGGCCACACTTTGAGAAGCAATGTTCTGGAGAAATACCCTAAAAGCCAAGTGCACAGAGGTTTTGTCAGCAAAGCAAAAAATCTACTTTGGTGGAGAAAGGGATTAAGCAAGTACAATTAATATTATATTGATAAAGTAATACATAAATACAAGTTCTTTATTGTTACATATAAAATAGAACAGAAGTTTGAAAAATAAAAAGTAAAAATGTCTTTCTCCCATCTCTTTAACAGAGACTATTCCTAGAGGTAGCCACTATTTAACAATTTGATGTGTCTCTTTGCAGACCTTTTCTGTGCATTCACATATATATGCCTCAATACACACATAACTATTGATTTTTCATAAATTTTAGACATTATTTATTATTTATTATTATTATTACTTTTTCCACTTAACAAATCTTAGATTTTCTTGCTCATTCATTTTTCTTAGTTGCTGCATAGAATTCCAAAGGATAAGTGGAACCATAATTAACTTAAAATGTTTCCTATTGATAAATTAGGCTATTTCTGAGAATACCGATTACGAAAATGCTGCAATGAACTTGCTTATACATATTTCTTTGTGCAAATATTACTGGAGAATAAGATCCTGAGAAGAAGAATTTTGGGGTGAAGTGGTATATACTTTTTAAAATATGAGAGTGCTGCTAAATTGCTCACCCAAAGAAGATTAAAAATGTATGCTCCTGAAGCTGCATATTATAGTTATTTTTCCATACCCTCTCCATGTTTAGTTTTCATTTACATTTTTAATTTTTCTAAATCTGGAGGAAAAATGGCATCTCATCTTTTTTAAAATTAGCAATTCCTTGGTTAGTAATAAAGTTAAGCATCTTTTTATGTTTATTGGGCATTGCCCTTTTTTCTAAAAATTGCTATTACATTTTTTGCCCATTTTCTATTTTTTCACCTTTTCTATTATTGATTATAGGAGCTCTTTATATATTATGGCTAATCCCTTATACATGTGGAACATATTTTCATGGAGATATTTTAAATTACATAAATCACCTCATACTTACACTTGCTTGGCCAATCTTATATGTGTTTCTGGTGCTGGAACTGTAGGCTTGAAGAACAGTCATTTTATTGATGTATGGCATGTATAAATGTTATTTTTTTCCATGTAATTTTGCTGGTATTTTAGAAACTCTAAGTGTTCTGAAACTAGAGCTTGGGTGGGAGGTAAAACAAAATTTTAGTATAAAGGCAGTAATTTTGAGGTAAGAAAGTATGAAGGAATGTAGTTTTGAATCTGTATGTGAACAATAGAAATGTATAGGGAAATGTAACTTTCAGGAATTAACTGTTGGAGAAAATTAAAACTGCTAGTACATTTGCATTAAGAATGAAAAATCGAATGCATAGTGCTTATAATCCTGTTTAATTCACCCCTACCTCAGTAATTTGATCCAAATTGTTTTAACTAGTGATGAAGTATGCTTCAAGTGCTAAAAATAATAATTTGGAGATAAGCTCCAAATATAATATTATCACACCAAAGCAACTTTTTAAATATAGTGGACTATAATTGGTGACTTTTACTATCAGCCACATATTACATTAGTAGAGTTATTTACTGAAATGTCCACTGTTCCACTAGACAGAATACCAGAAAACTGAGTTACTGGTGTAACTTGAAGTGATGCTCTGTTAAATTAAAAAAAAAAAAAAGACTTGCTGGGCACGGTGGCTCATGCCTGTAACCCCAGCACTTTGAGAGGCCAAGGCAGGCGGATCATTTGAGGTCAGGAGTCCAAAACCAGCCTGGCCAATATGGTGAAACCCTGTCTCTACTAAAAATACAAAAATTAACTGGGCATGGTGGCGCATGCCTGTAGTCCCAGCTACTCAGGAAGCTGAGGCAGGAGAATTGCTTGAGCTCTGGAGGCGGAGGTTGCAGTGAGCCGAGATCGCACCACTGCACTCCAGTCTGAGCGACAGAGCGAGAATCTGTCTTCAAAAAAAAAATAATAATAATAAATGAAAGTACCACGTATATTTCTTCTGAGTATCTTGAGATAAAACCACCGCTCTGCTCCTTGTCTCTCCCTTTGCATTGATCTCTGACTGCAGGCCATGTGTGTTTTTAAATACCGAAGAAAACCAATATGACTGCCACATATAATAGTCAAAATATGGTCTTATCCCCATCTCTTTAGACTGCTAAAGTTGCTGCCTCTGACTGGACATTTTTACACTGCTTGCCCAGAAAGCCAGAAGAAGTGGACGATGAAGTCTTTTATTCTCCACGATCACTAGTGTTCCCAGAGGCAGAAAACAGAAAGTGGACAATCATGGTAAGCAAGAAACAAGGAATGGAGGATAAGTTCTTTGTGTGGTTCCAACTTGGTCATTCATGCCTTTGGGGAAAGAATAAGCAAGTGAGATTATCCAACTACATTACTTGCTCATGTAACATCTATTTTTTTTCCAGAAACTTTATAATACATCATTAGTGCTTATTAGCATTTATAGTGTATTTGCATGGAGTGAGATTAATCTCCTTTCAAATAAATCCATTTTAACCAAAATTCTTACCACCCTTGATCCGCCTGAGCACCAGCCACCATTGTTTGCCAACCATTGTAAGTTGTATAATTCTTATTTTAGAATCTCTTTGTTCATGTTTAGAGAAGGCCCTAATTCAGTTCCTGCATAAACTGGGCATTCAAAACATCTTACTTTTTCCCTTCTCTTTTTCGTCATTCCATGCCTTACTTTATGACTGGGCTAGATACTTGTTTTGGTTCTTTGAGTTTGGCCATAGGGATACATGTGTTTTTAGGTATAGAACATTTCCAAATTTCATGGCAAAACTTATCTTAAAAATTAATGGTTCCTTTCAGATAAAGCCACTCGTTTCATCTCCATCACTGTCATTCTAGGAAATATTAACCATATGTCTACTTTACAATATCCCAAATGTCACCTGCTCTGGAAAATAGTACTGACATGTCTAACTTAGCGCCACCATTTTTTAGCTTTTAGTGACTTAACTGGTCTCAATTACTGTATCAGCCAGGATCTTACTTGCAAACGGGAGTCCACTCTAGGTAGATACATGGAGAATAATGTATTAAGAGACATTAAGCTGCTCCCAGAATCTTTTGGGAAAGGAAGTGCAGTGAATAATTCTTGGACACCACATAGCCAGGGACAACACAGGCAGAAAAACTGCCCAATGACACTGTGGTTCTTCTGTAGCCAGAACACCACTGACACAGCCTGGTGCCTAAGGCCCTTGAAACTAGATGTCAGATACTCCATTACAGCCACCACAGCTGAAATAGATTTCTCTACCTGCATATATAGCAGAAGATCCAATCTCTCTGAAGACGGCTTCTACTGCATGTTGTTCACTTCTGCATCCAAGTCTGGAGTAGACGCAGCTGAGTGGGATGCCTGTACTCTAGCTGCAAGGGAGTTTGGGAAATGTAGTTTTTAGCTTTCAGCCTCTGGAGTAGAGAAAAGCAAGTTGGAAAGGACGAGCTGCTAATTATTTATCTAATCTATAAATTGGAATAGGGTTATTGTGAACATTAAAGTAATATTTGTAAAGCCTTTAGCATAGTACATAACACATAACACATGGTAAATATTGTTATCATAATTATTACCCTCATTATCATCATCTTCACTATTGATCTGATACAGACCCAATAAAATAAGCAGGGGTTCAAGCTCAACTATGGTTGCTTGGCAGCCAACCATGACTCCCTTTTCAATAGAAGCTTGTATATTAGGCCTAAATTTGTCATATCTAATAACAGGGATGATTTTTTTTCACCGCATCTTTCCAGCTTGCCACCTCAGGACACTAATTTTGGCCAAAATGTCAACTGCCTTGTTATCTAGGCCAGTACTTGTGAAGCCTTAATGTGCATTTAAATTACCTAGGGGGTCTTGTTAAGGTGCAGATTTGAATTCTGCAGGTCTAAGATGGGGCTTGAGATTTGGCACATCTATTTTTTTTTTTTTTGAGATGGAGTCTCGCTCTGTTGCTGGAGTGCAATGGCGCGATCTCGGCTCACTGCAACCTCTGCCTCCCAGGTTCAAGCAATTCTCCTACCTCAGCCTCACGAGTAGCTGGGATTACAGGCAGGCGACACCATGCACGGCTAATTTTTGTATTTTTAGTAGAGATGGGGTTTTCATCATGTTGCCCAGGCTGGTCTCGAACTCCTGACCTCAAATGATCCACCCACCTCAGCCTTGAAAAGTGCTGGGATTACAGGTGTGAACCACCGTGCCAGCCCAGCACTTCTAATAAGGACCCAGTTCATGCAGGTGCCGCTGTCCTGCAGACCACATTTTGAGTAACAGATCTAGATGACAAAGAAGAAAATGTGAGCTCCCCAACCACATACCTCAGGAAGAGACACAGCGAAACATTTTCCTTGAGCTCTGTTTTGCATCAGAAGACAATTGAAGTTACAAAGATAAATCAAGTAAATCCATCAAAGTAGATCCTTTGTAGAAATTCAGTAGGGAAAACAAAAAGGAAACTTTCTTTTTTTTTTTTTTTTTTT
>NW_012102132.1:57974-91413 GCF_000951045.1 Mandrillus leucophaeus
CATTGTTCAGTTCCCACCTATGAGTGAGAACATGCGGTGTTTGGTTTTCTGTTCTTGCGATAGTTTGCTGAGAATGATGGTTTCCAGCTGCATCCGTGCTCTTTATGTCTCTGAACTACATGATTTGGAGGTCCCTTTGAATTCAGTTCATTTCAGCAGCCATACAATGAGCATCTACTTTGTGCCAGGTCCTCTGCCAGGCATTGGAGATTGAAAAAAAGAGAATAGTATGCAGTCACCACATAGCCTGTACAGATCATAGAAGCATAAACATTTTCAAGTGGGATGAGACCTTGGAGATTATCCATGTTAAATTCCTCTTTTATAGGCAAATAAATTATTATTATTTTATTTTTATTTATTTATTTTTTGAGACGGAGTCTCGCTCTGTCACCCAGGCTGGAGTACAATGGCACAATCTCGGCTCACTGCAACCTCCGCCTCCCGGGTTCAAGTGATTTTCCTGCCTCAGCCTCCCGAGTAGCTGGGATTACAGGTGCCCACCACTGCGCCTGGCTAATTTTTGTATTTTTAGTAGAGACAGGGTTTCGCCATGTTGGCCAGTCTGGTCTCGAACCCCTGACCTCAGGTGATCCACCTGCCTCGGCCTCCCAAATTGCTGGGATTACAGGTGTGAGCCACCGCAGCCAGCCGCAAATTAATTATTCTTATACAGCTTATTTAGAATGGCCTTTAGGTTCAGCACTGCTGTGATACATTTTTCTAAGATGTTCTAATACTTGTCTTCCTCCAGACTAGCTTATCCAATACAGTAGCCAGTAGGCACATGTGGCTTTTTAAATTTAAATCTAAACTAATTAAAATTTTACAAAATCGAAGATTCAGGCTGGGCACGGTGGCTCATGCCTGTAATCCCAGCACTTTGGGAGGCTGAGACAGGGGCATTACTTGAGGTCAGGAGTTTGAGACCAGCCTGGCCAACATGGTAAAACTCTATCTCTACTAAAAGTACAAAAATACTAGCCAGGCATGGTGGTGCACGTCTGTAATCCCAGCTACTCAGGAGGCTGAGGCAGGAGAATTGCTTGAACCTGGGAGGCAGAGGTTGCAGTGAGCCAAGATTGTGCCACGGTACTCCAGCCTGGGCAACAGAGCAAGACTCCATCTCAACACAAAGAAAAAAAAAGAAGATTCAGTTCCTCAGTTCCTCAATTATACCAACCAAGTTGTTGAATGCTGAATAGCCACATGTGGCTAGTGGCTACACTATTGGTATTGGACAGCACAGACATCGAACACTTCCATCACTGCCGAGAGCTCTATTGGACAGCACTACTCCAGGGAATAATTTTCACACATACAACTTGATTTAAAATCAGGATGAAATAAGAAAGGAAAGCCGCAACGTGACCCTCTAGTTCTGAGATGCCTGTAATGACTGATGTTTAAGGTATATAACTAAAATAGGATGAAGGGCTTTTTCTTTAATGGTGTAGCATTTTTTAAAGCACAAGTGTCCTCTTTCAGCACTCGGAGTAGCTTTTTAAGGCCTCCATGCTAAGAGACTTCCAGTAGTGCTGTTCAGAACGCTTCACTAATTGCATCATTCTCTTCATAGTGCACAGGTCTTTGGATCCCTTTGTTTAAAAACAAAAATCACCCATTTCCTCCCCATGAAGCTTGCTTTTGTATTTTTCAGTGATTAATAAGGCAGTAGGACTCACAAAATGTGGACAGATATTTTTCCTCTGCCTATAAATTTTACACTGGAGCTAAAATAACCTAAAGGGACCTTGAAAAAAAGAAAAAAAGCTGACACTTCAAAGCACTGTTATCCACATATGACTCTTAAGTCCAAAACACCATTGCAAATGTAACTCACAGTATTTTATAGTCATTTACTTCTCCCCAAGTTAGAGTTGCCAGATAAAATACAGGACACCCAGTTAAATTTGAATTTTAGATAAACAATGAATAATTTTTAGTCTAAGTATGTCTCATGTACTATTTAGAACATACAGTAAAAAATGTATTTGTTGTTATCTGAAATTCTTGTTTAACTGCTTGTCTGTCTGCGTTTATTTAACTGAATCTGACAATCCTAATCCAAGTTGAATTTGTAAGTTTTTATTTGGAAATAAAGTTGATACAATCCATAGACAATTAAAAACAAAGCAAAAATGAGAGGGGCTCCCAGGAACCCATTAAAAAGTTTACAGTGTCTTTTACCTGGTAGACATTCTTATGCCAAAGTTTGCCCTGGGTAAACCAGTTCCTTCTTGTCATTCAGACATCACCTTAAATGTTACTGTTGAGCAAGATCTTCCCATGCCACTCACTCTTAAGTGGTTCCCAAGGCTCCTTTATCTCCTTGTTACATTTTATTTTCTAATGGAACTACTTGATATTTTTGTATTTTTTTGTCTGTTTGTTGCCTGTCCCCCCACTATAATGAAAACTTCTTTATGAAAGCAGTAATCCTGTCTGTAACATTCTTTATTATACCTAGAAGTGTGCCTGACACATACTTTAAATATGGACTCATACATTTTTGCAGCTTAAAGGCAATATAGGGAATTGGTTTTAGAACATAAGTTTTGGAAATCAGGTTAAAATTCTGGCTCTCTCTGTGATCTTGGGCTCCTAATCAACTTAGGCAAATACCTTAACTTCACTAAGACCAGTTTATTCATATGAAAAATGAGGATAAAAAAATAGAACCAACCTCTTAAGGTTATGAGGATTCAATGAGATCAGAGTCATGTGAGCATTGTAGTCAGGACCCAGGGACAGGTAGGTGCGGATCCACCTCTCACCACCACCACTCAGGAAAATTCCTACATCTCGGTTTCTCGATCTGTATTTTACATCTCTTACCATTTCATACAGTAGGAAAGGATATTACATGTTATGATGCACATACAGCACTCAGCACAGGGCCTGGCATGTGATAACTTTGATAAGTATATTCAGTTAACACCTTTGAAATACAAGACCTGCACTTTTGATATAGGCTAGGAACACGTGTACAGTATGGTTGAAGTGTAAGAAAAAGTACCTGAGAGACCACAAAACTACCTTTTAAGAGTAGAGTCATCCAGATTCACCCATGTTGTCACAAATGACAGGATTTCCTTTTTTAAGGCTGAATACTATTCCATTGGATATATACACCACATTTTCTCTATCCATTCATCCATTGATGGACACTTAGGTTGATTCCATATCTTAGCTATTGTAAATAATGCTGCAGTGAACATGGAAGTGCAGGTATCCCTGCACCAGATTGGTTTCAGTTCCTTTGGATATATACTAGGAAATAGGACTGCTGGATCATATGGGAGTTCTAGTTTTAGTTTTTGAGGAACCTCTATACCATTTTTTATGAAGGCTATACTAATTTAGATTCCCACCAACAATGCACAGGAGATCCTCCCTCTCTGCATTCTTGTCAACACTTATCTGTCATTTTTGTAAAAATAAAAGCCACTCTAATAGGTATGTGGTGATATCTCATTGGGGTTTAATTTGCATTTCCCTAACGATTAGTGATACTCAGCATTTTTTCATGAACTTGATGATTTGTATATCTTCTTTGGAAAAATGTCTGTTCAGGTCCTTTGCCCATTTTTAAATCAGGTTATTTTGTTTTCTTTCTCTTTAGTTGTTTGAGTTCCTTATATATTTTGGATATGAATCCCTTAACAGATATATGGTTTGCAAATATTTTCTCCCATTCTGTGGATTGTCTCTTCACTTTATTTATTGTTTATTTTGCTGTGCAATAGCTTTTTAGTTTGATGCAATTTGATTTGTCTATGTCTGTTTCTGTTGCTTGTGTTTTCAGGGTCATAGTGAACAATTACCAAACTGATGTCATGGAGCTTGATATGGTTTGGCTGTGTTCCCACCCAAATCTCATATTGAATTGTAGCTCCCATAATTCCCACGTGTTGTGGAAGGGATTGGTGGGATATAATTGAATCATAGGGGCAGTTTCCCCCATACTGTTCTCGCGGTACTGGATAAGTCTCATGAGATCTGATGGTTTTATAAGGGAAAAGCCCTGTTGCTTGGCTCTCATTCTCTCTCTTGCCTGCCACCATGTGAGATATGCCTTTTGCCTTTTGCAATGATTATGAGGCCTCCCCAGCCATTGGAACTGTGAGTCCATTAAACCTCTTTTTCTTTATAAATTTCCTAGTCTTGTGTATGTCTTTATCAGTAGCGTGAAAACAGACTAAGACAGAACTTTTTCCCTATGTTTTCTTTTAGTAGTGTTACAGCTTCAGAGCTTATATTTAAGTCTTTAATCCATTTTGAGTTGATTTTTAAATATGGTGTGAGACAAGAGTCCAATTTTATTTTTCTGCATGTGGATATCTAGTTTTCTAAGTACCATTTGCTGAGGAGACTGTCCTTTCCCCATTATGTGCTCTTGGCACCTCTGTCAAAAAGCAATTGACCATAAATGCATGGGTTCATTTCTAGGCTTTCCTTACTGTTTTGTTGGTTAATGTGTCTGTTTTTATGATAGTACCACGTTGTTTTTATTAAAATATCTTTATAATATGTTTTAAAATCAAGGAGTGTGATGCTGCCAGCTTTCTTCCTTTTGTTCAAGATCACTTTGTCTATGTGGGGTCTTTGTGGTTCCCTACAAACTTAAGGATTGTATTTTTGATTTATGTGAAAAATGACATTGAAATTTTGATAGGGGTTTCATTGAATCTGTAGATCACTTTGGGTAGTGTGGACATTTTTACAACATTAATTCTTTCAATCCATGAACATGGGATATCATTCCATTTATTTGTGTCTTCTTTATTTTCTTTCATCAGTGTTTTATAGTTTTCAGTAAACAGGTCTTTTAACTTCTTGATAAAATTTATACATAAGTAATTTTTTGTTGCTATTACAAATGTGATTATTTTCTTAATTTTCTTTTCAGATAGTTGATTATTAGTACATTAGAAATGCTACTGATTTCTGTATGTTGATTTCATTTTCTGTAATTTTACTGAATTCCCTTATCAGTTCTAACAGTTTTTTGGTGGACATTATGCTAAGTAAAATAACCCAGGCACAGAAAGACAAATACTACATGATCTCACTTATATGTGGACTCTAAAAAAGTTGAACTCGTAGAAGTAGAGAGTAGAATGATGATTACCAGAGGCTAGGGGATGGGAAGGAAGGCAATGGGGAGTTGTTGATCAAAGGGTACAAAGTTTCAAGTAGACAGGGAGAATAGATTTTGAGATCTATTACACAGCAGAATGATTATTATAGTCAATAATAATATATATTTCAAAATAACTTAGAGAAGAAATGTCAAATGTCTCTCCATAAAAAAGATAGGTAAGTAAGGTGATGGATATGTTCATTAGCTTGATTTAATCATTGCACATTGTATACATATATCAAAACATCACAATGTACTCCATAAATATATACAATTATAATTTATCAATCAAAAAATAATAATTTTTAAAAAGAATAGAGTCAGAGAAAACCTGGGTTCCAACCCAGTTCTGCACTATCTGTCATCTCAAGGATTGATTTCCTCAACTATAAATTATAATGATAAAAACTACCTTAGAATTTTGTTGTATTAAACGAGGTAATGAGTGAGCATTTCCCTCTAGCTCACCAAAGCTCTTGGCACAGTGCTTGAAAAATATTTCTTGGCTAATACATGAAATGGTACTTAGTATTCTATCTAATACCTAGTAGGCACTCAGCTAACATTCACCATTGTTTCTGATATTATTATTGTCATTCTTGTGGAGGTTGAGAAGAGTAAAAGTGAAAATTACCATTTGTGGTTGACAGACCAAGGGGAAGCTGTATACTCTTGGCTATAGAGATAATACTCTTTCAGGAATACCCAGCTTCAGGCAGCAGACATTGCTCAGATCACTCTACATCTGATTCATCCTAAACTTCTCTAGGTTGTGAGTGATCAAACCATAGTATAAACACAAGGATCTGGGATAGGAGGGATTACATTTCTCTAAAACTAGCCAATAACTAGGTTTACTTATGACTGGAAAATTCAATCACGGCTACCACTGTAGCATCTCATTTCAACTCTGTGACCCACTAGTCCTGGAGTGAGTCCTAATTATGCAGTGTTTGTGTATCTATTTGGGTCAGTCTGATCTCTGTTGACCTTCATTTATCCCCTCCTCCAATACATAAATAAATATTAGTTCAGAATTGTTCTCTTACCATTTTCTTGAGAAAACGCATTTTAACTGTAGCCCTGCAAAGCTGAAACCTAATTCACCTTCTCTAGGTCCCTAAGCAGACTGTCGCTAATGTTTATCCATTTCTTTCTTTCTTTGTTGTGTCATCAGGCTGTCATGGTGTCCCTGCTGACAGATTACTCACCTCAGCTCCAGAAGCCTAAATTTTGATGTTGTGTTGCTTGTCAAGAAAGAAGCAATGTTCTTCAGTAACAGAATGAGTTGGTTTGTGGGGAAAGGAGAAGAGAATCTAAAAAATAAACAGATCCCTAACACATGGTATGGGTGAACTGTATGATACCGCTTTGCCATTGTGAAACTTTCCTGAAGCCTTTAAGTGCTGATGCACTGTAATACACGCTTAACTTTGCTTAAACTCTCTAATTCACAATTTCTGAGTTACATTTAGATATCATATTATCATATACATTTACTTCAACATAAAATACTGTGTTCATAATGTATAATGTCTAAGCCATTAAATGTAATCTATGCTTATTACCTGAATAAATTATCACCCACACTAATTTATAAGTAAACATTTACCAGGCAGTGAGCTACTGGTAAATCTGTGGGCTGCGTTCCTGTCCCCCAGGACCAACTAGAAAGCCAAATGATTCATCTTACAGATGTGGTACAATTTTCAGGCCAATGAGGTAGACAGGCATTCATTTATGGAGGCAAATAACACAATTCTTAAAATATAGCTATTACTGTTCCCAAACTCTGAAGTTTTTTCCAATAACTTGTGAGAATGTGGTAGTGGGGAGTTCTTCAAGAGCATGCATCTCTTCTCTGTAATGAGTACTTACTGTTACAAGCCATAAGAAGCTTTTGTTAGCAAGTGGTAAAACCATGGATACCTAGAGTAGCATTTTCTTAGGTTCAAATTCTCCAGCAAGAGCAATTTAATTTTTTTCATGTCTGTGTTTATCATGTATCTACTCACACCATATGCTGAATATTTCCATAAATCTACTACTTGCAACATTTTGGCCAATCTTTTTCCTCGAATTTTTCTTTGGGATAATAAAAATTTACATTATTGAATTATTATAATGTAATTACAACTAGATTTCTCTTGTGGGTGACCAACATTTGTATTGCTGAATGATTATGACATAATTTGAATTTTTTAGTTAAAATGTTAAATAACATAAGTGAAATTTTTTTTTTAAATTATACATTTTACAGAACACAAAATAATGTAATTTCCTTTACATTCTACATTTACTATTAGAAAAATGTTTCCAGGCTGGTTGACTGATATTCTTCAGCACACATCTCTGACTTAAATGAGTAAGCAAGGGATGAATTATTAGATTTGCAATGAAGATGCAATAAAATATTTTTTTTTTTTTTGTAGGGGAAAGAGGCTTATAATGTTACAGAAAAAAAAAAAAATCAAATTTTCCAGTAAATGTCAAAGGTGACTTTCATGTCCGTGGTAATTTATTGGAAGCACTTAGAAAGAGAGTGGAGTTCAGTGGAATATCTTTCAGCAGAGAGTATAACAATGATTTAACCAGAAGGTGTCATATGGATTGTGGAAGGCTCACCCTCAAATTGCCTACACAGAAAGAAGTGTCCTTCCACTTACCAAATGGTCTCCCATAGTAACGAGGTCCCATCTCATTCCTGGTTATTCTTTGAATTAAATGGATAGCATAGTCTTCTTCCCTCAATTGGAAAGAACTTGTAATAATTTTCTTGCCAAAATATAGTCATTTTTTCCTCAAAAAGCCCTATAGCTTTCTTTATTGTGTACATACAATTTAACCTCATTCTCAGCCCAATTCTGTAGGAATGTATATGCTTTCTTAACTTTTCATCTTAATCAGACATTATTTATACTGTCAGGAAAAAAGAAAATAGGGGAGGAAAATTCACCCTTAATTTTTGCAAAGCTGTTTTCATCTCCTCTTTCTTCTTACCCCTTTTCCTGTATAACTATTACAACTCCAAAGTCTAATGAGAACTATAGAAATGACCCTTACATCTTTGGTGTACATAATAAATCCTATTACCTAACATAACTAGCCAAAGAGTTCTTTTCTTTCAGGATTTCTCCACAATAACATTGGGAGTAGAAACCACGAGTGATTACACTGCAATGATTTCAATGTCATCAGTTTTTGTTTTTGTTTTTGTTTTCAGTGATAAGTTTCCAGGTACTTTAGAAAAATAATTCAGTGTCAGGGCTGGGCATGGTGGCTCACGCCTGTAATCCTGGCACTTTGGGAGCCCGAGGTGGGCAGATCACCAGAGGTCAGGAGTTCAAGACCAGCCTGGCCAACATGGTGAAACCCCCCCATCTCTACTAAAAAAGTACAAAAATTAGCTGGGCGTGGTGGTGGGTACCTGTAATCCCAGCTACTCGGGAGACTGAGGTGGGAGAATCGCTTGAACCCTGGAGGTGAAAGCTACAGTGAGCTGAGAACACGCCACTGCCCTCCAGCCTAGGTGACAGAGCGAGACTCCATCAAAAAAATAAATAAAGAAAGAAAATAAAGAAAAATAATTCAATGTCAGATATTTCTCTTTTTTTTTCTTTTTTCTTTTCTTTTTCTTTTTCTTTTTGAAACAGGGTCTCACTTTGTCACCCAGGCTGGAGTGCAGTGGTATGCTGTCAGCTCACTGCAGCCTCCACCTGTTCAAATAATTCTCCTGCCTCAGCCTCCCGAGTAGCTGGGACTACAGGCACGTACCACCACGATCAGCTAATTTTTGTATTTTTAGTAGAGACAGGGTTTCACCATGTTAGCCAGGCTGGTCTCAAACTCCTGAGCTCAAGTGATCCACTCACCTCGACCTCCCAAAGTGCTTGGGATTACAGGCGTGGGTCACCATAACCAGCCTCAATATCAGATATTTCTATCTGGAGATTGTGCTAATTACTTGACTTTGGTAGTGTCCCTGGGTAGAAAGATCTGCATAGAGAATCAGCATGGCAATGTCACTGTAGATCTCCTATACAAGTGACCCTAGAACCTCAGTTGAAATGTCAGAGCCCCCTCGGTCCAGTGCCAAAATTCCATAGCAAGTCTTCTCATGCGATAAAGATGAGTGAGCACTACATATGAAGAAAGTATTCAGAACACATTCCTTTTGAGCCTTTTCGTCTTGGAAGCTCTCACTGATGTCTTATATAGAGATGATTGAGGCAAATCTGAGACATGGTGCCACTCGGCCATCTTGTAGGATTGATATCCTTTGACAAATATAAAGGGTCATATTAAATAACAGAAAACCACTCAAGTCACAATGATCAGACTCCTATAACCAAGAATGCCACATACTGCCTTGCAAGTTGTGGTTTGTGTAAAAGTCTCAGGTGAAAGAAATGAATAAAGGTTGAGACCCAGTCTGCACTTCAGTTACCAAGTCTTGTGTCTCCTTACAGGCCTTGTAGCCAGGAGGAAGGAACGCCTTTTTTGTATGTTGTCCATGGAGAGGGGACACTTTTTAGTATTTCATATACCCGAATAGATGTTTTGTTTTAAATCATACAAAGGATCAGTGTCTAGTAGGGGAGACCCTGCCATCAACAACTTATATCAGGAATTTTTTCAGTATCACCTTGTACTTGAGGGCAATGAGACACATACAATGCAGTGATAGTTCTGGTGTCTTGCCTCAGTTTCTGCTAGGTTCCTTAAGACCCCATAGTGAAAATGATAGCGTCTGTCCATTTTGTGTGGCAAACATATGACACGAATCATTGAAACAAGTATTTGAGAATCAACCCTGTAGTTCTTTAATATTTTAAAGAAATTCTTCCCTAACAATTATTCAGAAAAATTAATATCAATTATTGATAAAAGAATCATGGTCAGATCAAATGGAATTGAATTCCCTGGCAGGTGCTAAAACATTTCACAGTCTTATTAGTGCCTCACTTATGTCCATGACAGTAGACTTAGTCTCTAATACACACTTTTGTGAAACTCATCCCCAGAGAAAATGCAAGCACAACTGCGTTCTGGAGCAAAATTATTAGGCAAATGAATTTTAAAACTGGAACAGGGTTGTTTTTTTGTTTAGTTTTGGTTTTTTTTTTGAGACGGAGTCTCGCTCTGTCGCCCGGGCTGGAGTGCAGTGGCCGGATCTCAGCTCACTGCAAGCTCCGCCCCCCGGGTTTGCGCCATTCTCCTGCCTCAGCCTCCTGTGTAGCTGGGACTACAGGCGCCCGCCACCTCGCCCGGCTGTTTTTTGTATTTTTTAGTAGAGACGGGGTTTCACCGTGTTAGCCAGGATGGTCTCGATCTCCTGACCTCGTGATCCGCCCGTCTCGGCCTCCCAAAGTGCTGGGATTACAAGCTTGAGCCACCGCGCCCGGCCCTGGAACAGGGTTTTTAAAAATCCAGTCTATCCCTTCATTTCACAAAAGAAAAAACTAGGAAATAACAACAATGTTCCTAGTATAGAAATATATTCAATAGGGAGGAATAATTCACGTGTTCAATGCCCCTCTGCAAATGATCTGGGATCCTACACATATAGCTGCTTGATTTGATTTACCCATAGGCTGAATGGGGAACGGGAAGCTGGCTGGTCCAGGGCTATGGCTCTATAAGGCCAAGGGATAGAGAGGAAAATTCATACCTTAGGCAGAAGTGGACACTGATATCCAGAGATACAAACAGAAACCTAAAATTACATCCATGTAGTAGATGCTGGTGGTGCCCCATCCAGATGCCTTTCACCTGGGTTCGTCCATCCCGCAGCTGCTGACAGGGTTGCGCGCTAATGCCTCACAGCCGCCTCTTTCTTTAAAGTGCTGCTCTCAGGCACCAGGAAGTACTGTTAGCCCAGGATGTCAGACTCTCACCCTGGCCTGGCCACTAGTAGCCCACAGTTAATGAGTGACTGATACAGGGATATAAAAACTTGGCTCCCTTCTCTCCAGGCAGGACAAAGTGTGTGGGTGAAATTTCAGCCCCATAACGCCAGGTGGGTGGGATCAGGCTGAAGCTAGTAACCACTTGAGACCACGTCCTTGCTTAGCTTCTCTCCACACTGCTCCCCCAACCCCTCTCTGACACCTCAACTTGATTGCCTTCTGCTGAGAGTGTCCTCAATAAATCACTGGCACAAGAATCCCCATCTCAGGCTACGTTCTAGGGAATACGATCTAAGATGACCCATGAATAAGATGTTTTGTCGGTCTGTACTGCTCATCCTTCAGACGTCAAGGAGGAGTAGAGAGCTAAGAGGCTATTAGACAAATGTGGAAGAACTCATGTTTAGCAAGCAAAAACTCTTCCAGTTACCAGGATCAACCTTTTGTAGAAGACAGCCGAATATTAAAAATAACAAACACTATTTTTCTGTCACATATTCAAATTCAAAATAGGAAATTATTACCTGCATGGAATAGGAATGAGACCAATTTACTTTCCCCAGAGAAGAGGAGATTTAAGTTAACTGCCACAATATTTCTGATTAACTTCTGTGGAATTTTAGCACCCTTATAGATTGGCAACCCCAGTAGCTGTTTAGTTGGTCTGCCCCTTGCCCTGGCTTCCTGAGGCTGTGTTGGCATACTTTAGTGCAAGAATGTCCAATCTTTTGGCTTCCCTGGGCCACATTAGAAGAATTATCTTGGGCCACACATAAAATACACTAATACTAATGGTAACTGAGGAACTAACAATAAAAAAATTTCAAAAACACTCATAATGTTTTAAGAAAGTTTACAAATTTGTGTTGGGCCGCATTCAAAGCTGTCCTGGGCCGCATGTGGTCCATGGGCCACGGGTTGGACAAACACAAGCTTGTTTTAGTGGTTCTCCAACTTAAGTGTGCATCAGAATCCCCTGGAGGGCTTGATAATACACAGATTACTGGGCCCCACCTACAAAGTATCTGATTTAGCAGATTTGAAGTGAGGCCTAGGAATCTGTACTTTGGCAAGTTCTTAGGGATGCTGATGCTGCTGGTCCAGGGACCACACTGAGATCACTGGTCTGAGGCAATTCTGAAGGCTTATATGAAGGGTTTTCACCCCCCCATATCCGTAAAATACCACTATAAAGTATATGACACAACCCAGATTGTCTGACTATTGCTCTGTCTTAGGAGTCACTGAGGCCTGGGTTTCATCCCTCCTCTACTGTGTAACAGTTATCCAACCCTGCTCTTCTCATCTGTAAAATGGGAATAATAATATTCATCTCACAGAGTTGTTGGGAGAATTAAATACAGTAACATATATAATAGTATTTGGCTTAGAGCAAATGCTAAACAAATATTAGCCCCCTTTTATTTGTTCAATTGTTTTTAACACTGTCTATTGTTTCTTTAGCCCTTTGTAAAAATTTATATCCCATCATCAGAAAGATATTGAGTGGAATATTTGGTATAAAAAAAGTACAAGGAATGAGCTTGTCTTCTGAAATTGGCAGAGTCCAGCAGCTGACACTTTATTTAGTAATTTCTGTCTAGGAGCTGGTTTGTAAATATGCAACTGAGGGGAGTGACTTGGCTCATTGCCAAATGGAATCATGGAGGCCAACAAGTCTGAAAATCTAATCAAGGTGACTAAACTCTACTTAGAAAGGCATCACAGGAATATATATTTATGTGAAATAAATCAGGGGCATTTAGTAATTGCTGGACTTTAGGTCTAGCTGGCAAAAGAGGAAAAGATTAGGAAGAACTGATCAAGGTTTATCATCCATCTCTGAGAATAGCACTGCTCAAAAGAAGAAGTTTTCACACTGTTCTTAAGGCAGCAGTTCTCAAAAGTTTTGGACTCAGAAACTCTTTATGTTCTTATAAATTATGAAGATCTTAAAAAGCTTTTATTTATGTGGGATATATCGGTATATGCCACACTAGAAAGTAAAACAGAAATTTTAGAAATATTTATTGATTCATTTATTATATCAATAATAAACATATCACAAGTTAACATAAGCAACATATTTTATGAGAAACAACTACATTTTCCACAACAAAATAAAGTTAATCAATGGAGTGGCTAAACTTGTTTTATATCTCACCTTACATTATATGTTTTTGGAAAAAAGGACTATTTTAATAGTCTTTGCAGCTAATTGTGGATATCTTTTGTTGTTACACTGAAACTCCACAACTGATTATAACTCCTTAAAGATTAGTTGCAATGTGGAATGTGAAACCATATAAATTAACTTTTCTACACTGTTACATTCAATTTCATGTCTATCTTGCCCTTTGAATGAACCTTTTACTCACACATGATTCCACACTGATCGTTTGGAAAATACTAGTTCACTGAGTTATACAGATCTTCCAAATAATGGCACATTTCATTCTATAAAATCAGAAAATCATATTTGTTAATATCACTGCTGATCTCATTACAAAAATCTTTAAGCATTGAGAAGTAGATACACATTTTACACAATTCTAGTTTTCTCTTGAAAGCTAAAACTGTATCTTTGACAAGAAATAATGCCAACTGCTGTCCGGGCACGGTGGCTCACGCCTGTAATCCCAACACTTTGGGAGACTGAGGCAGGTGGGTCACGAGGTCAGGAGATCGAGACCATCCTGGCTAACACAGTGAAACCCCATCTCTACTAAAAATACAAAAAATTAGCCGGGTGCAGTGGTGGGCGCCTGCAGTCCCAGCTACTTGGGAGGCTGAGGCAGGCGAAAGGCATGAACCCAGGAGGCAGAGCTTGCAGTGAGCCGAGATCGCGCCACTGCACTCCAGCCTGGGTGACAAAGCGAGACTCTGTCTCAAAATAATAATAAT
Organism: Mandrillus leucophaeus; assembly: GCF_000951045.1. Lineage (NCBI taxonomy): Eukaryota > Metazoa > Chordata > Mammalia > Primates > Cercopithecidae > Mandrillus > Mandrillus leucophaeus. The sequence goes on from NW_012102132.1 coordinate 71,934, forward strand.
AATAATAATAATAATGCCAACTGCTTTCCTTAAAGTGACAGGTATATTTTATTAATTTTCAAGATGTCTGCCAAATATCCAAGTCTCAGCGACCATTTTGTCAGTTGCTTTTTTCCCAAGTAAAACTGGTGTCCCATGTAAAAGGTGGCTAGTTAAATGCACAATTCAAAGAATTGCAAAAGTGGTTTTCTTCAAGACAACCATCATACTTCATTATGCCACAGAAGGACTTAATGCTCACCTCCCATTTCATCACACAGAATATTAAAAAGATGTGTCCTCAAGGGCTGAAATTTAATATTAACAATTTTTATTGTTTCATCAAGGACTTTTTTTTTTTTGAGACAGTCTCACTCTGTCACCCAGACTTGAGTGCAGTGGCGTGATCTTGGCTCACTGCAACCTCTGCCTCCCAGGTTCAAGTGATTCTCAGGCCACAGCCTCCTGAGTAGCTGGAATTACAGGCACCTGCCACCATGCCCAGCTAATTTTTGTATTTTTAGTAGAGACGAGGTTTCACCATGTTGGCCAGACTGGTCTCGAACTCCTGGCCTCAAGTGATCGGACTGATTTGGCCTTCCAAAGTGCTGGGATTACAGGCCTGAGCCACTGCCCCAGCCATCGAGGACATTCTTAAGTGAACTTGGCTTTTTTGTTAAGTGCTTCTGTGTGATAGTGAAGAATACAATGATTTTTGGTTCTACTGCTTTGATTTGTGCTAAGGTGTCGGCAGTTTTTCTCAACATTTCTTTTGCATCATCTGCTGATGCTGCTGTTCCAGGGACCACACTTTGTAAAGCATGGCCCTATACTGCCTTCAGGGATCCAAGAGAGGCCAAGAAGGCAGAACTCTGGAACAACCATTTTTGATTAAACAAGAACCATTGACCCCATTCTGAATTTTTTTTTTTTTTTTTTTTTTTTTGAGAGGGAGTTTTGCTCCATTGCCCAGACGGGAGTACAGTGGTGTGATCTTGGCTCACTGCAATGTCTGCCTCCCTGGTTCAAGCGATTCTCCTGCCTCAGCCTCCTGAGTAGCGGGGATTACAAGTGCCTGCCGCCACGCTTGGCTAATTTTTGCATTTTTAGTAGAGACGGGATTTTGCCCTGCTGGCCAGGCTGGTCTTGAACTCCTGACCTCAAGTAATCCACCTACCTCAGTCTCCCAAAGTGCTGGGATTACAAGCGTGAGCCACCAGGCCCAACTCTCATTCTGATTTTATCTGTAATATTATTAGCATTCCCTCAAAAAGATTTTGGTGGAAAATAAAAAAGTTTATGATTTACTATTATAAAACAAGTCTTGGCTGTACTAGGAGGCAATTCACATTGAAGTTTTTTTAAAAAAATTCTATGCATACAAAGCTGTCTATTTTTAGAGCTCCAAGTGTGTGCCAGGCATTGTGTTAGGTTCTGGGGATACAGTAATTGACAAGAAAGACATGATCACTGCCCTCAAGATGATTATAGTTTAGTAGGGGAGACTGACAACCACATGTAAATAGATATTGTGATAAGAGCTGTGTGGGAAACAAATTGGATGCTATAATAGAAAATAAAGGGATGAAAAGAAAGATAAACATTTGGATTGGTAGTTCTCAAACTTTTATGGGTATCAGAATTAACTGGAGAGCTAATAAAGAATGCAGTTGTCCTGGCTTAATCAAAGCAAGGAAAGCCTGGGCCTCTGTATTTTTACCAAATGATTTTCCAAATTTTGAGTAGTACTGCTTTAAATATAGTTCCCAGAGTAAGCCTCTCAAAGAAGGTGACCTTAAACTGAGTCCTGACTGATGAGAATAATTGGGAAAAACAGGCTTTTCACTGGATTTGGATCAGATTTGTCTGAGGTGATGCCAGTGCTTCAGCTGTAGGGCTGAGAAGTTCACTTACAGCTTAAGTGAGCCCATTCTATTTCTTATTACAAATACATTTGATTACTTAAGTGAACGACTAGAGGGGTTCCTACAACAAACGTGTTTTATGAGCAGGAGTGGTTACATTAGACATTTTGTATTTACTAACCATGTCACGGAACATCTCTCTGAAAGACTTATCCCATTAACAAGGGACAGATCACATATCTTTACCTTTAGAACATTTCACCACAATTGGCTCTTTTTCTGACAATGCCTTTTTACATAGTCACTGAACGATAAATTCTGAGTTCTCTGAAATTCTCTTCGTTGTCTTGCTAGGAAGTTAACAACCAGCATGACACTTTGAATTAATTCTCAAAGTGCTTATGCTAATAAGATTATCTCCCCTCAAGGCTTTTCATTAAATATAATTGTAAAAATTACATTTCTTTAAGGTCAGTAAAAGAAATCAAGGTATTTAATTTCTGATTTCCGCATAATTAAGTGAAGAATGGAGGGGAAGAATATTCCAGCTAGAGGGAATAGTGTACAGATTGGCTCTGAGATGAAAGGGGGCTTGTCTTCTTCATGGGACTGGAAGAAGAGAGTACAGCTACAGTATAGTGAGCAAGAGAGAGAGGAGCACAAGATACATCTGAAAAGTTCAGCAGGGATCAGTCTATATTGGCCTTTGAGGCTAAGATAAGAAATTTGGTTTATTTTATGTTCCATGGGGAGCCATTGACACAACCTATCCATCAAAAGTGTCCTGTGAAGACAACTTTGAGTTTGTACGACAGATCTGTTTATAAAATAGGTACCTGGGAGCACAATCAATATTGGCAGAACTAGCTCCAGGATTCTGAGCTCCATTTTACTGGTTCATGCTTCACTCTATCTCTTCATTTCTCCATTGTTAATTCTCGCCTTCCTCTGCTTCTCTGTATCCACCTCCCTATTAGTCTTTCAATGTATTCCATCCTCCCAATCTTTCTTTCTCCTGGAAGAATTGGAACTTGGGATCTCATCTTAAGTGCAGGATGGCCTTGAAAAGGAAAAGAGACTTTTTGTCTGACGAATGCAAGCCCTCTTCAATTATCAGGCCCAGAGAGGTGTTAAAATCAACAGCAGTGAAATCTCACTCCCACTTGAGCTAAATAATTACATCTTGAGGGCACTTGCTATATGGGCTCTAGACTAACTGAAGCCAAGTAGCTATGAAATGCCATATGCTAGACACCATAATTCATAGCCATAGTTTAGCAATGCATAACCAACCACTAACCAATCTTGTTCTGGTAAACTAGTGAGAATTCCTGTCAAACAACTTTGTATCAGACAAGTCCTTGTCCCCTTTTGCCTTTAAAAATCTTGTAACAAAAAGGCCCAAATGGAGCATTCCCCAAGGCAACTTGGAAGCGTGTCCTGGGCTGCAGTCCTCAATCTTTGCCCAAATAAACTCTCTATGTTAATTTTGTCTCCTTTTCTTTTTTTAGTTTGATAGCGCGAAGGATGAGAATATCAGCTATTCCAATCCTACTGGTCCTCTTAGCTGGATGACCTTGGCTGACTGCTATAGCCTCAGACTCCTCATCTGTAAACAGAGGATAGTATTAACAACTACTTATAGAAATATATGTGCAAGTCCAGGGAAATATTTAGAGCATGGCCTGCTACATAGCACGTGCTCAAAAATGTTAGTGACATATCTCATATTTCCTATTCAAACTTTCCAATTTTACTGTTATCTCACATTTTGAGCACTTTCTGTTCAAGGAGTATATCATTTATTTTCAAATCTACCATATCACCTTGCATTCTGTTGCCACTCTGTAAATATTTGTTCTGCTTTATACAATCATGAAACGCCACAAGACCTAAGAGGAGTGAGAAAATGCCACCTGCAAGACTGATAAGGAACCCCTTCAGGTCAGTGGATGGATGCAACTTGATCATTGAGGGACTGGCAACATTTGGGTGGGCAAAGAAAAAGAAGGACATTCCAGTTGGTATGACTGTGAGTAAATGTGTGAGATGAGAATGTTTGATGGTCAGTGAGTAATCCACATGATTTGAAGTGGAGGATTTGTTTGTGGAAGTCTTTAGTATGCTAGCACAAAACTGAGGAGCACCTTCATTAATAAGGCACTAAGTTTGGAATTTTTCCTGCAGGCACTGGGGAAATTGAACATTTTGACATTAAAGAGGGATATAATGAAAGCAGTGCTTCCTCAAGATTAATCTGGTGGTGTTGTGTAGATTTATTTGGGAAACCAGTCTCCTGGCTAGTTTGTTCCCTGAACTAGGGCAGCAGTCATGAAAATGGAAGATTTGAGCCAAGAGAAAACCGGCAGGACTTGGCAGTTGAATCTAAAAGTTGAAGAAAAGAATAATCAATTTGAACTTGAAATTATCATAGTCGGCTGCAGTGGCTCATCCGGTAATCCCAGCATTTTGGGAGGCCAAGGCAGGAGCATTGCTTGAGACCAGGAGTTCAAGACCAGCCTGAGCAACATAGCAACAACAGCAACAACAAAAAGCCAGTGGCTGTGGCATGTGCCTGTAGTCCCAGCTACTCAGGAGACTAAGGTGGAAGGATTGCTTGAGCCCAGGAAGTTGAAGCTGCAGTGAGCCATGATTGTGCCACTGCACTCCAGCCTGTGTGACAGAGTGAGGCCCCAGGTCTGAAAAAAAAATTATCATGCGATGTATAAAAGCAGGCCACTTGGCCTCTTTCCCTTAATAGTTCTATCTTTAAAGCAGAGTTAATAAAATATAACATCTTAGCTTCACAGAGATGAGAAGAACTTAAGCAAGATACTTACTGTGAAGTATCAATATGATAATAGATGCAAGAGCTCCTAGCCCCTTGCCTAGCATAAGGAAAACAATTAATAAATGTTTGTTCTTTTTAAACTATTTTTATACTTTTGGAAATGGACCCTCATAGACAAATCAAGGCAGTTTGATAGGGGGAGAGTAGCTAAGGGAAAGAAAGGATTAAAGAAGATACTGAATCTATACTTCTTGTCTTCAAATTTGATTTACACTCTAATACATCAAACGAACCTATTTGCTGCTCATGAATCTGAGAGTAGATTGAAGAAGGGTAACTACTTAGTTATGACTATTTATGGCTTCCTTCCCCTTCCCCTTTTATTAGGAAAATCTCAGCAGAAACTTATGGCTATAAACATATGTTTTGCTGACTCGACACAACTCAAGTTCTTTGATCATTAAATTATTTAAATGCCTTGGGAAGAAGTTATACATATTTAAGTAAGAGCAGACAGTTATTTACAATAATAAAATACACAGTCCATTCTTTTCTCTGGACTTGACCACTTCTCTGGTCCCTGAAGGGGCCATTTCCCTCCTCATACCACTTCAATTTTGGCCATAGACACAACTTCCAGTTTCCAGGAATCACTTCCAGTGTTTTTTTTCTGAGGGCCTTTGTAGTGTTAAAGACCCCCACCTCCCTCTTTTGGTTGTTTCTATAAGCTCTCTTCCAAAGAACTAAGAATACTTTAACATGTAGTCAATAAAACGAAACCACATCACTACTCTGTGTATCTAGCAGGATAAAACAATCCCAAGCTTTCTAAGAGACTCTCAGAGTGATACAGAGTAATAGTAGCTCAGTTAGTCTCACTTAAAAGTGGGAAATCCCCACCAGAATGGCCAAAATGTAAAGGAATTGCAGTTCCTAGTGTATGTAAGGATAAGATATGGAACAGCTAAAATTCTGTTTTTGTTTTGTTTTTTTTTGAAATGGAGTCTCGCTCTGTAGCCCAGGCTGGAGTGCAGTTTCTGCTTACTGCAAGCTCTGCTTTCCAGGTTCACGCCATTCTCCCGCCTTAGCCTCCCAAGTAGCTGGGACCACAGGTGCCAGCTAATTTTTTTTTTTTTTTTTTTTGTATTTTTAGTAGAGACGGGGTTTCACCGTGTTAGCCAGGATGGTCTTGATCTCCTGACCTTGTGATCTGCCCACCTCGGCCTCTCAAAGTGCTGGGATTACAGGCTTGAGCCACCATGCCTGGCCCTAAAATTCTTATACCTTGCTGATGGGACTGTAAACTGGTACAACCACATTGCAGAACTATTTAGCAGTATCTAGCAAAGCTAACATACGTATGTCCTATGACCCAGTAATTTAACTTGATCTGGTTGGTGGTTACCTAACTGTTTGTAAGGATGTATTGAGCTGTTGCTTTACTATTTATGCACTGGGGAGTATTTAAATTTTATCTCAATTAAAATTATAAGTAAATAAATAATGATATACTTGTAAACATTAAGAAAGGTAAGGAAATCCAAAGCAAAGGAAATAAATGAGTTGCCCAAGATCGTCTTTAGTCTGGATTTGGAAATGTATTCTACTGCATCACTTCAACTGAACTGCCTATCAAAGAGGAATTACACTTTTAAATCATCTTATTTGATTAAAGAAATTGGGCACCTTCTTTATTAGAATGAGGGTCTGAACCTTCTGCAATTGGTAGATTCGCCAAATTTCTGCTCTGCCAAACTACGAGTAAAGAGAGGGGTTCAAGATTGAAAGACCAGGGGAAGGATGGGGAAAGGAGGAAAACAAGAGATTGAAAAGCCATTGCTGCTTCTCACTCCTACTCCTAAAGCTATTTCTAACATGGGACAATTTTGGCTAGTATCTTTATTTGATATCCATTTGACAAATTCAGATTATCTACAATGCATACAGTACTTTACATTATATTAAGAGTATATGGTCCCTTTTTATAAATGAAGAGGCTATATATCTCCTTAATAAGCTATCTTTGTTTATTCTTGCTGCTGTAACAAAGTATCACAGACTGGGTAATTTATAAATAACAGAAATTTATTTCTCACAGTTCTGGAAGCAAGAAGTCCAGTAACAAAGTACCAGCAGATTCAGTGTCTGGTGGAGGTTTTATCTCTGCTTTCAAGATGGTGCTTTGTTGCTATATACTCACTTGGCAGAAGGGCAAAAGGGCATGAACGCTGTGTAAAGCCTCTTTAAAAGAGCATTAATCCCATTCACGATGAAGAAGCCCCCATGAACTAATGACCTCCTAAAGTCCCTACCTTCCAAAACTATCACCTTGGGGTTTAAGTTCCAATGCATGAATTTTGGAGGGACACACACATTCAAATCATAGCAGCAATTAATTTATAGTGATTTTTGATGTGTTGCATATCCTCCAGATAAAAGCTCACAGAATCTATTCTTACTAAGTGAGATCAACAATGAACTCTGAAACAGGTTTTCTTAACCACCCATGAGAGGCAATGAATACACCTGAGTGGATCAATTAACTGTGTAAAATTACGCACAGCATTTTATGTGTATATTAGTACTTTTTTCTGTGATGGGAATCAGAGCTTTTTGGGAAGCCATGAATATGCACCTCTCAGATCTACTGCCAAGAGCATATTGACTGATGGCCCCAGCACTCTGAAATCCATTACTGAGTTGATGTCAAGGCTACACTTCCCACAGCTTGCTCCAAGACAATGGCAGGACTCCTCTGATGGCAACTCTGGCTCAAGGGCTCCCTGACAGCCTTGCTGAACTCCCTCAGAACTGTACTTCAGTCTAAGATGCATCCACTCAACTTTCCTCTCTTCCTTCCTTCCTCCCTTCTCTCTGTCCTTCACCCAGGGTCAGATCTGCTTTGAGCCTTCCCTGGCTCCCTCTCAATTTTCCCTCATAGGCACTGTCCTTAATAAATCTCTTGCATTACTAATCCCATGTAGTATCTACTTCTTGGAGGAGTTGGACTACACACGTGGTACCAGGAGTTGTCCTGGTTAACAGGTGGGGTTCGGATAGTCCCTAGCACAAAGTGGTAGCTCTATTGCTAAAGATTTCACTGATAGTGACCTGGGAAAATGTCCCAATAGAGGAGTTCAGTGGTCAGGATCATGCTTGGATACAACTTTTAAAGTAAACCACAGTGCTGTATGTTACATGCCCTACGGTAGAGAAAGAAGTCCAGCACCTGATAGGTCTCTTTGGGTTCTGGAGGCAGCACATTCCACCCCTATGAATATTCCTCTAGCCTGTATACAAGGTGGCATGCAAGGCTGCTGGCTTTGAGTAGGATCCTGAGCAGGAATATAATCTGCAGCAGATCCAGGTTATGGTACAAGCAATCTTACCACTTGGGCCATATAATCCAGCAGACCATATGGTATTACAGTTATTAGTGGTGGAAAAAGATACGGTCTGGAGTTTATGGCAAGCTCCAGTGGGAGCAAAACAATGTAGGTCCTAGGGGTCTGGAGCAAGGACCTGCCACCCGCAGCAAAAAACGTTATGCCTTTTGAAAAACAAGTCCCGGCATGTTACTGGGCCCCAATAAAGACAAAACACTTGACTATGGGTGTCAAGTGACCATGCAGCCAGAACTACTCATTATGAGTTGGGTTCTTTCTGACCCACCCAAGTCATAAAGTCAGATAGACCTACCATCAATCCATCATACTATGGAAATGGTACATCTAGGAAGGAGTCCAAGCAAGACTCAAGAACACAAGTAAATTGCATAAGCAGGTAGCTCAGACCCTCATATCATCCATAAATGATGCACCAGTTCTCCTTCCCTGGTTTGCACCTATAGCCATATGAAGGAGAGTTCACATATAAATAGCTGAAGGAGAACAAACCTCTTTCTTGGTTTACAGATGAGTCTGCTTTTTTACGTGAGTGAAAGCTAAACATGAATGATGGCTTCATTGCAACCACATTCAGAAGTGGCCCTGAAAGACAGTGAGAGGGAAAATCTTCTGAATGGGAAGCTGAAGTGGTACATCTAGTCATCTACTTTCTGTGGAAGAAGTGGTCTGAAATAATAATATTTACAGATTCACAGGCAGTGGCCAATGGTCTGTTCGTCTAGTCAGAATCCTGGAAGTGAAGACTAGATCAGAGACCAGGGGTGCTGGGGTAGGGGTATGTAAATGGACATATAGGAGTGGGTACAAAGTATGAATATCTTTGTATCACACGTAACTATCCACCAGAAAATATCCGCCACACAAGCAGGGCACCGTGGGCATCTACATGGTGGGTCATGTTGGCAGAGACATAGGCCAACAGCACGGAATCCCATTTGTCAAGACTGATCTAGTTAATGCTGCCTTTGAACATCCAACCTGTCAACAAAAGAGACCCACACTGAGCTCCCAGATATGACATTATCCCTTGGTCAGTTGTCAAGTCAAAAACACTGGGCGCCTTCCATTCTGCAACGGCCAGCAGTTTGTCCTCACAGGGATAGATAACCACTCTAGGCATAGGTTTGCTGTTACTTCCTGCAGAATCTCAGCCAGCATCACTATCGAGGGATTATGAAAGTCCTGATTCATAAGCATGGAATCCCATGCAACATAACATCTGACCAGAGGACCCATGTTACTACAAAGGAGGGGTGAGAATGACCCCATGATAATGAGATTCACCGGTCATATCAGGTACTACAGTGTCCAGAAGCAGCCAGCTTCAACCAGTGCTGGAATGGTCTTTGAAAGTAACTAAATTGTTGCTTTGAAGGCAACACTCTGAAAGAAGGAGGCATCATCCTTCAGGATACAGTGTATGTGTTAAATATGAGGCTTTTATCTGGTGCTGTGTCCCCAGTAGGAAAAAATACATAGATCCAGAGGACAAAGGGTGGAAGCATGAGTAGCCTTACACTGGAGGACGCTGTGCTTCTTGTCTCATCAACTCTGGGTTCTGCAGAGTTTGTGGTTATGATCCTCAAAGAGGGCCCACTCTTGCCAAGGGATGTAGGAAGGGTCCCATGGAACTCTAAGCTATGGCTGCCACCAGGACACTTTGGACTACTTGTGTCCAGGGGCCAGCAGGCAAGAAGAGGGGTCACAATTATGGCAATAATTGATGCTGATCATCAGGAGGAAGTAGGGCTGTTTTTATACAATTGGAGCATGGAGGAATGTGTGCGTGTTGCCCAGATAATACACTTTGGTGCCTCCAGGTACTCTCTTGCCCATTTATGACTTTGAATGGGCAAGTGTGGTGACTGCAACCTCAGAAGTGTATGATTCCCAAAGGCTCAGACCTCTCAGGAATGAAGATTTGGATTAAACCATCAGGTAAAGCCAGTAAAACCTGCACAGGTGACGGCTGAGGAAGAGACAGCCCCAAGACCTGCTGCAGAACAGGGGTTGTAATTCGTCTTATTAACCTTCCTTTACTAAGTTTTTCCCTCAGAAAAAGAGGTTCATGGAAACCACGTAGGATTTGCTCCCTGACCTTGTGTGGTGAAGTAAATCTGTGCAGTGCAAGGAGACTGTGGCAGCCATGAGAATGTCCCTCTCAGACCTGACTATCAGGATTATAATTGACGTGCTGCTGCTCTGAAATCCATCAACTCATTGAAGCCATGCCTCCCACCTGCTGCTTTCAGCCATGAGTAAGTGCTGCAGGGACACTAGAGCAGGCACCTCAATGGGAGATGCAGGACTCCTCTGACCTGCCCCTGTGGCCCGAGGACTCATCAGCTTTGCCAAAAGTTTCTTAGACATGCATTAAAGTCTAAGGCACTTCCACCTAGCCTACCTTCGTTTTGTCTCTCCTCCACAGGGGGTCAGAATCCCCTTCTCAGTCTGATGGCACTCCTGGCCTACCCTAAGAGTCAGATGGCACTCCTAACCACCTCTCTCTCACCATTTTCCCTCACAGGTCTTTCCCTCAATGACTCTCTTGCACAGTTAACCCCATCTCAGAGGACCTGGATCAACACAGCTTTCATCAGATACTCAAAACATTTATGACCTAAAAAAGGTTGTATACAACCCATTTGCCAGATGCTGAGTTTGCATTCCTGCCTTAGAAAAACCAGAAACACAATATGGAGCCGTTCTCGACCCAGATCAATGCTTTCTTTCTTGCAGTATCCCTGATCCAGGTAAGTAAGATTGTGCTGAAGCATCTGGAAAAATAAATCAATGATGGGAGTAAGTTTAGGTCAAAAAGCGATTTCTCTTCCCTCTGGCCAGGCAGGCAGGTCACCCTTCCAACAGAGTCAGCCTTATTATATAAACTAGGAAGACTCAGTGGAATTTCACAAAGGCAATTCAACTGGAGAAATAGTCTGCCTTAAATTTACTTATTAAAATAATACATTAACAATACTAAATGTCCTTCCTGAATCATCCAAGAATGCAGTGCTATTAGTCACTCCAAGAACTTGAAGTGTACCACAAACACAAAGGCATGAGCTTTCTCTATCCTGAAAAATGCAGTGACAAGGGAAGATGATTGCAAACCATTTCTGGAGAAAATTAAATACATACATTTCAGGTTTTAGACAGTTAGGCTTTTTAAAAATAAAATATGTGCTTCCTAATCATTCTTGAGCTTTTCCCATGATATTAATCGTGTTCTGCCAGCAGGGAGAGGAACAATATCTACCTAATAGATCTGTTGCCCATGGGGAAGTATTTCAGAGCCTGGCAACTTTCCCTTCTCTTATTAGTGACAGGACTGATTCAGAGTGCTCCTCCTTGACCCATTTATTCATGGGTATACTATCAAGAATAGTTCCAAGCTTTCTATTTCATGGCATGATAAAAAACAAACTCAAGCAAAATTCATCCTCTGTCTTCTTTCTGTCCCATTTTTGTCCTGGTGATATTTCCTGGGTCTTTTCCCCTCAAAACATACTGTATAAAATAAAAATTTTATTTTATAAAAATGCATTGTCCCAAATCCCCCCAGATGTCAGTCCAACTTAAAGTAATGAAGAGTATGACATTTCTCGGGTAATATGTGAGCAGAGGAGAAGCTGGAGGTGGGGGTCTGGGATATAGGTGGAGTGAAGCCTTTTTCAAAGCACAAAAAGTCCCAAAAGATCTTTCTTTAACAGTAATGTTTCTGTGGAACATGCTGGTGTTCACGGCAGGATATTAGGATGAGGAGCTTGCTGGAACATCAGTAGCTGATTGAAGTTTCTCTTCATTCTTATGTCTGTAGCTGTTCCAATTGCCAAAATCATCTAGTCATTCTCTTTGGGACAAAAAGTTCTGTGAGTCCATGCCAGTTTTGTAATTTAATTTATCAGGAGACCCAATTCACCAAGTGACTCTAAATCAAGCATCTAATCTTTTGCATCTAAATTTATCTGTTTGTAAAACTGAGATTATATTGATTATCTCTTCCTCATTTCATAGGTTCTTATAAAGGAGAAAATGCCCAAATTTTAATTGAGTCAATATTATAAGAGCCAAAAATAGTGTTAAAATCTATGACTCATGGGATTCTTTCAGCATTATCTATGTTTGGTTTTGCATTCATCAAAAAAAAAAAATAGCTCTGACAGATTTTGAAGATCTAGCTTCAAACACTGAGTACTTTGAGGGAGGAAAATGACGAGGTAAAACGTTGCTAGTTAATGCTACTCGTTTAAAGGCAACAATATTACTGTTATAAAACCATCCCTCACATAGTGTTATCTTTCAAAGAAGTACATTTCACATAACTAAAATTGAAGTTGACGTCAGCAACCCATGCTTGCAAGGATCTAGCCACATCTAGCAAATCAGGATTCCATGCAACTCTTGATCACACACCCTGCTTCACCATTTTCTTCCGATTCTCCAGCATAGAAGCTCTCAAACCAGTCTGTCATCAGAAGTCCCTCCTTGCTGGGTAGAAAAAGAAATAGCAAGAAAACAGTCCATTTTCGAGGGAGTGGGGAGGGGGAATTGCCAGAAACTTTCACGTCAAAAAGTGTGACTCCATCGCACTATGATCTGGCTCTCATCTACCATATTATATATTTATAAATCTAAACATATTTCCTAAATTATTTTTGCTACTAGCATATGGAGAGTAATGGTTCTCACTGGAGACAGAAGCAAGCCATTTGACACGGAAATAACAATCGCTTCTGTCTCTAGTTGGTCAACCGCAGCTCCAGCAGTAATTGAGTTGGATGTTTTCCAAGTCTTCATTCACAGAGTTGTTCATAATGATGTCTATGAACAACTTTTTCCTTTAAATTTCACAGAGGCTTTTTCCTCTTAAATTTCACAGAGCACCTTTCAAAACAAAAAAGATGGTAAAAAATTCTTTTATATATATATATATATGTAAAATTGAGATACACACATACATCTTATTATCAAATACAAAGTTTTAATAATGACTGATATGCATTAAATAATTTATTTGAAATTTTGTAAATGGCATATGCCATTCCAGACAGGTAAATTAGGTTTGGGAAAAATGTGTGCTATGAGCTAGCTTTTGTATTAGAGCACCTATTGTAGTCTACCTTGTATTATTGCTCTTTGTTAACAAGTTCATCTCCATTAGCTTACAAACCTTTTGAATACAATGGCAGTATCTTTTATTTCTTTGTATTTTCTAAAGCGGTGAGATGTGGTTCATGGAGAGGAGCTGGTCTGGGAATAGTTGGTTGCCAGTTTGCAACAAGATAAGTACACAAATTGAGAGTACATATTTAAGATCTTTTGTAGAAATTTACTATTACCATACCATCTAAGTGCATGATGAGTACACTCGTCTAGTAGAACAAGGCATAGGCCAGATTGAACTGGCTAGAATGACTTGCATGTGGTGTGAGCTGTATACTTGCCCTGGGCAGCAGAACCATGTATTGGTCTGGCTTGCAATTAATTAGGAATAAAAAGAACAACAGAACTGGTGCTTTAATGCAGATAGTTTGAAAAGCACTGCTCTAAATAAGGAGTTGGCAAACTATGGCTTGTTAGTCACATCTTACTGGTCACCTACCTGTTGTTGTATATAAAGTTTTATGGGAGCACAGTCATGCTCATTCATTTGTTATATATGCTGTTTTCACACTACAGAGGCAGAGTTGAGTAGCTCCAACAGAGACTGTATGGTTCTCAAAGCCTCAAATATTTACTACTTGGCCCTTTACAGAAAAGGCTTGCTGATCCCTGTTCTAAAGCAACATTTTTTTAAAAAACTTTGACTGTAATTGACAGTAAGAAATGCGTTTTACTTAGCAAACAAGTAGATACATACACATATCTATCTAAAAGTTTTAGAAAAACAATTTACTCATACTATGTGGGATGCACTTTGATATTTCTCTTCTATTCTGCTTTAATTGTATTAAAAATAATATCGAACACAACATAGTAAATTTATATTACAACCAATTATAGATTTTTACCCATAATTTGAAAATTACTGCTCTAGCGTGTTGCTTTGCACATTTATTTATTGAATAATTTATTAATATATATTAATATCAGAGTTATTTACCTTCCATGTCACATAGAGTTTACTGATATTCATTATTATCCACACCTTCTTGTACCACAAGGACTGAAAGCCTGGAAATTATATTTCCCAGATTCTTTTGCCATCACAGTTCCAGTTAGAGTTTGATATGAGAGACATTGAAAGTGGAATGAAGGAGGAGCTATCATTCCACAATAGAAGGCAATAGGCATCAGCAGACAAAGACAAAAAGCATGGGGTTTTGCCACACACTTCCAGGCATTTGCCTTAGCATTCCTCTCTCCAGTGCTGCAGGCAGCTGATATCATTGCTGGTAGCTTCCCTGTAATTCAACATATTTGGTGAGATATAGATCATTCATCACATTTTGTCATGGTTGTGTTTGGGATATTTGGGGCTTCCTAGTCGATTCCACTTGAGAAGAAGTGTTCAAAAAAGGAATTAACTAGAGACAGAAATTAATTCCATTTTCTAGGAAGCATATGGGATAATCAATGACCTGAGGAAAGATCCCTCCAACTGGTGAAAAATTTGAGGGGAGAATTACAGAAATGAAGAGTTATAGTCAGTGGTGTGCTGGTAAATGTTTAACAACTGGCTCTCCTGGGGGAAAAAATCCATGATTTACAGGGTTTGACTATTTCCATGGTGTAAATACTCCCACAATGGCCAATATCAAGCTAGCAATGTGGAATCAATGAATGTGAAGTTGGAAAGGGACACCCACAATCAGCTCTGCAGGTTAGTGGGAGCTGGCTACAACACATTAGATATAATCTTATCAGTGGGGTGTCCAGGGCAGCCCCACCCTGTATCTGTTGTTCATACCTGCCATCTTTCACTTCCCAAAGTATTTTATTTAATAGAGTCTATTCTTGTTATGCACAGTAGTTATGTTCTATAAATTCACTGCAAACACCAAATTGGTGAATACTGAACTATCACTCCTAGGTAAAACATGAGGTCAGGTTCCGGCAAGGCTCTGGTCACATTTTTATCAACAAATCAATATATTACCTTGTTTTCTGTGTGTTCTTGTTTAAAGACACCTTATTTAATGTGTACTGTTGGTTCATTATACATTAACATATAGTTATAGATTCTACATTGAGCTCACGGCCAACAACACTATCTCACACCTGAAGGACACTTATCTGACATATATATTTTCTTTTTAAGAAATATTATAGGCCGCGGTGGCTCACACCTATAATCCCAGCATTTTAGGAGTCTGAGGCAGGCGGATCACAAGGTCAGGAGATCGAGACCCTCCTGGCTAACACGGTGAAACCCCGTATCTACTGAAAATACAAAACATTAGCCGGGCGAGGTGGCGGGCGCCTGTAGTCCCAGCTACTCGGGAGGCTAAGGCAGGAGAATGGCGGGAACCCGGGAGGCGGAGCTTGCAGTGAGCCGAGATCGCGCCACCGCACTCCACCCTGGGCAATGAGCGAGACTCTGTCTCAAAAAAAAAAAAGAAAAAGAAATATTATAGCCTTCTTGTGTTTATGAACCATAGGCAGCACTTCGGCACTACACATGGAGGCCACTTTAAACAGCAAAATCATTAAGTAAAAGCACAAAAATGGGGAAAATGTGGCAGTAAATAGACCATGAAAATAACTCTTGTTTACAGTGTAAGAGCTGAAGCAAGTAGGCAGGGTGTCACCTTCTTCAACCTAAGCAAGGAGAATGCATGTTGAGTGGCTAAAATTTTTTGTCACTCTGAGCAGGTCTATGAACAATGGCAAAAGCACCACAAATAGAGATTTTGGTGTTATGAATACACTTTAGCAAGCAAGCAAATCTCTAAATACAGTATCCATGAATAATGAAAACTGACTGTATATTATGATTACCCTAGTTATTTTTTTAAGATTTTTATTGATACATAATAACTGTAAATATTTATGGGATGCATGTGATATTTTGATACATGCATACAATGTGTAGTGATCAAATCAGGGTAATTAAGATATCCATCACTTCAAACATTTATCATTTCTTTGCATTGGGAACATTTCAAATCTCCTAACTATTTTGAAATATCTAGTAAATTACTGTTAACTATAGTCACCCTACTGTGCTATTGAACACTAGAACTTATTCCTTCCTATCTAATTGTATTTTTATATCCATTAGTCAACCACTCTTCATCCTCCCATCCCCATTACCCTTCTCAGCGTCTGGCAGCCATCATTCTACTTTCTACCTCTATAAGATCAACTTTTTTAGCTCACACATGAGTGAGAACACACATTATTCATCTTTCTGTGCCTGGCTTATTCCACTTAACATAATGTTTTCCAGTTCCATCCATGTTGCTGAAAATGACAGAATTTCATTCCTTTTTGACCAAATAATATTCCATTGTGTATATGTACCACATTTTAAAAATAAGTTCAACTTTTATATTGGATTCAGGAGGTACATGCGCAGGTTTGTGAACTGAATATATTGCATGATGCTGAGGTTTGGGATACTATTGATCCCATCACCCAGGTACTGAGCATAGTACCCAATAGGTAGTTTTTCAACCCCTGCTCCCCTCCTACCTCCTCCCCAGTAGTCTTCAGTGTCTATTGTCCACAAATACCCATTGTTTATCCCCCGCTAATAAGCAAGAACATGTGGTGTTTGGTGTTCTGTTCCTGTGTGAGTTCACTTAGGATAATGGCCTCCAGCTGCATCCATGTTGCTGCAAAGGAAACAATCTGTTGTATCTGACAGCTTCATTATATTTCACGGTGTATATGTACCACATTTTCTTTATCCAGTCCATGTTGATGGGCACCTAGGTTGATTCCATGTCTTTGCTATTGTGAATAGTGGTGTGATGAGCATATGAGTGCATTAGTCTTTTGGTAAAACAATGTATTTCTTTTGCATATATACCCAGCCAATGTGATTGCTGGGTCAAATGGCAATCCTCTTTTATTTTTAAGTTCTTTGAAACATCTCCAAACTGCTTTCCACAGTGGCTGAACTAACATTCCCTTGAACAGCATATAAGCATTCCCTTTTCTCTGCAACCTCGCCAACATCTGCTATTTTTTGACTTTTTTTTTTTTTTTTTTTTGAGACAGAGTCTCGCTCTGTCGCCCAGGCTGCAGTGCTGCGGTGCGATCTCGGCTCACTGCAAGTTCCGCCTCCCGGGTTCACGCCATTCTCCTGCCTCAGCCTCCCCGGTAGCTGGGACTACAGGCACCCACCACCACACCTGGCTAATTTTCTTTGTATTTTTAGTAGAGACGGGGTTTCACCATGTTATCCAGGATGGTCTTGATCTCCTGACCTCGTGATCCACCTGCCTCAGCCTCCCAAAGTGCTGGGATTACAGGCTTGAGCCACCACGCCCGGCCTATTTTTTAACTTTTTAATAATAGCCATTCTGATTGGTATGAGATGGTATCTCACTGTGGTTTTGATTTGCATTTCTCTGATTATTAGTGATGTTGAACATTTTTTCATATGTTTGCTGGCCATTTGTATGTCTTATTTTGAGAAGTGTCTGTTCATGTCTTTTGTCCATTTTCAATGGGGCTGTTTTTTGCTTGTTCAATTGTATAGTTTCCTTATAGATTCTGGATATTAGACCTTTGTCAGGTGCACAGTTTGCAAATATTTTCTCCCACTCTGTAGGTTGTTTAGTCTGTTGATAGTTTCTTTTGCTGTGCAGAAGCTCTTTAGTTTAATTAGGTCCCACTTTTCAATTTTTGTTTTTGTCGCAATTGCTTTTTTTTTTTTTTTTGAGACAGAGTTTCATTCTTGCTGCCCAGGCCGGAATACAATGGCAGGATCTCGGCTCACTGCAGGCTCTGCCTCCCAGGTTCAAGTGATTCTCCTGCGTAAACCTCCCAAGTAGCTGGGAGTACAGGAGTGCACTACAACACCCGGCTAATTTTGTATTTTTTTTAGTAGAGACGGGGTTTCACCATGTTGGTCAGGCTGGTCTCAAACACCTGACCTCAAGTGATCCACCCTCCTCGGCCTCCCAAAGTGCTGGGATTACAGGCGTGAGCCACCACACCCAGCCTGCAATTGCTTTTAAGGACGTGGTCATAAATTCTTTCCCAAGGCTGATGTCCAGAAAAGTATTTGCTAGGTTTTGTTCTAGGGTTACTAAAGTTTGAGGCCTAATGCTTAAATCTTTAATCCATCTTGAGTTAATTTTTGTATATGGTAAAAGGTAGGGAGCCAGTTTCATTCTTCTGCATATGACTGGCCAGCTATCCTAGTACCATTTATTGAATATGGAATCCTTTCCCCATTGCTTATTGTTGTTGACTTTGTCAAAGATTAGATGGCTATAGTTGCATGGCTTTATTTCTGGGTCCTCTATGACATTCCATGGGTCTGTGTGTCTGTTTTTGTACCAGTACCATGCTGTTTTGGTTGCTGAAGGCTTGTAGTATAGTTTGAAGTTGAGTAATGAGACAACTCCAGCTTTCTTCTTTTTCCTTAGTACTGCTTTGGCTATTCGAGCTCCTCTTTGGTTCCATATGAATTTTAGAATAGTTTGTTGTTGTTGTTGTTGTTGTTGTTGTTGTTGTTCTGTGAGAAATGACATGGGTAGCTTGAAAGGAATAGCATTGAATCTGTTTACTGCTTTAGGCAATATGGCCATTTTAACTACATTGATCCTTGCAATTCATGATCATGGAATGTTTTTGCATTTGTTTGTGTTATCTATGATTTCTTTACAGATATGGCTCTCAGCTTGAATGTTATTGAATACCATACTTTATTTATTAATCCTTTGATGGACACGTAAGTTGATTCCACGTCTTGGCTATTATGAATAGTGCTGCAACAAACATGGGAGTGCAGATATCTCTTTGCTAAATTGACGTCCTTTCTTTTGGATATATACCCAGCAGTCAGATATCTGAATCATATGGTAGTTCTATTTTAAGTTTCTTGAGGAAACTCCATACTGTTTTCCATAGTGACTGTACTAACTAACATTCCCACCAACAATGTAAAACCATTACCTTTTGTCCACATCCTCACCAGCATCTGTTATTGTTTGTCTTTTTGATAATAGCCATTTAACTGAAGTGAGATAAGATCTCATGGTGGCTTTGATTTGCATTTTTCTGATAATGAGTGATGTCAAATATTTTTTCCATATACTTCTTGGCCATTTGTATGTCTTCTTTTGAGAAATATCTATTCAGATCATTTGCCCATTTTTAATTGGATTATTTTTGTTTTCTGTTTTTGCTATTGAGTTGAGTTTCTTACATATTCTGGTTATTAATCCCTTGTGAGATGGATAGCTTGAAAGTATCTTGTTCCATTCTGTAAGTTTTCTCTTCAGTCTGTTGATCGTTTTCTATGCTGTGCAGAA
>NW_012102132.1:92093-92852 GCF_000951045.1 Mandrillus leucophaeus
GGCTCTCCTGGGGGAAAAAATCCATGATTTACAGGGTTTGACTATTTCCATGGTGTAAATACTCCCACAATGGCCAATATCAAGCTAGCAATGTGAAATCAATGAATGTGAAGTTGGAAAGGGACACCCACAATCAGCTCTGCAGGTTAGTGGGAGCTGGCTACAACACATTAGATATAATCTTATCAGTGGGGTGTCCAGGGCAGCCCCACCCTGTATCTGTTGTTCATACCTGCCATCTTTCACTTCCCAAAGTATTTTATTTAATAGAGTCTATTCTTGTTATGCACAGTAGTTATGTTCTATAA
The DNA here is from genome assembly GCF_000951045.1 of Mandrillus leucophaeus. Taxonomy (NCBI): domain Eukaryota; kingdom Metazoa; phylum Chordata; class Mammalia; order Primates; family Cercopithecidae; genus Mandrillus; species Mandrillus leucophaeus. Next base: position 92,402 of record NW_012102132.1, read on the forward strand.
ATTCACTGCAAACACCAAATTGGTGAATACTGAACTATCACTCCTAGGTAAAACATGAGGTCAGGTTCCGGCAAGGCTCTGGTCACATTTTTATCAACAAATCAATATATTACCTTGTTTTCTGTGTGTTCTTGTTTAAAGACACCTTATTTAATGTGTACTGTTGGTTCATTATACATTAACATATAGTTATAGATTCTACATTGAGCTCACGGCCAACAACACTATCTCACACCTGAAGGACACTTATCTGACATATATATTTTCTTTTTAAGAAATATTATAGGCCGCGGTGGCTCACACCTATAATCCCAGCATTTTAGGAGTCTGAGGCAGGCGGATCACAAGGTCAGGAGATCGAGACCCTCCTGGCTAACACGGTGAAACCCCGTATCTACTGAAAATACAAAACATTAGCCGGGCGAGGTGGCGGGCGCCTGTAGTCCCAGCT
>NW_012102132.1:96477-115283 GCF_000951045.1 Mandrillus leucophaeus
GGAATTGGATTGGATCTATAGATCACTTTGGATAGTATGGACATTTTAATAGTATTAATTCTTCCAATCCATGAGAATGGGCTATCTTTTTTTTTTCTTTGTTTCCTCTTTGACTTCTTTCATCAGTGTTTTATAGTTTTCATTATAGGTATCTTTCACTTCTTTGGTTACATTTATTTCCAGGTATTTTATTTTTTGTAGCTATTATAAATGGGAATGCTTTCTTGATTTCTTTTTCAGATTTTTTTGCTGTTGGTATATAGAAATACTACTGATATTTGTATGGCAATTCTGTATCCTGCTATGTCACTGAGTTCAATTATCAGTTTTAACAGGGTTTTTTTTTTTTTTTTTTTTTTTTTTTTGGTAGAGTATTTAGTTTTCCTAATATAGGATTATGTCATCTGTGAACAAGGCTAATTTTACTTTTTCCTTTCCAATTTGGATGCCCTTTATATATTTCTCTTGCTTAATTGCTCTGGCTATGACTTCCAGTACCATGTTAAGTAATAGTGGTAAAAGCACCACCCTTGCTTTGTTCCAGATCTAAGAGGAAAGACCTTCAATTTTTCCTTATTAAATATGATGTTGACTGTGGATTTGTCATATATGGCCTTTAGTGATTTTAGGTATATTCCTTCTATACCTAGTTTGTTGAGAGTTCACCCTAGTTATCAAGTGACAAAAGTCATTAGGTTTTTTTCATGGGTAGAAAGGATAGGAACTCTGAAATAATTAGTTAGAGAGGAAGAAAGATTTAAAATTTTGCCAAGATTTTGTTGAAGATAATTTTATGTTTAAAATCAACTTAAAGGAGCTGCAAGGGGCCAGATTGAATTTGTTACAAGTTTTATCCTTTTCTGGAGTTCCTGAAGCTCAGAATTTTAACCAAATCTTGCATCTCACTGTGGGTGTTTTAGTGCACCAGCTGGAAATTGGGATGAACAAATAGGGTCCCCATGGCCTCTATCCTGAGGACTCTGTTGGAATTGATTACAACATCAGCCTGCTTCTTATTGGTTTTCAAAGTGAGGGAAGAATTAAAAAATCCTAAATGGTGGGAGCATCCTTATGAAGTCTGGTCTTTTGTTTGGGTTTATTGAAGATTCAGACTGGTACTGAAAGGATTTATCACTTGCATGTCAGATATGTTTTTCTCATTTATACTCTCCACTCCTCTCTACCATGCTCGTTGCCCCAGGAGCTGACTTTTATAGATTGTATCAACAGAATTCTTTGTCTTCTAATTCCTGGCTGTCTAATGGTAGACACATGTAGATCATTGCATGGGAATGAAGTGAAGTCAGAGTACTTATTCCCTTGGTTTCTTCTCTTCTGAGTTGCCACAGGTTGGCAGTGGTTGTAGTTCTCCACCAAAGGCCACAACTCCCATTGCATGGCCTTCTCTTATAGCTACAGTTCTCTCTCTACGTTCCAGTAATTGCTCCCTTTACCTCTTCAGGCTCTGGGTTAATGGCATCCTTCTCCACTACACTTCATCTTAGCCAAAGGCCGAGAAGCAATAATGGTATCCTTCTTATGGGACTCCTAGGGTACCTCATTATTCCTTGTTGGTTTTCCTTAAACACACTCATACTATGATAAGCAGTCTTTTTATTAAACTGTCCTCAACTGTCTTCTTTGGCTGTGCCATATTGTTTCCTTCTGTGACCTGACTGACGACATTGGGTTCAGGTGTTGTAAGTCTGTATCCTCCATTATAAAGGTCCCCACTGACATCCATCTAATGATTTTGATAGGTTTTGATGATTGCTGCTAGAAATGCCATGCACCAATTATGTCATTACCTAAAGTATAGCTTGTACAATAAATAGAATAAATGTTTGATTATGTCTCTTTATTGATTTTTCAGAAGAGTTGATGTTCTAGTAACCTCCAAAGAAGCCTCCCTTTTTTCAAATAATATTTTGAATTCATAAATATGTATATATCTGGTGTGCTTCGTTATTTCTTTTGATGCTCAAATTGTCCCATCTTTCACCAGCAGTAGCCCCCTCATGCTGTTGCCTTTTTGTCATGACCTCAATAGGCTTCTATAGCTTCCTTGCTCTGTGGAGCAATGTGATGTCTCAGATTCTTTTTATACATTTCTGCTGCAGACATGGAACCAAACATTACTCTAAGGAGCCCTGATTCCTTTTTGTGGCAAATGCTATTTAGAGACCATAATTGGGACATTAGGGATTCTAGTTTCTACTGGATTTTCATTGCTTCTACATTTTTTCAATGAACAGAATTACAAAATGTGTACATTTTTATAAAGTGAAAAGCAAATCATGAGTTTATACTGTTAGTTCCAAGGAAAAATTTAAGATTACTAGGTTTTTAACTTATTTTAGATGTGTATCCCTTTTCTCTTAAATGGAAAACATCGTAATAATATTAACATATTAATAATCGATCATTTTATTTTCCTGCTTTATATGTCATAGCCTCAGAAATAACAATATTATTATTAAAAACAAGACTATTGAGTGCAGTGTAAGATTTCTTTGAGGTTATTTGGTCTTTAGGATATATTCCTCAAATAATTTAAGGGGGTTAAAACGGTTTCATTTAAAAATCACTTGAAATAGTACTTCTGTGGTTATGCCACCAAACTGAACTATAATTAGATTCCATCACTACAATCTAATTTAATTTTGGTTTTGTGTAAAAATTATTCTATGATTCTGAAGTCAAAATTATAGAATAAGGTACATTCAGAGTCCTAACTTCCTTGATTGTTCTTGTTCACATATCCCCATATATTTCCTTCCCCCTCCTGTAAGTAATATTTCTTTATTAATTTTTTCCTTCCATTGTTTCTTATTGAAGCAAGCGTGTGTGTGTGTGTGCACGCGCGCGTGGTGTGTTCCAAGACCATTTTTGTGCCAAAGGTGGCAAGCTATACATATTTTACTTCACCTTGCTTTTTTTGGTTTTAACAATATATCTTGGAGATTACCTACAACGGTATAAAGAGATCGTCCTCATTCTTTTTAACATAAACTAGTCCTTCATTGATTAGATGTAGCATAGTTTATTCAACCAGTCTCCTTGAGGGTCGTTTGGGTTATTTCCAAGCTTGTGCTACTACAAATAGTGGTGAAATGAAGTTTTTGGTATATGTCATCTTGAATTTTTCCTAGACTTCTAGAAGTGAAATTGCTGGTCAAAGGATAAATACATATGTAATTTTTCAAATGTCACAAATTCTTCTCCAAAAACATTGCCTTTCCAATGAGGATGCCTGTTTCCTCACAACATCACCAATGGAGTATGTTGTCAAACCTTGAGATTCCTTTTGCCCCTGAATGGGTGAGAAATAGTATCTCTGTGTAGTTTTCATTTGCATTTGTTTATCTTACCATGATTAAGCAGAGCATCCTTGCACGTGCTTGAGGTTCATTTGTATGTCTATTTGTATAGACAGTCTGTCTCTTTAAGACAGAAGAGATTTAAATGCTCTTCAAATTATGTAACATGAATATCTTAGTTTCAGTGCCCCAGAGGCTGACCGTAAAACAAGGATTCATGTGATTGTGAATTATTAGCAGGTATATCCATGTAAAGACAGTATGCTAAAGGAAAAATGGGACAAGAAAAAGAAGGAGGCTAAGCCAGGGTATGATAGCAAGCAAAGTTCCAGAGAATATTGCTCTGGGTCAGTCTCATAGGAGAGTTACGGAGACCGTGTGAAACACACCTCAGAATTGTCCCCTACAGGTGGCAAGGGAGGTAGAATAGTTTTTTCTTTTCACTGTCTGTCACTGATTGCTTAAGGGCTGCTCTCAGGGGACACAGGCCCCCAGGCACTTCCAGCTCTCTATATCTCTGGGCAAATCAGGCTTCAGCTGCCTGAGAGCAGTCATCCAACTAAGAAATGTAGATACTGGAAATGAAAGCCTTCAGGGAGCCAGAAAGCATGAACGTGGTGAATAGACTGAAGAGGTTATGGGTAGAGCACTGGCAGCAACTACTTTAATGAGTGACTACCCATTCCACACTCACAGGAGGTCAGCACCGTACAAAAAGAGACATGTATCAGGGATGATTTCAAAATAAATACCCATGTCCATGATAGATGAGTCAATATTATTGGCATCTTATTTACTTGATTTGACTTTATAACAATTTGCTAATCACATGTGTTAAAAGAAAATTATGATGTATTATGTACACCCAGTATTTCCTAGTCACACAGTGTTGAGTCAAATGTCTCCTTTGAGGGTACCTTAGAATTTTCACTGATGCATAGGATAATCCCTTTGTGTGAAATCAACACCCAGACCTGTGTTGGAATTAAACCAGGGTTCCCCTGACACTAGCAAGAGGAATAAACAGAGCTTTGTTTTCTCAGCTAATGAGAGCAAACAGTTCTATCCCAGGCGGCCTTCGTTGGAGGTTTTTGCAACTATAAGATAATCACACACAAGCCAGAGGTATAGCTCAACAATCCTGAATGAGAAACCAGGAAAGGAAAGGAACAGAATACCTGGCTTGAAACTATCAAGTATTTTAGCCCAGTGGCAAGAAATTTGCTGACAAAGCAAGTTTTATCTCTCAGGCCTTTCACCCTGGTTTTCATGTTTTTATTTATAGAAGGACCTAAAGAGCTCTCAGATTTCAACATCACAGAGAGCAGAAAGCTGTTCCTCATTTCATTTATTTTATTATTACTTAAAATTAGTGAGTGGAAACAGGCTATGGAAGAAGAGCTAACATGAATGGAAATTGATCCAGGATGTAATTTCTCCACATCCATGTTTTGTTCCTCTTCAATTCTAAAGTTGAATTTTGATCAATTCTGGGGTGACCATCTTATCTGGATTTGTCTGGGATTTTCCCAATTTTAGCATTGAAAGTCTCAGACATAGGGCAAACTGGAATGGTTATTTACTGTAGCCATTTTGTGAATAATTCTGGTTATATTACTGGTTTAGGACGGGGCTTCTCATGGTAAACTGCATTCAAAGTCCCCAAATTTCCTGTTAACATGCATGCAGATTCTGATTCAACAGGGCTGGGGTGGGGCCTGAGAGTCTACATTTCTAGTTTTCAGGTGATATTGATGCTTCTGATCCACCTGTGGACCACACTTGAAGTCGCAAGGGTCAAGGGTAGGGATATTGATGCTAAGTTTCGTTGCACATTTCAACATTTGAAATTTAATTTCAGTTTATATCTACTTTTTTTTTTTTTGACACAGAGTCTCACTTTGTCGACCAGGTTGGAGTGCAGTGGCGTGATCTCGACTCACTGCAACCTCCACCTCTCAGGTTCAAGTGATTCTCCTGCCTCAGCCTTCCGAGTAGCCGGGATTACAGGCACCCACCATGATGCCCAGCTAATTTGTGTATTTTTAGTAGAGCCAGGGTTTTGCCATGTTGACCAGGCTGGTCTCAAACTCCTGAGCTCATGTGATCCACCTGCCTCGGCCTCCCAAAGTGCTGGGATTACAGGCGTGAGCCCAGCTAAAATTAGTCCAGCTAAAATTAGCCCGGCCCTAGTTTATTGAACTTTGAACTTAAGGAAAGAAAAGCCTGGGCCTCCTGAAGTGCTGGGATTACAGGCATGAGCCACCATACCCGGCCCTAGTTTATTGAACTTTGAACTTAAGGAAAGAAAAGTGTTTATGTGATAATCATATCTCTTTATGACTATTCATGGTGAAGGAAAGAGAAATTAAAGTACTTGCCAATAGAGCATTTATGTTTATGAAAAAGTTAAAGGAAAGGTATTCAAGATACAAAAAATTAGCATTTTAATTGATACAAAAATCGTAGATTGCAGTTGTTGCTGTATGTTTTATGTTGTATCATTTATTTAGTTTTCTTTTTTGGATTTTGAACAAATTTTGAACGTGGTATTTTCTTAGATAATTTTAATTTTATTAGCATGTCTGCACTGCCAATTCCTATCTCAGTCACATAGAGGCACCATCTGTACCTTCAAATAGAATTGTATGTTTTTTATCCTTATTACAAGGACATATTTCTATATATTTCATACATAAGATATGAAAGTACTGAATAAGGGTTATTCCTAAATTTGTTCCCTCAATTCCATATCTGAAACTTAATTTATTCACTTTTCTTTGGGCACTCTTCCCAATAGCAAATCTCCTTTAAACAACACATTTCACTGGTGTCATGAGATAGCTTTGATTCCAGGAAAGAAAAGCTGGTTTTCAGTATTCTTAAATACAAGAGTAGGGCTTATTGTTACTCATCTCCGTTGCCACCAGTAACATGAAAAGCAACATCTAAATCCATACAATGCTTTTCTAATGAGGTTTTTTAGAGTTATTTTTTGCCAGGTTTCTCAATTACAGGGTGTCCACTATTAATCCTATTTGATCAGTTTCTGTTTTAGGAGAAGACTCATAGAACACAGCAAATATTTCATTTATTGAACCTGTCACAGTTATGAACTATCTTCCCAAATCCATCAACTTCATTGGATTTCTAAATCTATTAATGGTTAGTAATTGTGTGTGTGAGATGCATGCTCTATTTTATATATATATTATGTGTATATATATATACACACACACACATATATATACATACAGTGAGTTAAAAATTCACGTTGCTTTTGGCTATAATTTTTAAAAACCCAAATAAGTTTATTTTATTTTATTTAAAAAATTTATACTCTACCTTGTACTTCTAGTACATATAGCTTGTATGGTTGCATGTCATCATAAAAAATAGCAAGCGTTACATGAAGGGAAATTAAATAAATCAGAGGATAATGTGAAGCTAAGAGTAAACATAGAAGTAGAAACAATAACAACATTCACATCTAGAGTGTAAGCTTTAGAAGTAGATACGATAGTGTCTAGGAGATAACAGCAGACCAACTGATCAATATATTGCATAGGAGTATTTCAATGTAATATTTCATCTTGTTCCACTGGCATCAGTGCCAAGAACAAACTAGTATTTATTCAATTTGGAAGGAACTAAAAGAAAACTTTTCAAAGCCCAAAGTTTCTCTCCCACTCTCTTCCCATACCTTTCTTTCTTTGAAAAAAAAATGAAACTTTTTAATCAATGAAATTGACATTAGTTTATATACACTAAATGCACCTATTTTAAGTGTATATTTTGATTAGTTTTGACAAATGTATAAACTCGTGTAAGCATCAACACAATTAAGATGCAAAACATTTCCCGAACCCCTAAGTGCTCCCTTGCAACCCCATTCTATTCAATACTCCCCACCTCTAGCCCAGGCAACCATTAATCTTCCTTCTGATACTATGGATTCGATTTGTCTTTTCTCAAATGTCATATAAATGGAATCATAGGGTATATGGTCTTTTGTGCCCAGATTCTTTCCTTCAGCATAATGTTTTTGAGATTCAGACATGTTATGTGTATCAAAAGTTCATTTAGCTTTGTACTACTGAGTGATATTCCATTGTGTGGATATACCACAATTTGTTCATTCACCAATTAATGGGAAAATAGTCATAAGAGAAAGAAGTCTGGGTAAAAGATCATGTAGATCTATTAGCTTGGCTTTATGAATAACAGAAGATGTAAAGAGAGCAAGATTCTTGCTAAAATATTCTTCAACTCAGCAACTAAATCTCTGTCTTCTTTTCTCTCTCTGGGCTTGTTGCTTCTTTTGTTCATTAGTAATAATTTTATTATAGAAACCTAAAGTACTTTAGATTTAATTAAATTCTCATTGGCAAATCAAAGCATGTCATATTTATCATCTTTCGCTCAAATATCATCCCTGAGTGGCAGGCAGATGGCAGACTGTGTTATCCTCTGTCAGTTGAAAAGGAAACCCCTGGAAATAAGTTAATATTTTGGGCTGTAGCAGAAAGCTGGTACTGAAACTAGGAACACAACATAGATTTTCAAAGCCCCAAGTTTCTCTCCCACTCTCTTCATATACCTTTATTCTGAAAGAGGGGGAGTGAACAGAATAGCCAAAGTACTGCCTCCTTCCCCTTGTCCCCATCCCAATTTCCTCTTCTCACTTCAATCCAAGCAGCAGGTCTTTAACCTATTTTATATATTGAGTTTCTAAATAAAATTTCATTTGCTAAAATATTTCTCAGGTTAAGAAAACTATTGAAAACCCATTGAACCAAATCTCATAGGAAAATTAGGATTATTTGTTTTAAAACACAAACTTCAGTGATATAATAATGTCTTTCACTTATATGGCACTTTCTACTTCTTTAAAGAGTTCTCACAGACATTTCATTTAGCCAGAAGAATAAAGCTAATCAATAAACGTAATTAATTAAGACTATACATTCACAAATGTCTAAGTCCAATTAACATTTAATTATCCTTGTTAATGGGAAATGGACCAAGTTTGTGTGTGCAAGATCCACACACAAACTAAAAACTTAATTACAGCAACTGGTTTCTAACTTCTGTCTCATTTAATTTTGGCTGGAGGTACTAAAAAGTATCCACAGTGGTTAAAATTTTTTTTAAGGCAATATATGTGGGTTGCATTTCTTATCTCTTCTGCAAGAGAAAGGTGGTGCAGTAAAATAAGAATATTGAGAACATGCATCTTTTAAACAAGGAAAAAATAACTTTCCAAAAAATGACTGCTAGAATTTGATATGATAGTGACACATAGTTTTAAAAGTGACTTAAAAGTCTTCCAATAGGCAAATACTAAAATATCAACAACAGTATTGCTTACCTTTGGGCAACTATTGAGATGAAGAAGACAGGCAAGCCATATATCTAAGCATGGCACCAACTGGTCCCAAGTTGCCTGGACAGTAATAGTTAATTTTTGTTTCAGCATATTTGTTAATAGCTCCCTCTTTCACTCTCAGAAGTGTACTGATTTGGGTGATAAATTATATGGTCATCCTGGCTATGAGGAAACAGCACTGAAACATGACTAAGATGACAAACATATTACTTTTTCCCATTTTTTCCTTCCTCAAATTTGAGCATCTGCTCAAACTGGCTTTTTTTTTTTTTCTGAGATGGAGTTTCACTCTTGTTGCCCAGGCTGGAGTGCGGTGGTGCAATCTTGGCTCACTGCAAACTCCACCTCCCGGGTTCAAGCGATTCTCCTGCCTCAGCCTACTAAGTAGCTGGGATCACAGGTGCATGCCACCATGCCCAGCTAATTTTTTATTTTTTATTTTAGGAGAGACGGGGTTTCACCATGTTGGCCAGGCTGGTCTCGAACTCCTGACCTCAGATGATCTGCCTGCCTCGGCCTCCCAAAGTGCTGGGATTACAGTTGTGAGCCACTGCTCCCGGCCCTAAACTGGCTTCTTTCATTACCTAAACTATAGCTATAATGAGGTTTCCTCTCCTTTCTATTAATTTCAATCAGTGGTTTGAAAATGTGGGCATTAATTAGAATCACTGAGAAGCTTAAAAATACCAATGTCTGAGAAGAACCTTGGAACAATTAAATCAGCGTCTCTGGAGGTGGGACGTAATCATTGATACTGATTAAAAGATTCCCAGATAATTCTAATGTGCAGCCAGGGTTGAGAATCATTGATTCTGACAGTCATTAAATAATTATTTCTATTACAAAATACCTGGTATTGTAAATGATGTATGAAGTTTAAGATCTGCCTGGGGAAAAAGGATGTCCCTGCCCACCATACTTGACCATGGCATACTTTTGGCTTCATCCTCTGAGTAGCCAAAGGGGCTGCTAACAGATTCCTGTTATCTTGTGATCATACAAAGAGTAACAATTACATTTTTTCCTCTGAAATCTTCATTGTCTGCAACGATAATATAACAAAGCCAAATGAAGACCTCCTTTGGCCTGGGATAAAGGCACTTTAAGTGATAGTGATAGAGGCATTTGAGGGGACCTTCAAGTTGGCCACTCATCATCTAATGGAAGCTCTGACATTCTGAAAGCTTAGGCAATTGAAGCTAGGTGGCAGTCCTGCTTAGCAATTAAAGGAGACACCATAAAGACAACTATAAAGATTCACACAGAAGAAAACCAAAAAGAACTTGCCACTGATTTAACACCAACATAGGATCAACAGGGCAAAACTAACTTGCTATGTTATGCCTTTAGATATAATCTTCCTCATTAAAGCTCGGGAATTTCCTTAAAATTATAGGCAACTCTTAAAGTCTGATGCTTCTAAATAGGCTCCATGACCTCTTTACATTCTAGTTTTCCGGAGGTTAATCCCACTCCCTTATGCAAATGTCTGCAAATAGACACTAGTGAATCATTAATCTTCTATAAAATGAAAGAATATGAGGAAGTTACAGAGAATATTGAGAAGCATCTGAAATGGTAATGCTTGTGCTACATAAAACCATGACAAACTGTGATTCTTTTAAAATTTGTCTATAAAGATGTTTACCAAAATATTCCCAGTGTTCACCTCCAGGTCAGATGATTCATGGGGATTTTTACGTTCTTTTTAATACTTTTCTGTTTTATTTAACTTGTTTTACAAAAAGCATATGCCATCTTATTTAAAATTTTTACTGTTTTTATGAGTGTCATAATGCTGTTTAACTCACTCATGTCCATTAGTGATTAGATAATTAGCAGATCATGATTGTTTTCTGTAATGTCTATTCTCAGTCCAAGGCCTGCTATACTTTAATTGATGATTCCTCTAATTAACATTGTTAATGGATGACGCTAGTGTGTGTGCATCCCAGACAATCAATAGATTGTGCTTATACTTGCTCTAATTTGAGAAGCTAACCAGAAGTAGATGTTTTTGTTTATTTGCTGCTGTTTTAGGGAATAGCCAAGATGAGGATAGGGTCTATTGAGTTGCATAGATTTCATACGTTTTAAAGTGTTTAACAAACTATCCCTTAGATAGAATTCTAGAAATCATAAAAGAAATTGCTATATCAGAACTAAGAGCTCAGAAAGATTTAATAATTCTTCTAAACACATGTTCATTGAATTATTTGAGTTAAGCACAGTATATTAAGGAGTAAAGTTAGAAATACAACTGACAGTAACAGTTGAGTATCCCAATGGTTGAGCAACCTCTCTAAAAAATAATGTGTGATTAGATGTTGAGTGAGATTTTTCTGTTTCCCTGGAACTAAAGTTAAGGCCTAAAGCTGTTAATAAAAGACTAAATAGTACCCTAAATCTAAGTTTAGATAGCCATCTAGAGTTGAGGCCAACTGCTCCACTGCAAAGAATATGAACTGGAAATTAAAAAAAGAAAGCAGATCCTCCCCTTCCCTTCTCTTAGTATATACTATAGGAGAACTCAGGGAGAGCCCATGACTCTGTATCTGTAAAGTAAGCCGTTGTGACCCTTCACCACTGCCATCAACCTTTCTCTGATTGACCTCGGGGCGAGGGTACTTCCCTTTTTCAAAGCCAAGATGGGAGTTGCAAGAGAATCATTCATAAAGTTATAGCCTGTTAGAAAAGGAGACTGGAATTTCACTCCCTCATTGGATGTCTCCTTAGGCCAGACAACTTGCTAGACTGTCCCTGGAGGAGAGAAATAAGAATTGGGAGGACGTGGCAAGGTAGATGACTACGAAGCAGAGAGGGTGCCAGGAACAAACTCCACTTAAATTCATGTTTCCTGAGAGGGCCATAAGATAGGGCCCACATTAACAAAAAGAAGGTGCAACTGGGAGCCTCAGTTCTGCAGCACTGCTGCAGTATGGGAGGCAAGAGCCTGAGCCACAGAGGAATGTGTTGTGATAGCACCAGCTGGGAGACCTAAAGAGAAGATCTAGAATGTAGCCCGGAGATAGGAGATAAAATCTATTAAAGAAAAGGTTAAAAGACATGGTACAACACAACTATTCAAAGAGATAATGGATAAGAATTTTCCTGAATTGTTGACAGACCCAAGCCTCATTATAAAATTCTTATAAATCCCAAACAGGAAAAATAAGAAAAATCCACACCTTCATATATCTTAGTGAAACTGTGAACTAACAAAGGCAGAAAATATCCAAAGCAACCAGAGAGGAAAAGGCTAACAAACACTTATAAAAGGATAGCTATTAGATCAATAGCCACCATTGAAGCCAGAAGGCAGTGGACTATCTTTAATATTCTGAGATTAAGTAACTGTCAAGTTGGAATTTCATACCCACAGAAACTATATTGCAAGAACAGAAATGAAAAAACTTTTTTTAGACAAAGAAAAATAAAAGGCTTTTATCAGTAGATCATCACTAAATTCTAAAGGATTGTCAGTCAAGCAGGAGAAAATAATGGCAGACATAAGGTCTGAAATGCAAAAAGGAATAATAATGAATAAAATCCAAATGGAGAATATAAAAAAAACAAGTGAATATAAAGATAATAACATCTAATCTTTAAACTTAAAAATAAGATACAACTAAAATACGGGACAACTATGTAAGTACATGGGGTGATCATCAGAGATAATACCTGCAGGAAACAGCTACCATTCCTAAGACAGGGTGGGAGGGGTGGGAACAAATGGAAGTAACTAACAGGACCTAGAAGCTTGGAGGCAGGGACCCCAACCTTCTAGGAAGGGGTGCTGCCTGACTGGTGCTAGCATTTCAGGAGCTTGAAGAGGCCCTGCAGAGCTGATCCTCAGACCTCTGAAGAATGTGTACTCTTGGCCGCTGCTGTTGTCTCTGAAGGGGCAAGATCAGTCAGTTGTGAGAATGCCAAAGAAACTGGAGACAGGAACCGACAAAGTGATGTTGCTGGGGCAATGTTGCCAGGAGCATTATACAAAAATGAGAAAGAATGGTCTCTTCTCCTGCCTTACAATATCCCTATAGGGCCCCTGACTTAGTCTGTGTAGTGTTGCTATGAAGGAATGCCTGAAGGGGAGTAATTTATAAAGAAAAGAGGTGGTTTTGGCTCACAGTTAAGTAGGATGTACAAGGAGCATGGTGCCAGCATCTGCTTCTGGTGAGACTTTCAGGCTGCTTCCGCTCATGGAAGAAGGAAAGAGGAGCGATGGTGTGCAGAGATCACATGGCAAGAGAGGAAGCAAGAGAGAGGGGAGGGAGGTGCCAGGCTCTATTTAACAACCAGCTCTCATAGGAACTAGTATAAGGAGAACTCACTCATTACCATGAGGACGGCACCAAGACATTCATGAGCGATCTGCTCCCATGACCCAGACACCTCCTACTAGGCCCTACCTCCAACATTGGGGATTGACTTTCAACATGAAATTTTGAGGGGACACACATCCAAACCATATCATTCAACCTCAATCCCCCATATTCATGTCCTTCTCAAATTGCAAAATATAATCATCCTTTCCCAATAGTGCCCCCAAATCTTAACCCATTCCAGCATCAACTCAAAAGTCCAAAATCTCATCTGAGACTCAAGGCAAGTTCCTTGCACCTATGAGTCTGTAAAATCAAAAACAAGTATTTACTTCCAAGATACAGTGGTGATACAGGCATTGGGTAAACATTCCCATTCCAAAATGGACAAATCAGCCAAAAGGAAAAGGTAACAGACCCCATACAATCTGAAACCCAACAGTGCAGACATTACCTCTTAAAGCTCCAAAATAATTTTTGACTCCAGGTCTTACATCTAGGGCACACTGGCGTGAGAGGTGAGCTCCCAAGGTCTTAGGCAGCCTGACTCCATGGCTTTGTCAGGCTCAGCCCACATAGCTGCTCTCACTGGTTGGAGCTGAATGTTTGTGGCTTTTCTAGTCTGAGGTTGCATGCTGATGGTGGCTCTATTAATCTGGGTTCTGGAGGGTAGTGGTCCTGCTCCAGTGGCTCTACTAGGCAATGCTCCAGCGGGGACTTTCTGTGGGAGCTCCAAGCCCACATTTCCCCTTGGCATCACTTTAGTAGAGTCTCTCTGTGGGGCCTTCACACCTGTGGCAGGCTTCTGCCTGGGATCCCAAGCTTTCCAATACATTCTCTGAAATCTAAGTGGAAGGCACCAAGCCTCCTTTACTCTTGCATTCTGGGAGCCTTCAGGTTTAACACTAGGTGAAAGCTGCCAAGGCTTATGGATTGTACCCTCCAGAAGGCCCAGTGGCCTGAGCAGTATCTGGGGCCCTTTAAGCTGTGGGTGGAGCCAAAGCAGCTGGGATGCGAGGAGCAGTATCTCAAGGTGGTACAAGGCAGCAGTGCCCCAGGCTTGTCCCCTAAAAAACCATTCTGTCCTCTTAGGTCTCTAGGCCTGTGATGGGAGGGGCTGCGTCAAAGAATTCTGAAATGCCTTTGGGGCCTTTTTCCCATTGTTCTGACTATTATCACTTGGCTCCCTTTCAGTCATGCTGACCTCTTCAGCAAGTTGATGCACCACAGCACCCTTAAATTCCTCTCCTGAAAATGCTCTTTCCTTCTCTACCACATGGCCAGGCTGCTAATTTTCCAAATTTATATGTTCTGCTTCCATTTTAATTATAAATTTCAACTTTAGATTGTTTCTTTGCTGCCATATCTGTTTGTAAGCTGCTAAGAGTAGCCATGCCACTTCTTAAATGCTTTATTGCTTAGAAATTACCCTAGAACTTAAAGTATAATAATAATAATAAAAAAAAATGAGAAGATTAAAAAAAAAAAAAAAGAAATTTCTTCTGCCAGATACCCTAGGTACTCTTAAGTATGGCTTTCCACAAAGCCCTAGGACGTGGGCACAATTCAGCCAAGTTCTTTGCTATGGGGTAACAAGGGCTACTTTTGCTCCAGTTCCCAATCAGCTCCTCATTTCCATCTGAGACCTTGTCAGCCTGGCCTTTACTATCTATATTTCTGTCAACATTTTGATCACATCCATTTAACCAGTCTTTAAGAAGTTCTAAATTTCCCCTTGTCTTCCTGTCTTCTTCTGAGCCCTCCAAACTCTTCAACCTCTGCCCATTATGCAGTTTCAAAGCTGCTTTTACATTTTCAGGTATCTTTATAGCAATGCCCCGCTACTTGGTACCAATTTTCTGTATTAGTCAGGGTCCTCCAAGAGGACCAGAACTAATAGGATACATATAAAACGTTAAAATGTATACCATATATATATATATATATATGGATATGAATACACATATATACATACATGAAAAGGGATTTATTAGGGAGAATTAGCTCACACAACTACAAGGTGATGTCCCATAACAAGCTGTCTGCCGGGGGAGAAAGATAGAAGCTGGTAGCATGGCCCCTAGGGAAGTTGGTAGCATGGCTCAGTCCAAGTCTGTAAGGCCCCAAACCTGGAAACCTGATAGTGCCTCCCATTCTAAGGCCAAAGGCCTGAGAGCCCTGGGGAGGCTGCTGGTTCAAGTTCCAGAGTCCAAGGCTGAAGAACCTGGAGTCTGATGTCCAAGAGCACGGGGAGGAAAGGGTATACTGCACCAGGAGAGAGAGAGAGAGAGAGCAAAAGAAAGAAGAGCAAGCAAACTGAATACCCCCTTCTTCTTCCTGCTTTGTTCTATCAACACTGGCAGCCCATCGGATGGTGCCTGCTCACACTGAGTGGGCCATCTTCCTCTCTCAGTCCACTGACTCACATGTCAATCTCCTCTGGAAACAGCCTTATAGACATACTCAAGAACAATGCTTTACCAGCCATCCAGGCATCCCTCAATGGAGTCAAATTGACACCTAATATTAATCATCATATCTCCTCTTTGGCAGGTCCTAACAAGGAGCCAGTTGGCTGATGAGAAATGTAATTTGCAGGTCCCAGTGCCAGCATCACCAAGTGGAATATAGAAGGGTAGGTTTGGAGCTGAGATATTAATAACTGGAATGTGCATTCAGTACCAGTTTTTCCTGAGTACACCATTTTAATCTGCATATTCAAGGCTCCTTTGATTTCAGCAATGTTTTCTTGAATTACATCTATGAATTTTTTTAATTCCATTGTTTGGTCCTTAGTTTTTTTTTTTATGTGGGCTCCAGATTGCTGAAAAGAAACCACTCCATGGATACATCATATGGCGAAATTAATTTCCAGTTTGTTTAACATGGCATATATAAGCCTAACAGTAGGAAGGTGGCTACAAAGTATAGCTTGGCTCTGAATTGGTTTCAGAGGTCCTTACCTCCACCACTAAACTCTTAACAGGGGCTGCCATAGCCCTTTTCTGTACAAGTTGGGGTCCTGGTGGATCTAAGAAGCTCAATTTCATGTTTGTAATCCAGGGTAATACTCTGGGAAAATACTAATAATGTCATAAAGATAGTTGTATTTTCCTCATTCCAGGCCTAATTTAGAACCCCAAATCCCTTCTCCTAGTGTCTGAGAAAAGAAATCCAAATAAAAACAAAACATATTGAAGATGAAAAATAATACAGTGACTAGTTTTAAGATCCTTTTATTTCTGGTTCTATTTAGAGCCCTTGACTAACAAACTTGTCCCCCAGTCTTTACCTTTATAGATATCAGGAGTGACTGGGCACATGAAGTCCAATGGAAGGTTGTTTTATCTGTATGCTGATGCAAACTTTAGTACACAGAAACCAAAAATTAGGTCTGTAAATTGCATTTGCTTTTAGGGTTATTGCTTCCCTCCATACTGATGAGTGTTGTGGGTGGATTTGTGAGCTCTCACTGCTAGTTAAGCATCTGCTATTCATCATCCTGATATAGTCATCTTTTGCATTTTACTTTTTAAATGGCAAGCTTCATCAGAAATTAAGCACTCTTTACTAGAGACACTATTTGACTCACGATTTGACAGATTCTAAGCTTAAAGGGAATCGGGGCGGGGAGGGGGGCGCTGATAATAACATCAGCTACAGGAAGCTGTCATGAATGGGTTTACTTACTCTACTGGAGCCCAAAATGAAAGGAAGAATATGAATATTCTCTTGACCTCACTGTCTTCTGGTGACACTTTAGATCTGGTTCCATCAATTTATATTTTCAATTACATCTGCTTTACTGGCCCTTCCCCTCACTTATATTTTTACGTCTATCCTATATTAAAAATAATTATATCCTGCCTCCCACGAGCTGCCAAACTCACTGCACTCAAACTTCTTGAAATAATTCTCATAATATTCTCACCATTTTTCCCCTCGAAATGTGGATTTCATTTCTGCCACCTTTCTGAAACCACTCACCAGTGTCACAGATAACCTACTAATTGTAAATCCAATTGCTGTATCCTTCTTTCTATTCCTCTCCACCTCTCTCCCTCTTTTGACATTCTCAAGCCTCTCTTCTCCTGAATTTTATGATACCGAAGCCTCTTTGTTCTCCTAATTCTGGATACTCCTCTGACTCTTGCACTGATTTTCTTCCTCCTCTTGCTTCTAAAGGCTCTCCAAGACTCTGTCCTTGGTTCTTATTTTTTCTTTCTCTTGAACCTCGATGAATTCATCAAAGTCCATTGTTTTATCTGCAAAACCTATTTCTCTTAATTTAGTTATTTCTTCAAGCTCTATTCATATGTTCCCAACTTCCTGATGGACATTACTCCCTGAATAATCCAACAGCATATCAAACTCAACAGGTCCAAAGATAAATTCATTATGTCCTCTCACAAATTACCTCCTTTTCCCAAAAGCTCAAAGCCTATCCTTTGCTCTTCCCAGTATCTAATCAATTGCCAAATTTGTAAGCTCTCTGTCTTTGCAACATTTACATCTGCCCCCTTACTCCATTCTCACTACCACTACCGTATGTTTTATTGAGTAATACACTGGACAGTGTCAGTGCTCCAGATAGGTTCCTTCAGATTTCTTTGCCATTTTACTATATGTGTCCTTCCTCCACTGATTTCAGTGTTCTTTGAATTGCCACCTTTCAGTGGGCTCTTCCTTGAAAGCTGCCCTCAGGCTATTGGAGCTATTTTGCCCACAGGTCAGAGGATTAGTTCTGAGAGTTTTCATCCCTCACCTCTACCTGGGGGTGACTGTTAACCAATGGCTATAGAATGTGGGACTTTGAAAGCACAACTGTCTGACCTCAGGATGATACAACTTGGAGGCCTCACACTGCAGAATTTCCTGGCAGGATCAGGCTGAAGTTACCTCTTGCAGAATGGCTGCCAAATGTTCTCCCTTTCTTCCTCTCCTCTGCTCATCTCATCTTCATAGGAAGATGAGATAGGAATCCATTTTTCTATCTCTCAGGGTCTGCTGCTGTGGAACCGTGGCTAAGACAAGTCATGTTTTTGAGTACCTGCCATGTGTCAGGCACCATGCTAAATGTCCACATACGTAAATTCTCTTAATTTAATCCTCTCAACCATCTGGAGAGCTAATTATTATTCTGATTAATAGATGAGTGAGCTGGCCTTTGAAGACATTAAGTAACTTTTTTCAAAGCTATGTAGCTAATATGTGGCAATGCCAAGAGTCCAAACAAGGCGTCAGAGGCAGCTCAGTCAAGCAATTTTCTATACTCCTTCTGAAACTACTTCATGGAAAGGAGACTTCTCATATGGCCCCGCATGAGCCCTGTCTCCTGGTATTCACATCCACGTACAATTCTCTCCCCTTGGGTGTGAGCTGGACCTAGTAATTTGCCCCTGACAAACAGAATGTGGCTAAAGTGATTTCACTTCCAAGGTTAGTTATACAAGACTGGCTTCTATCTTGCTAGCAGAACATTTTGCTGCCTTTGACTAATCAAGTTGCTCTGTTGGAGAGGCCCATGTGATAGGGAATTGAGAGTGGCTTCCACTCAAGAGCTAATGAGGAACTGAGGCCCTGAAACCTGCCAGCAACCACATGTGTGAGCTTGGAAGTAAGTCCTTCCCTGCTGGAGCCTTGAGATGAGGCTGCAGCCATAGTCAACATCCTGATTGTAGCACAGGAGAGACTCTGTGCCAGGGGGCTCAGATAAGCTGTGCCTGTATTTCTGATCCACAAAAACTAAGAGATAATAAAATTTATATA
>NW_012102132.1:116173-118915 GCF_000951045.1 Mandrillus leucophaeus
AAGACAGATGTAAAACAGAAAAAGATGCAGCCCTCCAACTACCCTAGCTGCCTGAAAGCATCCTTTGAGTAGGCAAGAAAAGGTAATAATGAGATGGATGACATTGAGCGACAGTCTGCCACTATGATGGTAGGAGTAGAAAAAAGCTAGAAGACAAAGGCAAATGCATAATGTCCCTTGACCCACAGAGAAACCTGCACACCTTCCCCATCTTTTTCAAACAGTGGTTGGCAACATCTTGGGCAACCAACTGTCCTGATTTGTTGGAAACTGTCCTCATTTTAGCACTGAAAGTCCTGTGTTCCTGGAAACAGCTCGATCCAAGATAAACCAGAATGGTTGGTCACCCTAGCAACAACCATTAACTCCCAAAGGGCTCAGCTCCCATTGACATTTGCTTTTTAATTGGAAGAGTCAATAAAAAGATATCTTCTTAAACTTTTCTCTTTGAAAGCTGTAATTATCCTATTGGCAGAATTTATTTTTTAAGGTAGTGCCATAAATTATATTCCTCCCACTAAAAAGTGAAAAGATACATTAGAAGGTTTTACTGATTTTATTCAGATGTTATATTCGAGCTGAAAGGTGGGGGAAGGAGACAGGAGAGTGAGTTTGGAGGACACCAAGCTGTCAAAAATATGAACTAAGGGCATATTTAAATTTGCTGGTACATTATTAATTGAAGAAATCATTTGGCTGAATTCAAAGGCACACGTTAAATATGTTAGTAGTCACTCTTTAAACTCTAAAGATCTGGACCCTACAATTTGCAAATTTTACAGCTAGAAGACACCTTGGAGGTAATCTAACCTAACCTCCTACTTTTTAGACAGCATTCAAGGAAGCTCAAATTTGCATTTTGCTACCTGTTACAGAACACAGCTTTCTTAATAGTTGTTACATGATAAAAAGTTTCCTTGGTCACATAAGTTTAGGAAATATCAAGGTAAGCAAGTCAAACAAGTTTCTTGACTGCAGAAATTTTCTAGGCATTTGATATGCTTGCAATCAGTGACTCTCATTCAGAGATGTACATTAGAATCACCTGGGGAACTTTTAAAAGCTAGAATTGACTGGGCCCCACCAAGATTTAGGAAACAAAAAATAATCACTCTCTGGATATTTCTGATGTTCACCCTGATTAAGAATCACCAGCTATATTCCTGAGCTCTCTATTCTGTTCCACTGGTGTGTGTGTCTGTTTTTTATGGCAATACCACACTGTTTTAGTTACTACAGCTTTATAACATATTTTGAAGTTAGGTAATGTGATGCTCCAGTTTGTTCTTTTTGCTTAGAATTGCTTTGAATATTTGGGGTCCTTGTGGTTCAACAAGAATTAGGGGTTGTTTTTTTTCTATTTCTGTGAAAAAAAAAAGGTCATTGAAATTTTGATAGAGATTGCATTGAATCAGTAGATTGCTTTGGATAGTTTGGACATTTTAACAATATTAGTTCTTCCAATCTATGAACACAGGATATCTTTCAATTTATTTGTGTCTTCTTCAATTTCATTCAGCAATGTTTTATAGTTTTCAGTGCACACATATGTCACTTTCTTGGTTAAACTGATTTTAGACAATGGTGCCAAGACACACAATGGGAAAAGAATAGTCTCTTCAATAAGTGATGTTGGAACCACTGGATCTCCACGTGCAGAAGAATGAAATCAGACCCTTATCTCACTCCATACACAAAAATAAACTCAAAATGGATTAAAGACTTAAACATATCTGAAATTGTAAACTACTAGAAGAAAAACAGAGGAAAACCTCCATAACATTGGTCTAGGCAATGATATTTTTTATATCACCCCAAAAGCAAAAATAGACAAATGAAATAATATCACACAAAAAACTACACAGCAAAGGAAACAATCAACTGAGTGAAGAAACAATCTACAGAATGGGAGAATATATTTGCAAGCCATACATCTAATAAGAAGTTAATATCAAAAATATATAACACACTCAAACAACTCAATAGCAAGAAAACAAATAAACTGATTAAAAAAATAAACAAAGGGCTTGAATAGACATTTCCCCCCAAAAAAGACATACAAATGGCCAACAGGTATATGAAAAAAATGCTTAACGTCACTAATCATTAGGGAAATGCAAATTAAAACCACAATAAACTATCACCTCACATCTGTTAGAATGGCTATTATCAAAAAGATTAAATATAAGTGTTGGAGAAGATGTGGGATAAGGGGTACACTTACACACTGTAGGTGGGAATATAAATTAGTACAGCCATTGTGGAAAACAGTATCGAGGCTCCTCAAAAAACAAAAATAAGGCAAAGAGCGGTGGCTCATGTCTGTAATCCCAGCACTTTGGGAGGCCGAGGCAGGCAGATCACGAGGTCAAGAGATCGAGACCATCCTGGTCAACATGGTGAAACCACGTCTCTACTAAAAATGTACAAAAATTAGCTGGGCATGGTGGCGTGCGCCTGTAGGCCCAGCTACTCAGGAGGCTGAAGCAGGATAATTGCTTGAACACAGGAGGAGGAGGTTGCAGTAAGCCGAAATCGCGCCACTGCACTCCAGACTGGTGGTAGAGCAAGACTCTGTCTCAAAAACAACAACAACAAAAACAAAAAACCAAAAATAGAACTACCATATGATCCAGAAATCCCACTACTTGATATATATCCCAAGGATATGAAATCAGTATGTCAATAAGATAGCTGCACTCCCATGTTCATTGCAACATTATTCACAATAGCCAAGGTATG
>NW_012102132.1:123500-126591 GCF_000951045.1 Mandrillus leucophaeus
TCTTTCTTTTTGTTTTGGCTTTGGAAGATACTGATTTATATTTGAGGTTTTGTTTGTTTGGTCAACAAGGAGAGAAATAGAAAATTATTAATTATGTCTATAAATATACTTTATTTAAAAACAGATTATACTTTATTTAAATTTTTAATATAAAAAATTAAATCATATGGAGAACTAAGGAGAGTAGAATAATAAACTGTTTTGTACTATCACTTAGTTTCAACAGTTATAAACGCATGACCATCTTGATTCACCTACATTCTCATCTACTTCCGCCCTCTCCCCACTACTGGATTCTTTTGAAGCAAACCCCAGATAACTATATTATTTTATTCATAAATACTTGAAGATCTATCTCTAAAAGATTAAACATTTTAAAATATAATTGTAATACCTTTATCACATAAAAATTAATAATTCTTTAATATTGTTAAATATTCAGTCAGTTTGCAAATTTATAAGAATTGACACCTTCATGATAATGAATCTTCCTAACCTAGAACATGGTATGTCTTTTGATTTGTTCATGGGCATTTTCATGTATTTCAGAAATGTGTTTTCGTTTTCCTCATGTAGGTTCCGAAACTTTTTAAAGTAAGTTTTCACCTAGGTATCGTATTTTACTTATTTTGGTTTATCCTTTGCCATTAAAATGACGTCTTCTCTTACATTATATTTTCTAACTTCATTGTTTGTATACGTGAGTTTTAATCAGCTTTATCAAGGTCTAATCTACATGCAACAACATGCACAGATTTTAAGTACACAGTTCAATGAGTTTTAGTAAAAATGTATACCCATTTAACCACCATCCTCACTGACTTTTAAATGTTGATTTCATAATCTGCTAACTTATTAAATTTCATGTTTTAATATATATTCTCAAAGTTCTTACTAGCTTTGGCCAATTACTAAAAGGGTATCATATTCCAATTTCTGTTTTTGGTTTTGCTTCTTACTCTATCCCACAATGCCAAAAAGATTTTTTTCCAGTCCATGTTGTAATAGAAATAAATTAAATGTCAAATTGTGACTGATCCTAGAGATTTAAATTGTTATTACCGACATAAAGAAACACGATCCTGTTTGCAACAGGTGTCATGCTAAATACAAGTTTAGTGATGTAAGCAGCTAATAATAATTGGAATGTGAGCTGACTCAAGAATACATAACCGGCTCATTAATATTTGCTTCAGAGAAATAGGCTCAAATGTTCTTCTTGAGTCTGAGTAGGTACATGCCCTGTATACTTATGTGAATAAATTTGTGGCCAAGCCCAGCACTAAAGCTATCATTACTCATAGAACTCCATGTGACCCCTAGCTGGAAAAATGTGTTTACCAAGCGCCAGCGGTTGTATTTATGAACGTTTAGGAAGCTGAAATGACTGGCATTGGTCTCAGTGCCCCTAAAATGCGACGAGTTTTTTGAAAGTTGCGAGGCAGCCAACTCACTCACCTAGATGAGACTAGAAGAAAAGCAGTAGCTTTTCACGAGAGTAGGGGCTTTACAGGCTGAGTATCCTCTGGGGTCATCAACACCCTGAGGATAGTCTGGTACCTACCTAGGGGCAAGGTAATGAGAAACATATAGAGCAAAGGTGGTGGGGGCAGAAGGGTGAGGCATGCTGGTTGGAAGAAAAAAGTGGGTTATTCCAGAAGTTCTTAGAGCTGATAGAGACTGTAACACATAATTTGATACTTGACCCTTGTCTTTGTATGAGGTTTGGAAAAAGTGGGCCTTGAGCAAGGATTTGACTGCAATTAGTTTATTGGAGGAGGGGGTATAATCTTAGGAAGCATGGCAAAAGAAAAGAAGGAAAATCAATATTCTGGGTGTAAATGAAAGGGCTACTACTGTGGACAACTGGGGCTCAATGTCACTGGCCACCTTCTGAGATATTGGGTAAAATATGCCTCAGAAATGTCCTGCTGATTGCTGAGGATGCTCAGATATGTATCCACTCACTTCCATCCCTAATTGGCTTAGGGTCGCTATTAGGGATGGGGTGGAAGTTAACACTTGACACTACTGGCCTACCCTATTGGCAAACCAAGCATGCTCCCATGGCCAGAGAGTGCCCTCTGGCAAATAACTGTATGGATATGGGAATTCTTTACAGGAAATTTCTAGGTAGAGCAAGAGGATAGGAGAGCTACAATTTTATATTGCTTATGTTGCTTTCTGGTTGTTTTTTATGTGTGAGTTTTATCTCACCAACAACAATGAAAACTCTTTGAGTGCAGGGGCTACAGCTTATATTTGTGTTGATTCTCCCCATAAATTCTGGTGAGCTCCTTGCCACTGCAAGATTAAATCCATTAAGCCCTTCATGATCGGGGGGCCCTGCCTTCCTCTCCAGACTTTTCTTTACAGTCCACTTTCTCATCCCAGGCATCCCAACTATTCCTCAAGCGCCTTCTCTCTGCATAAAATACCCCTTCCTCCCTTGTCCAATGGGTCAACACTGATAATCTGTCAGGATCAGCTAAGCAGCTCTTTTTTCTTAAAGTATTCCAAGTTTTCCCCAAGTAATCATGCCCTCTTTTGCAAACCACTACCTGGTTCTTACTTCTACTATACAATTTATCATACTGTACTGAAGTCCTGCCTATCAGAATGTGAGCTCATTGAGAAAGTAATGTGTCATTATCCAAAGCACCCAGTTCAGTGCCTACTATGGAGTCAATGCTGAATAAACACTTTTGGAATGAATTAATGAATGTTACCAATAGATACTTTCTGATTAAATGAAACAAGGAGTTGGACATACTCCCTTTGGATACTCTAAAATACCCCTCAACTATTTATAGATTGAATGTGTGGTCAGGAAGAATATTCCCCAGAATAGTGTGTCAATGCTCTTCAGCCAAGTATGACCAGGAACATGGCTATAATTCAACAACATGGGTTTTTACTCATTGCAGTTAAGAAACACACATCATGGTGGACCTTACAGAGTCTCAGTAAGAGTGTGTTAGAAAGAAACTATGATAAAGTTGGGACTTTGGATGGATGATGGGGAGGGGAACAAAGAAGCAGGGATTTGCTCTCAATCAGATGCTGTCAGAAGTGGGGGCAATCCTATGAT
>NW_012102132.1:126641-138385 GCF_000951045.1 Mandrillus leucophaeus
GAGTAGGGGCTTTACAGGCTGAGTATCCTCTGGGGTCATCAACACCCTGAGGATAGTCTGGTACCTACCTAGGGGCAAGGTAATGAGAAACATATAGAGCAAAGGTGGTGGGGGCAGAAGGGTGAGGCATGCTGGTTGGAAGAAAAAAGTGGGTTATTCCAGAAGTTCTTAGAGCTGATAGAGACTGTAACACATAATTTGATACTTGACCCTTGTCTTTGTATGAGGTTTGGAAAAAGTGGGCCTTGAGCAAGGATTTGACTGCAATTAGTTTATTGGAGGAGGGGGTATAATCTTAGGAAGCATGGCAAAAGAAAAGAAGGAAAATCAATATTCTGGGTGTAAATGAAAGGGCTACTACTGTGGACAACTGGGGCTCAATGTCACTGGCCACCTTCTGAGATATTGGGTAAAATATGCCTCAGAAATGTCCTGCTGATTGCTGAGGATGCTCAGATATGTATCCACTCACTTCCATCCCTAATTGGCTTAGGGTCGCTATTAGGGATGGGGTGGAAGTTAACACTTGACACTACTGGCCTACCCTATTGGCAAACCAAGCATGCTCCCATGGCCAGAGAGTGCCCTCTGGCAAATAACTGTATGGATATGGGAATTCTTTACAGGAAATTTCTAGGTAGAGCAAGAGGATAGGAGAGCTACAATTTTATATTGCTTATGTTGCTTTCTGGTTGTTTTTTATGTGTGAGTTTTATCTCACCAACAACAATGAAAACTCTTTGAGTGCAGGGGCTACAGCTTATATTTGTGTTGATTCTCCCCATAAATTCTGGTGAGCTCCTTGCCACTGCAAGATTAAATCCATTAAGCCCTTCATGATCGGGGGGCCCTGCCTTCCTCTCCAGACTTTTCTTTACAGTCCACTTTCTCATCCCAGGCATCCCAACTATTCCTCAAGCGCCTTCTCTCTGCATAAAATACCCCTTCCTCCCTTGTCCAATGGGTCAACACTGATAATCTGTCAGGATCAGCTAAGCAGCTCTTTTTTCTTAAAGTATTCCAAGTTTTCCCCAAGTAATCATGCCCTCTTTTGCAAACCACTACCTGGTTCTTACTTCTACTATACAATTTATCATACTGTACTGAAGTCCTGCCTATCAGAATGTGAGCTCATTGAGAAAGTAATGTGTCATTATCCAAAGCACCCAGTTCAGTGCCTACTATGGAGTCAATGCTGAATAAACACTTTTGGAATGAATTAATGAATGTTACCAATAGATACTTTCTGATTAAATGAAACAAGGAGTTGGACATACTCCCTTTGGATACTCTAAAATACCCCTCAACTATTTATAGATTGAATGTGTGGTCAGGAAGAATATTCCCCAGAATAGTGTGTCAATGCTCTTCAGCCAAGTATGACCAGGAACATGGCTATAATTCAACAACATGGGTTTTTACTCATTGCAGTTAAGAAACACACATCATGGTGGACCTTACAGAGTCTCAGTAAGAGTGTGTTAGAAAGAAACTATGATAAAGTTGGGACTTTGGATGGATGATGGGGAGGGGAACAAAGAAGCAGGGATTTGCTCTCAATCAGATGCTGTCAGAAGTGGGGGCAATCCTATGATCAGGTCTGTTGTGAAAGGCATAGTGGCTTGGATTTTGTTTGGGCTTAGACAAAATTATGAAGTGACCTTGTTTTGTTTCATTTTCTAATGGTCTCAGGGTATCTTTATCTGTGTTTGGTATTCTGTGAGATTGTTTATGTCCCACAGGAAAAAAAAAAAATGGCCTGGCTGTGAGCATTTGGTCAGCTTGTAATAATACTGAGGTGTAACTGTGAACATCAGAGAAGTTCTGAACATCATTAGATGCTTCTGTGAGGTGATGAGAGAAGGGCCCAAAAGAATAAGATTATATGTACAGGTACTGATAGCACTCACAAGTGTGAAATGGGAGCTGAATAGAAGAAGAGACTAAAACCGAAAAGCAAACTCGATCTTCCATCATGCTCTGTGACCTTTCAGGTTGAGAAGAATCTTAAATCCTGAAGCTCTGCATAGTCCCAAATGTATATAATGGCTAAAAGAAATAGATTTTTTCAACTGAAAAGCAAGAAACACAGATCCTCCTTTGAAGATATAAACTATAAGCCCTGAAAAATTAAAATACTTAATCCAGCAGCAATATCACTTGTGTAGCAATAAAATAATAGGATTTCCTTTTCTCTGCCTCCTTGTTTTGGCTATTCTCTCTTCTAAAAAATTGTTGACATACTTTTGGGGGATAAGAGTTAGATAACAAATCTGAAAGTATATAATTTATATTTTGGAATAAAAACAGAATATGGAATTTTCTGTTGGTTAAATCGTTTATGAAGCCCTGCGACTGGAAATCTAAGTCCAAATGGTCACTTAAAAGCCATTACACTATTTATTCAACAAATTGTTTTAGAGCACTTAGTATAAGTTAGGTACCATGGTAGATGCAGGAGTTACAAAGATGAATAAAACAAATTCTTGTACTAGAAGAGCCTACAGTCCATCAGAGGAGACAAATAATCACTGACATAAAACAAACCTAACTCTCTGTCAGAGTTTCCACCCCTGGCAAAAGGAAGTGACAGAAATGTTGCCAGACACAGAGAAAGTATAGCCACGAGCAACTGGGTCCCAAGAAATAGTCAGTCTGATTTAAATTATCTGAGATTGATTTTTTTGGGGGACAGCTTTTTATTTGAATATAATTTCAAACTTACAGAAAAGTTGCAATAATAGTACAAGAACTCCGGTTTACCTTTCATCCAGATTTACCAATTGCTTTCCTAACCATTTGCAAGCAAGTTAGAGATATTGTGCCCAGCCATACTAAATACTTTAGTGTGTGTTTTCTTTTTTTAATTTTTTTTTTATTTCCATAGGTTTTTAGGGAACAGATGGTATTTGGTTACATGAGGAAGTTCTTTAGTAGTAATTTGGGAGATTTTGGTGCACCCATCACCCGAGTAGTATATACTGAACCCGATTTGCAGTCTTTTATCTCTCACCCCCTCCCACCCTTTCCCCTCAGTCCCCAAAGTCCATTCTATCATTCTTATGCCTTTGCATCCTCATAGCTTAACTCCCATTTATGAGTGAGAACATACAATGCTTGGTTTTCCATTCCTGAGTTACTTCACTTAGAATAATAGTCTCCAGTTCCATCCACGTTGCTGCAAATGCCATTAATTCGCTCCTTTCTAGGGCTGAGTAGTATGTATGTATATATATATGTGTGTATACACACACACACACACACACACACACACAATTTCTTTATCCATTCGTTGATTGATGGGCATTTGGGCTGGTTCCATATTTTTGCAATTGCAAATTGTGCTGCTATAAACACGCATGTGCAAGTATCTTTTTCATAGTGTGTGTTTTCAAAAAACAAGAAAATTCCCCTATCTAACCACCACGCAGTTATTCAAGCCAGGAAGTTTATCACTGATACAATACTATCCACTCCATAGTCCATTTTCAAATTTTATCAATTGTCTCAATGTCCTTTATAGTATTTTGTTTCCGTACCCTGCTCCAATGCAGGTTCATGCATTTAGATGTCATTCTTTTTTTTTTTTTTTTAAGTCTTTGTTAACCCAGGGTAATTCCACAGTCTTTCTGTCTTTTTTGACCCTGACACTTTGAGAATTCCAGGCCAGTTATTTTGTAGAATGCCCCTCAATTTGGATATATGTGATATTTCTCATTATGATATGCAGGGTACACATTTTTAGCAGTAATAAGTGGTTGATTTAAAATCTCAGAATAGCTGCCTCTACCCACGTCTCCCTCACTTTGACCTGACATTGTGCACAATTGGGAAGCTTTTGAGGTTTTCTGGTGAAATCCAGACTTTTCTCTGCTTTCTCCTATGATCTCTAATTTAGCCATCAGAATTGCTAAAATCCTGAGGAGAATGTTTGCTTCTTGGGGAGTTTACATTAAGCAGAAAGCTTACATTAATTCTAAACTCATTCCAATGTGTGTCCCTCCCCACCCTAATCCCCCAGGGATTAGTACCCGCTTTATTATTATTGCAATGAATACATTAGTCATTAGGGTGGCTAAACGGCTTACAGAGGTAAATAACACGACATGAGTGTAGTAAAGATATTTCCCTTTTCTAAATAAGTAGCACTTATAACTCAACCTGTAAGACTGTTCTTCTTTCCAGAGAGGAAGAGTCCTGTAAATGGTACCCGAAGAGCAAGAGCTTTAAACAGGCCCTAGTGCAAAAGAGGTCAAGGCCTCAGTGATACCAAGAGTTCTGATTGTGCCAATTCAGTCCCTGCTTCCTCACTGGTATATCCAAGGCTACCACAAAGTGGAAGGAGGAGGATGTGTGGGCGAAGAGTGGGTGGAGAAGACTTCCAAGAATTGGAAACTATGCAGACTAGCAGCCGGTAGTTAATTAGTTTTACTTCTAAAACGACCCCTTTGTGCAGCTTGTCCTTCCTGAGAAAGAGGTTAGAATGCTGCCATGGCTGCTTTTTAGCAGTATGGTGATTAAAACAAGCTCAGGGCCTAAATAAGCTGGCTCTACTTATTTGGTTGAGGAGAGAGTGGTCCACCTTCATTTTCTTTTTCTCCACTCCTACTCACTGAACATCACATCGAAAAATGAGCAAATTCCTACACTTTACTTCCTATTCCTATAGGAGCGATTTAGAGGGAGGAATGCTCATTAAAGGAGATTCTAGAATCTAAAGTTATCTGCTTTACTGAAACTGAGAAGCAAGCTTGCGATGTTACTAGCATAGCTCGGACACAGTTGATAAAAGTAACTAACATCTATTGTGCATTTAGCATGTGCTGGGCCATAGCTTAAGGGCTTTTCATGGTTTATCTCATTTAATCATCACTACGATCTACGAGTTGGGTAGTGTTATGATTATGAGCATATATGTCCGGTTTTTCAGATGAATAAGCTGGGGCTGAGAAAGGTGAAGGGACTGGGCCAAGGTGAGTTAGAATGGAGGCAGGAGTTAACCACAGGTCGTCTGGCCCAGAGCCCACTGCTCAACCACTGTGCTACCTGCCTTCCAGCTTCCATTTGCCTACAGTCTAGTGGGAGTCATAAAAGAACTAAGAGAAGAAGATGAATCCAGACTGGAAGTGGTTGGGCTCCTGGCTAGGCCAGGAATCTCACCAGTCAGAGACCCTGGACCCCCTGGCCAAGCTCACTGC
This sequence comes from Mandrillus leucophaeus, assembly GCF_000951045.1. Classification (NCBI taxonomy): domain Eukaryota; kingdom Metazoa; phylum Chordata; class Mammalia; order Primates; family Cercopithecidae; genus Mandrillus; species Mandrillus leucophaeus. Next base: position 131,840 of record NW_012102132.1, read on the forward strand.
AGATGAACAAAAAAATCCACCCCCACTCAGCCTGGAGCGAGAAGGTGACCAAGGAGGAAATGGTGGCAGCCGAGCTCAGCATGACCGTCACTCCGAGCAATGAGAAGCATGACCTTCACGTTACCCTGCAGCAGGTCCAGCAGTGAACCAATTGCCCAAGACCTAACCCAGGTTGTTGGAGAGACCACAGAGGTTCCACTGTCTTTTCAGAAACTCATAATTAAGGGAACATCTCTGAAGGAAATGGAGATACCTTTGTCAGCATGTGGAATACAAAATGGTTGCCAAGTCATGTTAATTGGGAAAAAGAACAGTCCAGAGGAAGAGGTTGAACTGAAGAAATTGAAAGAGTTGGTGAAGCCTGTGGAGAAGAAACTTGACGAATTGTAAGAGTTGAATAAACAGCTTACTGGACTCCAGCAAGGTTTTCTGGCCAAGGATTTGCAAACTGAAGCTCTCTGCAAACTTGATAGGAGAGGAAAAGCCACAACCAAACAGTTTATGAAGATCTTGGAAGAGATCGACACACTGATCCTGCCAGAAAATTTGAAAGACAATAGATCAAAAAGGAAAGGTTTAGTTAAAAAAAAAAAGTTCAGGCATTCGTAGCTGAGTGTGGCACAGTGGAGCAGAACATCTGCCAGGAGACCCAGCAGCTGTAGTCTACAAACTTGGCCCTGGCCAAGTAAGGTGTGACAGAAAGAGGCTGTACTGCCCTGAAGAACAGCACCACCAGCTCTGCCCTCTCAGGAGCACAATTTACCTGATTTATTCTAGGGACAACTGGCCTACTGCCAATTTTCCTACTCCTACCCCAGTTCTCAGTGAAAAACTGTTGTCCTTGTGATCTTGAGTAGGGCGCTTGTCTGTTTTCTCATTGTGTCTTGTGTCTCTGTGGCCGTGTGGTCCGGCAGCCTACTTTTTCTGGAGAGGCCCTCCCCTGCCCAGGTTTTCCCAGCTATTTGACCTTCTGGTGCTTTCTTTGGGCTGGTGAGATCTCTCCTTTGTCCTGAGCTAGTTCTAGGTTTATAGGCTACCCTGGTCTTCAGATACAGAAGAGCTTTTTCGCTCGTGATCACACAGTCCCATAGATGTAAAACCAGAATCACTAGGAGGTTGCATCTATAGTCAGGAATGTTGAGAATGGCTTAGAACAGGTGTTTGGCACATAGTAGTCCAAGTATCCCTCATTGTGACCTAATTCCAGAACATCAGGCTGGGTTATTGGCTTATAGGCATTGTTCTTACCTCTTAGTGGCCTGACAAACTACAAGACATGAAATATCAGGGGGCCAGTCCTGGAATGAAGCCTATGGTTGATGCATGGACTTCCTTGTCCCCAAGAAAATATTCAGAACCCAGTGTTGACTGAGTCTGTGCTTAAAACCAGGCAGAGCAATGGCTTAAGAAGGGCAAAGAGGGGGAGCCACAATGAATAAAGCAGGCTGGTGGTGAAGCCAACCATAAATTTCCCAGGAATGACATGTGCTTCCTTCAAGGGCATTTCTGTTAAAAATACCCTTCTGAGATCTGTATTTCCTTCAAGGCCATTCTTGTCCATTTTGTGGACTCTCCTGCAATATCACTGTTATTTAAAAAGTTTGAGCATAGGTATGGTGCACATTCCTGTAGTCCCAGCTGCTTGGGAGGCTGAGACAGGAGGATCGCTTGAGCCCAGGAGTTTGCATGTAGCCTGGGAAACATAGTGAGACTTCATCTCTAAGAAATTAATAAGTTAACAAATACATAAATAAAACAGTTTGAATGCGCATCATCAAGCAGAAGAATATTTTGTTTTTGTTTTGGTTAGTGAGAAAAACCATTCTGTGGTTCTAGGCATAATTTGTGTTTAACAGAGTAGCCACACCATTTAATAAGAAGTTACTGTGTGCTGGGCACTGTTCTAAGTTTTTAAATATATATTCATCATTTGACCCTCACATAACCTAAGAAGTAGACAGGTATTATCCCTGTTTTGCAGATCAGGAAACTGAGAACACTTAGGTAATCTGCTTAAGGTCAGACAGTACGTGGCAAAGCCAGGGCACAAAGCTGGGCAGTTTGGTTTCAGAGCCACTGTTTTTATGCTCTACTGTACTACCTCTCAACCAACATAGGGCTACATGCTCCCATTCTCTTATTTTCTCTCTATTCCTCTCCCTATACCTTTATCTTCCATGTTAGTCTTTCCACTTCCTCTCCGGCCCTCTCTAGTTCATTCTCCACAGAGCACTCTGAGTGATTATAAAGTGCAAATCTTATCATATCAGTTCCCTGCTCAGAAACCTCCAATAGCTCACTACTTCTCTTAGGATAAAGGCCAAAGTCCTTACCTACAGCTTCTCCCACCTCATCTCAAGCCCCTCTCCTGTTTGCTCTCTGCTGTCAGCCACTCTGGTCTTCTTTCAGGTCCTCAGATGCACTGTGCCCTCTCCTACCTGGGGGTCTTTGCACATGCTGCTACTTCTGCTTGGACAGCTCCTCACCATCCTTCCTCCACCCCCACCCCTTGTGTACATAACTCTTATTCATCCTTCAGAATGTAACTCAAAGTCTCTTCCATGGAGACCTCGCCTATTGTCTTGAGACCATATCAGGCCCCCAGATGGGGTCTTTTCATGGTACCCATAACTTTTCTTTCACAGAATTCACCATAGTTCATGATAGCTTATTTGTGGAATTATCTGGTTAGTATTTGCCTTTAACACTAGACTGTATGTTCCTTAGGTTAAGGAGCTTCTTTGTTTTGTTAACAGCATTATTTCAAGTACATTGTCTTGTATATAGTAGGACCTCAATAAATATTTGGAGAACAAAACAAACAAACAAACAAACAAACAAGGTGAATCCATGCCAGATGACTGGGTTGAGTTGGTCAGGGAAAATTTCACAGAAGGCAGATTGGAACTAGGCTGAAAAGCAGGCTGGGTTTGATTTAATGAAGCAGGCTATGAAAAGCATTCCAGGTGAGGGAAATCAAAGGAACTTTACACGTCCTGGGACCAGCAAACTGAGAAGTTTGTCTACAGCAGAGAGATCTTGCAGTCATTTGCAGGAGACCTTTATCACACTTCTAATCCATGAGAAGTAGTAGGGTGAATATGAAGAACTCTCAGAGCCCAGTGACTATTGGTGCTTATTAGTCAGGGCACGGGGGCACTGCAATGACAAGGCAATGGGCCTGCCAAGCCCTCCCCACTTCCCTTGGGCTGCCAGCATTCCCCTGAGTCTCCGTGAGGTTTGTTTAATTCAGGGGGTGGCAGTAGGAAGCCCTCACACATTCTCCAATTTGGCTTTACCATCAGCAAAGCTATCTTGATTCCAGTCTGGCTTCTTGGATGAAAGGAAGGATGAGTAATTGGCACCCCCAAAACTTCAACAATGGGAAAGTAATAGAAAATTCAATTTAAAAGTTATTAATAAATTATACAGGGTAGACCAAGAAGAATCTTGAAGGCTGGTATAAGGAACTTGGTCATACGAGAATTATTATAATTCTCTGTGCAAGTACACACACACACACACACACACACACACACACACATACACACACACTGTTTATCTATAGAGGAAATCACTGTGGGACTTGTTTCCAAATTAATCTCTTGAAATTTAATGTCATCAAATTCCCATCTTCCACAAATAAATTTGCTGAGAACCTTAAGTCATTAGGAAGTAAGTGTTTTCCAAGAACTATTTGATGACCAAAGAACAGTTTAGCCTACTTGGGAGACTTTAATAAAGCTTTATTCTACAGCCCCATTCTTGACATTAAAAAATGTCAAGTTGACATATTTGTCAATGGTTTGACAAATACTGTGTATTATTTGGAAATAAATTTTCTCATCCTTCTTTACAAACATTTTACCTCAAATTACAGCCTTTCAATTGGTCTCATAGGGCTAGGTGATTTTTTTTCTCAGTCAGATTTATGTGTTTTTATTTGTGTGCTAATTTGAAAATAACTTTAAGTACATATTTTAAGTACAGAGATATGAGTTTTTAATCCAAATCTGAAGACAATTGTTAACTGCTTCTGTATATCTCTTACTGCCAACAACCAACAAATGAAAAAAACTTTCTCTAGGGAAACAGTTGCCAGTATATTCTTTTTTATTATCAAAATATTTTGCATGAAAACAGGAAGATACAGTTTTCTCCTTAACTAAGCAAAATAGTTGTCCCAATCTCTGCAAAATATTCTTCCTATGACTCTAACCCTTCCATGATAAAAGAAAGGATAGCATGCCTCTGGTCTTCCTGCTTCAGGAAGCAAAGGAACTGTAGGAAAATAATTAATTTTTTTTCTCACTTTTGAGGTTTGAGGAAAAGTTGTAACTCCAGCTTTTCAAAGTGCAAAGAAAACATTACACACCTATTACTATCTGTGGGATACAAATGTATGGATTTAGGAGGAAATAACTGGCCAGAAAAATGAAATACATTTTAAATAAAATGCTACTCTGGTGCTTCTCCTCTCTTGGCTTCTGTAATTTAACCTCCATCTGACCCACCTCCATTCTAATCGCTTTGGCTCTCTTAGTGTTCCTTAAAATTGTCTTCCCTTTTCTCTAAAATGAACCACAGAGCCATTTTTTTAAATCTGCATTTTAAAAATTTACTTTATTTATCTACTTAAACACAGCCTTGTTCCAGAGAGGGTTTAAGGTGGCTTCAAAGGATCCATAACATACACCAAGAAATAAATAACAAATGGGACAAGAATGAAGCTCATACTAAAATGCTTATACAATTCTACTCATTCACTCTGGGTAGACTACAAATTTGTCTCTAAGCTTTCTAGCAGGCAGTCTAGAAAAGGAAACTTAATTAGTTACATCACTTACAGTGTCTGTGAAACAAAAACAAACCAATTATCCAAGTGAAGCACTGGTATTCCTAACACTAAGACCAGAACGAAATTTCTCTTGAGAGGCTTCATAAAGAGGTCAGCATGTGATGTAACAGCCAGTGTTCTCTGTAGCAACCAAATGGGAGATGCAAAGATGAATTTCACAGGGCTCTTACTGCATTTCTCTGAAAAGGCAGATGGCATCGCATTAACTTGAAAAATCAGGAAAAGGAATTTTATCATGAGTTTAGGGGTTTGGGGTAGATACAATATGATATATTCTAGATACTCGCCTCTCTGCTCTGCTGGGCAAAACCAAGAATAACAGAACAATCCAGTACCCAGAATGGCCTCAGAGAAATAATTTTTTTTTTTTTTTTTTTTGAGACAGAATCTCGCTCTGTCGCCCAAGCTGGAGTGCAGTGGCCGGATCTCAGCTCACTGCAAGCTCCGCCTCCTGGGATCACGCCATTCTCCTGCCTCAGCCTCCCGAGTAGCTGGGACTACAGGCGCCCGCCACCTCGCCCGGCTAGTTTTTTGTATTTTTTAGTAGAGACGGAGTTTCACCGGGTTAGCCAGGATGGTCTCGATCTCCTGACCTCGTGATCCGCCCGTCTCGGCCTCCCAAAGTGCTGGGATTACAGGCTTGAGCCACCACGCCCGGCCCAGAGAAATTATTAAACCACTAAAACTGTATGCAACATTTTGTGAATAAGAAACTGTATTTTTCTTGACAGACAAAATGCAGTTTTATCAATCCTTAAAATACACACGTGACTCACAAAAGAACAATTTCTTAAAAACTGTAGAGCATTAAACGGACTGCAGATCCTTCATGCTATTCTGCAAACATTTTTTTTCCCTCTCAGCCTAGCATTTTTTTTTTTTTTTTAATTTTGCAAAAAGAACCTTTTATTGTTTCCATGTGGTCCATGGCTTGGTGAGTACTTCTGGATGTTGAGAAGCTCAGGCCGAAATCCGGAAGCCAGAAGAATGCAGAGGGGCACCTCAAAAGTTGCTGGGCTCTGGAAGCTCCCAGTCATCCTTGAGCCTTCTGAAGAGATACTCCGCCAGCCTGGCCTGAGGGCTGGCCAGCCTGCGGCGGTTGGTCAAGTAGTCGCCCATCTTCTTGATGAGTTTCACCTCTCGGTCTAGGAAGTGCTTTTCCAGAAAATCACAGAGACTGGGGTCTGTGTTGGCAGAACTCAGGGCATGTAGATCCAAAAAGGGCTGGTTCGGGTTCTCCAGGGCCAGGGCGGCTTCCATGGCGGCCAGACTGCCACTCCACTCATCTCGGAGCAGCTTCTGCTCACCTTGGAAGAGGCCGCAGCTGCTGCGCTCGTTCTGCATCAAAAGATGCTTGGCGCTCTCGCATCTCTCTTCAGCCAACTTGCGAAAGAAGTGGCCCACGCCCTTGAGAGCCACGTCGTCGCCTTCGAAATAGAAGCTCAGAGAGAGGTAAGTGTAGGAGGCCTGCAGATGCATGTTGATCAGGCGGTCAATAGCGGCCTCCACCCCAGCGGTATACTTTTGGCGGTTCTGGGTGCTCATGGTTGGCGGGCAACCAGGAGCTAACCACAAAAGCTTGTTAGCTGGTCCCAGAAGCGAGAGATAGTTGAGCAAATAGTCACGGAAGTTGTGAGTGGAGATGCAGGGTTAGAGGGTGGGGAGAGGCAGCATGCGGAGAGGCGGGG
>NW_012102132.1:138455-189713 GCF_000951045.1 Mandrillus leucophaeus
GGGGCTTGGTGGGGTTGGGGCGGGATCACAGGGCGCAGAATCTCTCAGCCTAGTTTTTTTTTTTTTCTTGCATGTAAGATTTATTCTGATGATATCATTCAGCCAGGACCCTGGTTTATTAGTAACATTGTACATATTCAAATTTCTTAAAGAAATGTAATTTTTAAAATAGATTAAAGGTCTACAAATGTACTTTTGTTACATGGATATATTGCATAGTGGTTAAGTCTGGGCTTCTAGGATACCCATCACCTGGATAGTGAACTTTGTTCCCAATAGGTAATTTTTCAACCCTCACCACCCTCCTTCCCCACTTTGGAGTTCCAAGTGTCTGTCGTTTCCTTCTATATGTCCATGTGTATCCATTATTTTGCTTCCACTTCTAAGTGAGAACATGTGGTATTTGATTTTCTGTTTCTGAGTTACTTAAGATAATTGCCTCTAGGGCTATCCATGTTGCTGGGAAAGACATGATTTCTTTTTATGTCTATGTGGTATTCCATGGTGTAGATACACCACATTTTCTTTTTCTAACCATCCACTGATGGACACTTAGGTTGATTCCATGACTTTGCTATTGTGGATAATGCTGTGATAAACATAGGAGTGCAGGTGTTCTTTTGATATCACAATTTATTTTTCTTTGGGTAGACACCTAGTAATAGGATTGCTGGATCTTGGTAGTTCTATTTTTAGCTTTTCAGAAATCTCCATTCTGTTTTCCATAGATGTTGTACTAATTTACATTTCCACCAACAGTGTATGAGTGTTCCCTTTTCTCTGCATCCTCTCTAACATCTCTTGTTTTTTTGACTTTTTAGTAATAGCCATTCTGACTGGTGTGAGAGGGGAATCTCAACGTGGTTTAAATTTGCATTGCTCTGATGATAAGTGATGTTGAGCATTTTCATATATTTGTTGGCTGCTTGTATGTTTTTTATTGAGAAATGTCTGTTCATATTCTTTGCCCACTTTTAATGGGGTTATTTGTTTTTTTTCTTGTTGGATTTTTGGAGTTCCACATACATTCTGGGTATTAGTCCTTTGTTGGAAGCATGGTTTGCAAATGTATTTCTCTCATTCTGCAGGTTGCCTGTTTACTCCATTGATTATTTTTTGCTGTGCAGAAGCATTTTAGTTTAATCAAAACCCATTTTTCTATTTTTGTTTTAGTTGCATTTGCTTTTGACGTCTTAGTCATAAATTCTTTGACTTGGGCAATGTCCAGAAGCGTTTTTCCTAGATTTTCTTATCGGATTTTTATAGTTTCATATCTTACATTTAAGTCTTTAATCCATCTTTTTAGCTAATTTTTGTATATATTGAGAGATATGGGTCCAGTTTCATTCTTCTACATATGGCTATCCAAATTTTCCAGCACCATTTATTGAATATAGTGTCCTTTACCTAGTGTATATTTTTGTCGACTTGGCAAAGATCAGTTGATTATAGGTATGTGGCTTTATATCTGGGTTCTCAATTCTGTTTCACTGATCTATGTGTCTATTTTTGTACCAGTACCATGCTGTTTTGGTTACTATAGCCTTGTAGTATAATTAGAAGTCAGGTAATGTGATACCTATAGCTTTGTTCTTTTTGCTTGATTGCTTTGGCTGTTTGGGCTCTTTTTTTGGTTCTATGTAAATTTTAGGATTGCTTTTTTCTAATTCTTTGAAAAATGACACTGGTAATTTGATGGGGGTACATTAAATCTGTATATTGCTTTGGGCAGTATGGTCATTTTAACAGTATTGATTCTTCCAATCCATGAGCAGACGTTTTTCTATTTTTTGTGTTTGACTTCTATGATTTATTTTACCAGTGTTTTGTAGTTCTCCCTGTAGCTTTTGGTAACAATTTAATTCCTCTTTCTTTCCTAATTGTTAGAAAGAAGTCTTTATTTGTCATTTGGCTTATTTTTACCATAATTCTAAGATGAGATAAGAACATCAAAAGTACTCATAGTGAAATCCCTCTAAATCTTCATTTGTGAGTTGAAACTCCCTTGTTTTTAAATTTAGAGGTTTATACACATATTTTTTTCCTGCTCCTAATCCCTCATTGGGAGTGACCATTAGTTACAGTTTGTGCAGAGTGGTCCTGTTGTCTTGGTATAATGATTAATAGCGCCCCTTTCCCTTTCAAAAGGGTCCTTGTTTGCAGTATATATTACATGGTCACCTTACCCATTGAGAAGGAAAAGAAAATCTATACTATGAATAGAGTTTGTAAAACATTGAACTTGACCATGGTTTGTTTCCATTTTATTACTTAATCATACCAGTAAGAACCCTATCATAAATTTTCTACTCATCACTTTATATTTTTTATTCATTGACCCAATTATTTCTTCTAGAAAGTTCTATTGAATGGCATATGTACCAGGTGTTTTGTTAGGTACTGGTGGCTTCTTGGGATTCAGGACCTTGCTCCATTAACTGAAACATCATGTGAATGAGTGCAAAAGATGAAAAATATAGATTGATAAATCCTACCAAAATAGAAAATAATCCATATAAGTTGAATGAGTTGGCTATTTCCTGTTGGAAGATGTTCTCACAGGGTCTCTTCTGGCTTTGTGAGTCCATGCTTAGTATTTTATTTTCCTAAATACCATTTGTCTGGTGCTGTTTCACAATTAGAACACTTTTGTGTATTTTCTAACAAACAAGAAGGCATATTCTATTCAGGGTAAACAAGATTTGAACCCTAGAGAAGAGAGTTTTGCTTTGAACTTTGGACTTTGCACTAAATAAAAACGAAAATTCAGTTTTTTTCCAGCAACTTTCAATTTGTATTTTCTCTGTTGCTGAAAACTGACATCTTAAAATTACAAAAAGAAGCCTGGAGTCTTCCTTTACTGCTTAAGGTAAAATATGAACACAGATCCTTTATCTAAATACAGGATATATTGTCACTTTTAATTTCATGGATGGTTGTAGTCCAAAAGTATTCTCATATTGCATTTTAAGTTTGCAAAAACTGTTAATATTCAGGAATAGTCACATTTTTCAATCCTGGGGGGGGGGGGTGGAATTAACTGGATAAAACATGAATACATAGTTCTACAGTCTTCCTGGCCTTGGTTCTAGGGCATTAAAAAGGCTGGCAGTATAGAGGAGGAGGAAAAACAAAAATTCAAACCCAAGAACAACCCTAGCAGGTAACTAAATAAGAAATAAATTAAACCAGATGCAATACGCTCCAAATGACTGCAAAGAAAATGATTGTTTTCTACCTTGTACATAAACCATTAATCATCATATTGACCTTATAATAAGGAAATGCTAAGCTTAGAGAAAACTTCACCATATGAAATATTATCCGTATTGCAGCATGTCAGGCTCATTTAATATGTTTCAATTTCCTATGCACTTACTTACTCCTCTTGGAAGAGAAAAATGTCTATATAAACCTTTCCAGATGAGATAGGTTTCTGCCTTGTGCAAATGTTGACAAATCTTTCCCTCATTACTTTAGAAAAAAAAAAGAGCCAATATCAGAGCCATACTCTGGGGGTAGTTAAGCACACCGCCGTTAGAACCAGACCAAGGTAGGCTCAAAACCCAGCTTCATCACTACGAGTGTGAACTTCGGCAGGTAATATAACTTCTATTAGCCTCAGCTTTCTTGCTTATAAAATGGAGATGTTAATATCTCACAAGTATGCTACAAAGGTTGAATGATAAAATGCATAAGAAAATGCTGCCAAACAAGTAGAAAGAACTCAAAAAATGGTGCTATATGATCGATCAGTTTTGGAATAAAATTGTAGAGATCCTCTCAAACCCCAGTAAGTATCAGAAGCAGATGCCAATATGTTTTTGATCCAAGTTTTCTCACTGCAGACCTGTTTTGCTGAATCACCCTCTGTAGGTGGCTATACCCTTTCAAGCACAAAAGCACAGCTTTGAGTGTTCAAGATCAAGGCATTTAGAGCACAAGCAAAGGCAGCTCCTCTTACTTCCCTTGGCTAAGCAGGCATCAACAATGCCTCCTGAGGCACTGATGGTTGTGGAAGCAGGAGGAGCAGTGCAAAGGTGGCAGAAGTATGTTTTCTTAGTTCTCTGGACCAAGACAATCATCCATTACAGAAAAAAAAAATGAGTGCCTATTTTGTAGGATAGGGTAAGATTCTGAAACATTACTTGTGAGTGGTAAAATTCACCTTCCCTTTCACTCAAATATAGACCTTGGGATGCCTTGAGAATCTTTGATCAGATTCTCCAGAAGCAGTCCCTGATATGAGGATTCCTGTGCAAGTGATTTATTAGGAAAGTGCTCCCACAGGGAGACCACAACAAAGTAGGGAAAGCAGGACAGAGCAAGAAGCCAATAAACAAAGCTTCAATGTCAGGAAATGTCACAGCTTAGCCACGATCCCAAGGTGGAGCTCTGGAGTGCAAATCATACCTGGAGTTTATTTCAACATGAGACAAGGGAACTGGGCTTTTATATTCTCGCCCCATGGTCGTGGGCCTCCCCAGGGTGATAAAAAAAAAAACCCCAGGGTACATGGGAGGTATGTACAAGTGAAGCAACTCCATTAGCCCAAGAGAAAGCCACCAAAGAAGGCCACAGGTGCTAGTAACTAGCAGAAAAGCACACTGAAATTGGGTGCTGAGCATATCAAACAGGGAGAAGGGAATTTGGGTAGGGCGTGTACAGTGTCCAGCACCAGCTTGCTACCCTGCTTGACCTTGGAAGGTATCAGAATTCAGTGGTAATGAGGAATCCCAATCAGAACCTTTTTTTGTTTTTAACCAGGAATCTAATAGATAAGATGAAGACCAGCTTATAGGTATTAACCTATATTTATTCTTCCTTGCTACTTCTATCTACAGGGAATACAGGGGTTTTGGAACCTACATCTGTAGTCTCCTTTACCATCCCTGAAACTCTGTCACTCTCATCAGGGGTCTCATTTGTACACATACCAGCCAAATCAGGTCCAAAGCTCTAGATAAGAAAGCATTTACATCTTTTATCTGACCCTCTACTCCGTTTGACAGCATTCCCCATATTGGAACCACATACTGATTTTTTAAATAGCTTCACACAAGTACTTAAAAGTGAAAATATCCCTAGCAACCAAAAAACTGACAGGCTGTGAAATTGCTGCTTAAGAACCTGTCATCCAAACTGAACTCACCTGAAAACTGATGTTACACAAACAGTAAAATGGTTTCTGTGTATTTGTCATTTTTCTAAAAGAAACTGTAAGGGGTACTGAGTTTAGTTCTGAGCTGTTATGCTTTAGACAAGGGACCACCTTGCACCAGGCAGTTATGAAGTAAGAAGAGTTGTTTCGACCGGGCGTGGTGGCTAACGCCTGTAATCCCAGCACTTTGGGAGGCCGAGGCGGGTGGATCATGAGGTCAGGAGATCGAGACCATCCTGGCTAACACGGTGGAACTCCGTCTCTACTAAAAATACAAAACATTAGCCGGGCGTGGTGGCGGGCGCCTGTAGTCCCAGCTACTCTGAGGCGGGAGGCTGAGGCGGGAGAATGGCGGGAACTCAGGAGGCGGAGCTTGCAGTGAGTGGAGATGGTGCCACCACACTCCAGCCTGGGCGACAGAGCAAGATTCCATCTCAAAAAAAAAAAAAAACAAAAAAGAAACAAAAAAAAGAAGAGTTGTTTCATTTTCCTCTCCCAAAACACACACACACTCAGTCTCCTCCTCATCCCTCCACTAAAATCACTGAGAAGCTTGCCCATGGCCCACCCTAACAGGTTTGCTTCCCCAAATCCTACCTTCCCTGTGCTGCCCACAGGTACCTCAAGCAAGCAGCACTTCTCAACTGGGAGTGATTGTCCCCTGGAAGACATTTGGCAATATCTGAAGATATTTTTGGTTGTCACAGCTGGGGAGAGGGCACAACTGGCATCTACTGTGTAGAGCAGCATTTTTGGCCTCTACATCAGTTTTTAGAAAATCAGTATTTAAGGGGAGACACTGTCCTGTGCACTGTGTGTCCCACCCGCACCAGACAAACAAATACATCTGTTTGTGTCCAAATGTAAATAGCTTCACACAAATACTTAAAAGTCAAAATATCCCTAGCAACCCAAACTGATGTTACACAAACAGTAAAATGGTTCCTGTGTATTTGTCATTTTGTACATCTCCAGTCCCAAATGAATGTCAATAGTGCTGAGGTTGAGAAACCCTGTATATGTTGGTGTCTTAGTGTGGGTTTCATCAAAAACAGACCCTGAGACAAGGATTTGAGTGCACCTAGTTTATTTGGAAGGTGATCCCTGGAAGCACTAGTAGGAAAGAGGGGAAATGAGAGAGTGAAGGGATAAACAAAATAATAATAAAATGAGAGCGTGAAGGGGTAACAGCAGGTTACCCCATGGGGACCTAGGACTCATTCCTGCTGAGGAACTCTGGGAGATTGTGTGGAACATGCCTTAGAGTTATCCCAAACAAGGCCATGGAAGCTGGAATAGTTATTTTCTAATTCCCCTCTGTCATTAGCTGAGGACTACTTCCAAAGATGTTAACTTGCTGGCACTTTCGGCCTGCCCTTCAAGAACCAAAAGCAAGCCCTGAGACAGAGAGTTGTAGGTGTTTGCAGAAGAACCTCCATGGGCATGTATGGGCATGGTGAGTGCTGAGAGGGTATGAGTACCATACCAACAATGTCTGCTGGAGTTGGTCCTCCAAGAGAACATTTATGGGGATTTATCTTCAGTTTCATTTTCTGAGGATGATGCCTTAGCCAAAAATAAAATTCAAATCATGCCCCCAGTAGGTGTCCTGAAGACAAGCAAGAGTGATATGTTTTAGAGGGACCTTGTTAGAACATACAGTTAGAAAGGCCCTTAGAAACCATGTGTTGAAGCTCTATACCAATGCACAAATCCCTTGAAGAACATCCCCAACAAATAACCATCTAGTCTTTTCCTGAATGCAACCAGGTACCCAGGAACACATTAGCTCAGGAAGCTCGCCCATGCCATTTTTAGAGAGTGTGATGTAGGGGAGCCAAACAAATGTGAATTTAAACCTGGTTCTGCCACTTAACAGCTATGCAACTTTGTGCAAGTTACTTAACTTTTTTGAATCTTACTCTCCTTAGCTAGAAAATACCAGCAATATTATCTACCTCTTAAGATTACTGTGAAGATTAAATAAGATAATACAAGGAATTAGCTCAACTTCTGACACATAGTAGGTGCTCAATAAATATTAGCTGTCTTCACTCCTTTTTCTTCTCCACCTTCCCAAATCTCATGTGTCAGTTCTGTACCTCATGACGCTTTTGATCTTTTCATTCCAGTTCTAGCTTCCAGAAGAATAAAAAGTATGTCCAGCCCACCTTCCCATTAAACTAAGACTACCCCCTTCTCCATGGAAACACACCTGGCTTACTCCACCATTCCTTACGTGGCCTGGCTCTGTGGGCCTCTATTCTCTGGTCTCTCTCCAGAAGGTTTTGGAATCTCCTCAAGGAGATAGCTGCAATCTCATCCTGACCTGGTGCAAAACACACTTGTAGATCACGTCCATTTAATTTTGATGCACATAGATCAAAATGAGTTTTGTATGAATAATCTTCTCTTTTAACATAAAGAAAAATCTAAAATATGGTTTAAACTTCTTATAGTCAGAAAAGAGGGCAGGAAGTGATTCTCTTTCTTTACCATGCTCTATTTTAACTCTTGAAAATGTTTCTTCCATGCTGTATTTGCCTCTCTCCCTCCATGATGAACAGTGCTTTCTGTTACTTTTTTCAAAGGAAAAATGTAATGTTTCATAGAAAGAAACAAGATTCATATCCTGACTAGAGGTGGCCTCATATCTCAGAAGGGCTGGCAAGTCTGTCCTTGGCAGTTGCCAAGAGGTGGGTTGGAGAGACACAGCTTGAGCTGGAAACAACATCCAGCCTTGAAATTTGAAGTGGCAAATTTTGCAATGCCACTCTCTCTCTTTCCTTGCTTGAAGCCCCTGAATGTTCTTCTGGTCATACTGACATCTGATTGGAGAAGGAAATCACATGGCAAGAGATTTTGCTTTTCCTTACCTATAGCATGATCCAATTAAAAAAAATATATGTGTGTATATGTGTGTGTGTGTGTATATATACACACACACACGTATATATATATACACACACATATATATATACACTATTTGTGTGTATATATACATATATATATGGTGTGTGTGTATAAAGATGTGTATACTAAAATATTAACAGTCATCTCTGTGTGTGACCAAGTGTTTACTTTCTACTTTTCTGTATTATCTGATTTTGGGGATAATAAGCATGTATTTAACATTGCTGCAGGAAATCAGGGGAAAAAAGACCTGTTTCTGTTTTCAAAGAAAAGGCGGAAACTTGCTGTCCTTTCTCAAGTAGGTCATATGATCTTTGCCCACAAAGCAATGAACAGGGCTCAGTGTTTGTCTCCTGAAGCCAGAGCTAGCTTGCTGAAAGGCATCCTTTAGCCTCTTGGGCACCAAGCTATTTTGCATGAAAAGATTAAAATTCAGGAACATGGAGGGCTTTCTCATCCACTCTTCCTCCCTTACTCCTCTGGGACTTCACTGGCAACCCTTCTACTCCCTACCAGCCACCAACAACTTGAGGTTCAGTCTGAGGACTGAGAAGAAAAGAGAATCCCTCCTGGGACTGAGTTGGCTTCTAGGACAGGAATGTTGCTTTATACTTCTTCCATATTCCCTACTGGGTCTGGCACCATGATTGACACAAAAAATAACAGATGCTCAGAGTAATGGAAACTCAAAGGTCATCGGTGCTTACTAATTTCCTAATGAACGTATTAAATGTGGCTACTGGTCACTTTACCTGCTTAAGAGGTTTAAGCCACAGAGTCCGATGCCTCAATTCATCCAGAGAGCATCCCCAGCCAGTTCCCATTCTCAATGTCAAGGAATACAAAGACAAAGACATGACTGAGCATTTATGCCTCCATGAGTGGGACAGGAGAAGGGGCCATGAACCATGGTGGGACTAGCACCAACAGGTCCCTTTTACAGCATTCAGGGCTGGTGATAGCTGCATGCCTGGCATTCATACAAATCTACCCTCCCACAGTGTTCTTGCCCCTTCCTTGGGGTGTATGGACATGGCTGCAGGCCAAAACACAGCTCTGTTCACCAATTCAAGATAAGGAAATATCTATCTGGGCCTGACTTGCTATATAAGTACCAGATGGTAATGATTAAAATTAAATTAAATTAATGCTTGACAGTCCATGAAGGGCATAAATTGCATAGTGTGCTGCTTGTCCAATCTGTCATCTTGTTTCCCTCGGCTCAGGTCAACAAACAACAGCTGAAAGCTCCATCTCTGAATCAAACAGTAGCTTATTTCTCTGCTATGGAAATGGCTGCTCAGTTTACTAAGTTGAAGGCTTCCATGCTGCCAAAATTGTGATTAAGATGCCTTAAAAGGCAGAGAATTCTATCTTTTTGCCACAATCTCCAGCAGTCATCTCCCAAACACAGTAATAGCAATTACTGGTTAGAGTTCAGAAACTGGGAAATCTGAACCTGGCCTAAGAGTGAACCATTGCCAAAATCACAATGCAATTTTCAGCTCTAATGACAGCCTTCTTCATTCACATGGTTTCTAGAATGTGTGGGCAGTGCTGATGTGTTATCAAGTTGCAAAAGAATTCATGGCATCACATTTTAAAATCACCCATCTGCCAAGTACTCCCTTCCTAAAAAC
This sequence comes from Mandrillus leucophaeus, assembly GCF_000951045.1. NCBI lineage: Eukaryota > Metazoa > Chordata > Mammalia > Primates > Cercopithecidae > Mandrillus > Mandrillus leucophaeus. The sequence goes on from NW_012102132.1 coordinate 148,170, forward strand.
TTTCAGATTTAGACTTTTGCTGCTTTCCCCTGTGTTGTTCAGGAATCAGTGTCCAATATTTACATTTTAGTACTTAAACCCCAAATAACGTTTCAACCTTTGCACTTTTACACAAGAACTTTGATGAAATTTTCAAAATATTGAGCATAACTTCTTTGGTGGGAAAGATTGGATTCTTCAGGAGCAAGCCAAATAGTAGAACAAGCTACTGAAGACAGGCACAGGGTGCTGGAAGTTGTACCACCCAGATTATCCTTCAGGAATGAAACACTTCCTTCCCCAGCTGCTGGGAGAGCTGCAGGGGTATGGCCATCAGCTGTCATCTCCCTTTGGAGATTGCCTCCACTGAAGAAAACTGCCTCACCCAAGATTTCTTCTCCTTCTAAAGGCAGCCCACATCACTCAACTTGGGGCAACTCTGAAGGGCCATCCCTGCCTTTCTACTTCTTTTCTCTACCCGGGCTTGTCTCCCAGATTGCTGCCTGAATCCCTCCCCACTTCATTCCGGTCTCTGCTCAAATGTTGCCTCATCAGAAAGGCCTTTTCTCATCTCTTTTTCTAAAATAACACACACTCAGCCCTTTCCCATAGCCCCAGCTCCAGGGCTCCCTGTGCTCTTACCCTGCCTTCATTTCCTTCATTTCTCCTACCATTACCTGCCATTATTTACACATTTATCAATTATTTTGTTTAGTGCCTGTCTCCCCACTAGCATATAAGCTCTATGATGGTTGAGAATTTGGCTGTTTTGTTCATTGCTTTATCTCTACTACCCAGAAAAATGCTTAGCACATATATAGAGATTCTCAATAAATATTTGTGAATAAGTGCATGAATGAGTGATTAGTTGCCTACTATCTTAGGTACTTCCTAGTGCTTAGGCTGCCTAGCTCTCTCACTGTGCATCCTGGGAATCAGAGTCCTGCCAAGGTAGCATAATAGTCAAGAACACAGGCTATGGAGTTCCACTGGCTTATTCACTTAGTTCATAAACAATTACATAGTTCTTAAGTTGTGCTAGGCATTGCTCTTGGCTCTTATGCTATTAATACATTTAATGTTCATAACAGCCGAGGTCGCAGGATTCCTCTAGAAACTACTAAACCCAGGTGACAAAATGGCTTCCCAGGATTATGACTTCCTGGTTGCTTCCCCAATTCATCCTGTCATTTTTCACCTCTTCTCAGAGGCATGACTAGTCTAGCCTAGCTGCTTACACAAAGCAGCCAGAAAAAATGATGCCTATTAATCAGTTCTTGCCTCCTGCTGATCACCTCAGCTCAGGGCTTCTCTTTTCTTAAGGAAGTAAGACAGATGATCGTGGGTTGCCACAAAATGCTGGTTCTTTACTTTGACCTCCTCAGTCCTGGGAGGATTTATCAGTCAACAACACGCTCATTTAACTACACATCAGCAGCAGACAAAGAGTCAATCATTAAGTAAGTATAAACAACTTGGTACTTCACACGTTTGGTAAAGGCCCATATATTTATAAATGTGCCCTTGGGCAAGGGTCAGCCTCAATGATACTCACTTTGGGAATAACAAATCCCAAACCACTTATTTGTTATGAAAATAAATGACATTTTGATCTCAGTAATCATTTAAAATTCTGTACTTTTAATGGCCCATAAAATCTTAACATGCTCCCTTACATGTCAGATTTCCTAAACTACAACTGCATCAACCTCATAACTTCCACTTGATCATCAAGAATAGATAAAACAGTCGGGCGCGGCAGCTCACACGTGTAATCCCAGCACTTTGGGAGGTGGAGGTGGGCGGATCACCTGAGGTCAGGAGTTTGAGACCAGCCTGGCCAACATGGTGAAACCCTATCTCTACTAAAAATACAAAAAAAAAAATTAGCTGGGTGTGGTGGCGGGCGCCTGTAATCCCAGCTACTAGGGAGGCTGAGGAAAAAGAATTGCTTGAACCCAGGAGGCGGAGGTTGCAGTGAGCAGAGATGGTGCCACCGCACTCCAGCCTGGCGACAGAGCAGGACTCCATCTCAAAAGTAAATAAATAAATAAATAAATAAATAAAATAAAGAATAGATAAAATACTTGCCCTATTTAAGTGTGCAGTAGTGTGTGCTGGATAAGCTAATAAAATCATAGAAGATAAAAATGCAGGAGAGCATAACTGCTTATTTTTCAGATTTACTAAGGGAACATATTTTATCTAATTAAGTAGATCTTCCTAAGCAAATCCTTTGCTGTCACAGCATGTAGCCTAGTTCTTACAAAGGAATGAAAGGAACACTTGATAGTCTATTGGTTTCTCATATTCGTTTTAGTTTTTTTTATGTACTTTTAGAAATACTGTTTCATTTCTGATCTTAGATTGTCTGGCTACCCAAAGTGGAGCTGGTATTGTTAGGCAGGACTGAGTCCTGATCAATATTCTGTTCTTTATAGTGAAAGATGATATGATTGATGCTGACCCCAATCTGAACGGACAATCACAGCTATAAAAACAGATGCTAGTCTCCCAGGCCCATCCCAGCCATACATTTCTATTCATGGTTCAGGGCACTTGGCAGAGATGGGCATTTTGTGTCAGTAAGCCTCTGATACCCCTGGGCTGTCTGAAGATTATTTTTAAAAAGTTATGATTCACTGCTGATAGGGCTAGCTGCCTCCTAGGATTCTACAACTCCTATGGCTCCTGCTTTGGGAGTTTTCCTCTGTGCCTCAGATACCTACAGTCACCTCATTTCAGGCTCCCAATAAAGTGATTACTTGGATCACAAGAACAATGAATCGGTAAGGGCTTAATTAAAACATTCTGTATAAAACATTTTATGGTCGTGAACGTCACTATAGTGGAAATTACTGCAGTTTAGCATCTGCCCATAGGAGCTTCAGACTTAGTTGAGGAAACACAATTAAAGCAGAATGACGTTTGCCATCATTGAAATAGGTTGTATGACCACCTCCACAATCTCAAAGTGAAATCACAGGGGTCCTTGTTAAAATGCAGCTCTCATAGCAGATCTACTGAATAAGAATCTCTGGATTGGTGATGGAATCTGCATCTTTAACAAGCTCCCTAAGTAATTCTCATGCACACTTAATTTTCAGAATCATTACCCTAGAGGCTGATTATTTCAGCGCAGGCATGGTTCCTGCAATGCCACAACTAGTTAGTGATTCTCTCTGTGTTTTGGAAGGAAATAGCAGCATTCAGTGACGATCACCACTGAAATGTGTGATTAATCATTATAATGATGGTGTTGATGCCTCACCCAGAGCATCCATCCCCAGCTGCTTACACCATCTTACCCAGAACTGTGACTAGCTCTATTTATTTTATATTTAGTGGCTATGAGTGTTGGCTGCTAACAGCTCACAGCTGCACTGTTCTCTTGAGAATTACTCTCAGCTGATGGGAACCTCACCCAGAGATGCCTAGGAGGTTATGTACCCACCAGCACAGTCAATGACAGACTGGTATGTAGGAGCAAAAATCCAGTCCCTTTGCCTCCAGGGAGACAACTGTGTGGTGCCGTCTTTGCTCTAGAACTTCCTGTGGGATCAGGCTGATGCTAGACTTCTGCTGAAACCATATCTTTGCTTAGCTTCTTCCCCTGCCTTTCCTGCTTCCCTCACTTCCTTCCTTACAGGTTTCTCCTGAGAACATTTCAAAAAATAAGTGCTGGAGAGGATGTGAAGAAAGACGTTCACTTACACACTGTTGGTAGAAAAGTAAATTTGTATCGCTATTATGGAAAACAGTATGGAGGTTTCTCTGAAAACTACAAATATAGAACTACCATATGAACCAGCAATCCCACTTCTGGGTAGACATCCAAAGGAAATGAAATCAGCACATTAAAGAGATAGCTGCATGCACATGTTCACTGCAGCATTATTCACAATATCCAAGGTATGGAACCAACCTAAGTGTCCATCAGTGGATGAATGGATAAATACACACACACACAAACACACAAACACACACAATGGAATACTATTCAGACTTGAAAAAGATCTTGTTTTTTGTGACAACGTGGACATAGATGAATCTGGAGAACATCACGCTAAGTGAAATAAGCCAGGCATAGAAAGGAAAATACTGTGTGATCTAACTTATAGATGGAATTTTAAAAAGTCAAATCCTGTTCATAGAAACAAAGAGTAGAACAGTGGTTACCAGGGCATTAGGAGGGTGGGGAACAGGGAGATGTGGGTCAAGGATACAAAGGTGTAGTTATGTAGGATTAATAAGTCTCAAGATCTAATGTATAGCATGAAGACTATACTTAATATTGTATAATGGAAATTTGTTAAAAAGTAGATTTTAGGTGCTCTTACCATAAAAAAAATGGTAACTGTGAGATAATGGATAATGTTGACTTGATAGATAAGTTAACCATTTCATTATGTATATTTATAGCAAAACATTGTGTTTTAGAGGCTTTCTCTAGGGGGAAGATGTTATAAAAATAACAAAAGTAACTGTGATAAATACAGAGATATATTCGTAGCAGGATGTAAAAGAAATAGGAGGTTCTGGTTCCAAGTAAAATGGGGGTAACTCCACCCTGTTTCTCCCACTCAATGCAGCTACAAAACCTGGACATAATGCATGGGGCAGCTATTTGAGGACTCCAAAAATTAAACAGTGGTGGGCAGACTAGGAGAGAAGACAGGCCAGAATCTGAAGTACTACCAAATTGACACTGAGTTTATCATTTATTTTTCTTCTGTTATCCCCGGCCTAGAATCAAGGCATCCTGAAACCTAGAAGTGGGTACTCAGGCATGGACAGAAAAGCTCTCTAATTCTGTCTTGAAGAGCAAGAAAGAGATGATCTGATGCTCAGAGAGAGGGTGGTTGGGAGAAATCTTCTGAGACTTTTCCCTTTTCTCTGTCCTTCTGCACTCCAGGCCATCCTGCAGTAACTACAGTAGCAGTAGAGACAGCAGCAGCACTGGGGGTCTAGGGATGCCTAAAATTCTGAGGGAGGAGAACCACTATTTCTGATCAGGATAGTTATGTCCCAAAAGGGTGGGGTGAATCCCCATTGCCTTTTTTCTTTCTATCTTCCCTCCTGCTATTTCAGTTCAGAACTGACATAGGTTCAGTTGTTGGAAGTGCGCAGCACAGCATAGTGATATAAAGCCCCATCTTTCTTAGACTGTAAGAGGGTCACAGCCTGTAAGTTGAACCCCAGGGAAAAAAAGTTGTGGGGACATTTTGGAAAGTATGAGGAAAACAATCCCATAAAATTGTGAAGTCCTAGGCTCCCTCCCTAGCTGTGCATGTGTGGATCTGACACAAAACAATATACCAAAGATTTTGAGAATGAAATTATGGGACAGAACACTGCTTAGGTCCTAAATTGGCTGCTGGGTTTCACACATATGAGACAGACCTGAATAGCACTGCAAAAGCTTTGGAAACTGAACTGACATTGGAACCACAATTCAAAGAAGGCTCGTTGGAATATACAGCCTGAACCCAATCAAGTTGATCGTCTGTCACAGCAAAATGAACTACATTCCCTACAGGATGAAAGACACAGAGTCTCTCATAACCTAGAGTCTTCCAAAATGTCCAGGATAAAATCCAAAATTACTCAGCATAGAGAGAACCACAAAAAATCTCAACTCTCATGGGAAAAACAACCAACAGAAACAAATGCCAAGATGACACAGACACTGGAATTATCAGAGACTTTAAAGCACGGATAATTAGAGAGTATAATTGGATTGTTTGTAACAAAAAGAAAGGATAAATGCTTGAGGTGATGGATACCCCATTTACCCAGATACAATTGTTACACATTGTATACCTGTATCAAAATATCGCATGTACCCCATAAATATATAAACCTACTATGTACCCAGAAACATTTTTTAAAAATTTAAAAAGAAGAAAAAATACTCTCAAAATAAATGAGAAGACAGAAAGTCTCAGCAAAGAAATAAAGGATATAAAGAGGAATAAAATGAAAAATTTAGAAATGAAAAATACAATAATCAAAATAAAAATTCACAAGATGGGCTCAATACAAAAACAGAGCTAACAGAGGAAATAGTGAACTTGTTGGGATATCAATAGAAATGATCCTATCCAAATAATAGGAAAAAATATTTTTATAAACAACCAACAGAGCCTCAGGGGCCTGTAGGACAATACTAAAAGAGCTAACATTTGTGTCATTGGAGCTGCAAAAGAAAATGAGAAGGAATATGCTGCAGAAAAAATATGTAAGAAAGTAATGGCTGAGAACTTCCCAAATTTGGCAAAAGACATAAACCTACGGACTTAAGAAGCTCAGCAAATTTCAAATAGGATAACCCTGAAAAAAATCTGTGCCTAGACATACCATAATCAAACATCTGAAAACTATAGACAAAATCTTGAGAGCCACCAGAGAAAATGACACATGACTTACATGATAATAACAATTTGAATATCAGCAAATTTCTCATCAGAAACCATGGAAACCAGAAGGAAGTGAAATGCCATTTTTTTAAAGTGCTGAAAGAAAAGAATTGTCAATCCAGTCCTTCAGTAATGAGGGTAAAATAAAGACATTATCAGATGAAGTAAAACCAAGAAAATTTATTGCCAGGAGATGTTTTCTGAAATAATTGTTAAAGAAAATTCTTCAGACAGACGGGAAATGTCACCAGAGAGAAAGTTGAAACATCAGGAATGAAAGAAAAGCAATAGAAATGGTAGACATCTGGGTAAACAGAATATTCTTTCCTCTTCAGTTCTTTAAAATATGCTTGATGACTGAAAGCCAAACATAACATTTTGTGATAGGGTTTTCAAGATATGTAGAGGTACTACATAAAAGGCATTTACAGGATAAAGGGGGTAAGGGAAAGGGACCTACATGGTGGTAATTTTTTAAACTTGAAATCGTAAAGTATGGATTCTGAGTAGACTCAGAAAAGTTCAATGCATATATTATAATCTCTAGAAAAAACACATAAAATAGTGTTTGTAGTGTCTTCCTTTTCTCTGATCAGTAAAAAACAAACACAATTAGAGTAAAAATAAATAAATAAAAAGGCAGTAAAACAATAGACAAATTAAAATGGAATATTAAAATATGTCCAAAAATCCAAAAAGGGAAGAAAACTAAAAACAAAAAATGAAAAATAGAACAATCACAAAACAAATAATAAAATAGTAAGTATAAATCCAAACATATCAATAATCACATTAAATGGAAATGTTAAAGTCAAAAATTGTCAGAATGGATTTTTTTTAAAAAGACCCAATTATACACTCTCTGTAAGAGACCAACTTCAAATACAATGATATAGGTATGTTAAAGGGATGAAAAGAGATATATTAATACCATGCTAATACGAATAAAAACAAAGCTGGAGTGACTATATTTAAAGAATAGATCCTGGCAAAGTGGCATGCTGCTGAATCTAAGCTACATGTCCCCAATAATTACTTAATAACTCTTTTATTTACATTCTTTCCCAGAAAAGTTTTACTTCATCTCACTCATAGACCTTCCAGACATCCAGATACTAAAAACTTCCCAGCACTACTAGACAGTTTTTTTGTGAAATGTTCACAGGTTTTGAATTAGAATCTTCCAGACTGTTCTATCTAATGGCTTACCTTAAGAACATAAGAACATGCTTCTCAACTCTGTTAGGTGAGCGACAGTTTTCCAGGTAGATTTCTGTTTCCTATAAAAAAATTAATGTTATTTTTTCATTTTCATTTTACAATGATAATTACATCTACCTGATATGACTGTACATACTAAGATGAGATACCTTATGATATATGTTTAGCACAGTGCTTGCCACATCGTGGGTACACAATGAACATTGTTTCATTCCTCTTCATTTGCATGCCTTAGAGTAATGTTTGCTAAGTAAATTGAGAGTAAGGTCTGAAGTCTCAGATAAGGTTTTATTATGGGTATGTAATGATCTTGGCCTTGAAGAGAAGCCAAGGATTGGATGGAAAGCAAAAAAGAAGAAAGGCCTCCCAGGCAAGCCCTGGTAATAAGATAGTACGAAGGTAATCTTTGAGGTCCCAGGCAGCCAAAGGTAGGATTAATGAGTAAAGAGCACTTGACAAGTAGTAGGGATATTGATTTGGAATGTAGCCTTAAGGAAACACAATGAAAAAAGTCTTATATTTGTGGATTTGAGTTGACTTCAGGCTAGACCATGACCACATGGAGAAATAAGCAATATTTTTCTTTGGTGCTTTTCCATTACCTGTTTTTGCTGTCATTTCTTTCCTTTCAGCATCTCTTTCAAGGACTCTAGTGTACTATTTACGCTCACTTATTTGGGAGGAAAGTGGGATGAAAAATATCTAATTTATACCAGGGAGTTTTTGACCTAATGGATTAACCCTTCTAAATCATCATCAGTTTAAAAGAGAACCTTGGTTTGCCTTGTGATTAATCAAGAGAAAAGACTCTTCAGTGATTCAATTTCCAGCACTTCTAAGTAAGGAAGATTTTTTTTTTATTAGAAAGGCTATCCACTCAAATCGTAACAAAAAGATAACTTCCCACTTCATTTATGGGTGGGAAGAACCCAAATTTATAGAATCTAGAGATGCACAGTCGAGATATAATCATGCTTTAGTGTCAACATTTTAAATGAGGCTTTAGAAGAATTTGCCTCAATTCTTCCTATACAGGTGTTAGTGCTGAACAATAGGGAGAAGCACTGATTGCTGGCTGATACAAAGAAATGGAGAAGCAGGCAAATGAGAAAAGTCAACACCCAAGATAACAGTACTGTATTAAATTCAAAGGGCCAGAGGCATGATTGAAGGGGTGGTCTGCCCCTCCACACCTGTGGGCGTTTCTCGTTAGGTGGAACGAGAGACTTGAGAAAAGAAAGGAGACACAGAGACAAAGTACAGAGAAAGAAAAAGTGGGCCCAGGGGACCGGCGCTCAGCATACAGAGGACCCACGCTGGCACCAGTCTCTGAGTTCCCTCAGTATTTATTGATCATTATCTTTACCATCTTAGAAAAAGGGAAGTGGCAGGATAATAGGATCATCTTAGGGAGAAGGTCAGCAGTAAGACATATGAATAAAGATCTCTGTGACATGAATAAGTTTAAGGAAAAGTGCTGTGCCTTAATATGCATATGCAAACATCTCCATAAAGCTTTTTAGTGCATAAAGAGCAGCATTTCCGCTAGCAAGTCCCACCTTCAGCCCTAAGGCAGTTTTCTCCCATCTTAGTAAACAGAACATACAATCGGGTTTTACACCGAGATGTTCCATTGCCCAGGGACGGGCAGGAGACAGATGCTTTTCTCTATCTCAACTGCCAAGAGGCCTTCTTTCCTCTTATGCTAGTCCTCCTCAGCACAGACCCTTCACGGGTGTCAGGCTGGGGGACAATCAGGTCTTTCCCTTCCCACAAGGCCATATTTCAGACTATCACATGGGGAGAAACCTTGGACAATACCCAGCTTTCCTAGGCAAAGGTCCCTGCGACCTTTGGCAGTGTCCCTGAGTACTTGAGATCAAGAGAATGGTGATGACTTTTCACAAGCATACTGCCTTCAGGCACTTGTTTAACAAAGCACACCCTGCACAGCCCCAAATCCATTAAACCTTGAGTCACCACAGCACACGTCTCTTGCAAGGACAAGGTTGGGGGTAGGGTCACCGATTAACAGCATCTCAAATACAGAACAAAATGGAGTCTCTTATGTCTACTTCTTTCTATATAGACACGGTAACAGTCTGATCTCTCTTTCTTTTCCCCACACGTGATTACCAACCATCCTTCATGTTTGAACTTAGGAGAAGATGAAGTTCAAACTAAGAAATGGTCAGGAGCGACTGTTAAGTCCAAGGTGGTTATGGCGACCAGTCCATCCATGACATCTGCAGCTAATGTTTCCTCAGTGACTGCCAGTTGTAACTAGCTTCAAAGGTTAAAAACAGAGCAAGTGTAGAAAATGCAGCAACAGACTTCTGATGCTACAGGGAAATTTTAAATAAATACTAGAGCAGAATTGGTAGCTATTAGAACACTGAAGTTATGAAGCTAGTAGAATACAGAAGTTATAACACATGCTACCAGAGGAGGTAGTAAAATCACTATTTAAAGACTCATTAGACACTCATTCATTTTTAAGACAGGACTTAAGAAAAATAATGAGATCTATCTTGTGGTAGTCCTGAGATATGAGCTAACTACCCCACGAGAGGTCTCTTCAAATCCAAGCGATTCTGTTTAAACGTTAAAATCCATCAGCTAGAATGGAAATTAAATCCGATAAGCATTCTCCTTAGAAAAACATTGCTTTGTATGAGCAATGCTCTATTTGCTCTTCTCTTTCTCTTTTTTCATCCCTTCCAAATTAAAAACTGGCTCAAACCTATCTCAAAAGTAATTTTCTTGATATTAACCCCTAACAATAGGATTCATATCATAATATACCAAGAATGTCCAATAGACTTCATCTTGATAAAGGATTCCTGAACTTTGTGTTGGGAAATATTCTGAAGCTGCCTTTAGAGAGCTATGGCTGGTTAGCAATGCCTGCCCTGTGCAGGAAGGGAGATTAGTGCATGCTTACCAGGTGTTTGTTACTCTGCCTGTGTAACAAACAACCCAAGGAGTACTGGTAATTAAAAACAATAAACAGGCAATCTAATATTTTAATATTCTGAGGCATATATGATCTCATGGGCATCAGTGAAATTTGATGCATGGTATAATGGACTCCTTCTGAGAATATGGAAATAAGAAGCTAGTCATTGTTTAAAACAAAGAGATTCAATAGAAGAGGAAAAGACGTAACACCGGTACACTAGGAATAGATAAACCTTTTTTTGCAAGTCTGCTATTCGAAGTTTGGAGTCCTAAGGAAAACGTTTAGGTATAATTCAAATGAGAGAGGAAACAGAACTCATATTGCTATTGCCATATACTACACTGCATGGCCTAACAGAGGACACATGGTATTCTTCTAATATTGATTACAAAATTTATTTTAAGGGCATAGATAGAGCTGAACTTCAATCATCATCCATTTGAAAAGCCATGCCATTAACCACAAAGCTATACAGCCTAAACCTTAGCTGGGACTCTGACCTCCCAATGCTTAATAACTTTTATTTCTTTTGATAGCCTGGTCTACACAGATATCTAAAGGCCTTCAAGGTTCACGAGGTAAATCTTGCTGATAAAATCACACTGGTTTCCCAAAAAGCTTTTTCAGGGGATTCCACCCAGAATGTCTCAAGCCTGGAGTCAACAACCATATATTTGCTCTACCATTTGAAGTTGTGAAGATCTATTTTGTGGTTCTGGTGGTTGTGGTAATGTGGAAGACCCTAGTAGAGTGCACACATTCCTCCAGCCCCCTATCTGCTTTATCTGAGACAAGTCAAGTGTGTGTGGTAGTTGGGGATGAAGTGAGGAGAGTTGAGGGGATGTTGCCTGACATGTTGTTGGAACTCAAACATTTATCAAAAGAATAAATAGTTGAATGAATGAGTGGAAGTATTGAGACCACCTTAAAAGTGGAAAGAAAAGTGCCTGCTGGCCGTAGAACAACAGATATAACAAGCCAGAAAAACAGAAGCAGGCTAATGTAGATAAGATTAGTACTTTCCTACTCTAATATCAGCAACCATCCTCCTAAGACCAGAAAACTGGGACCGTTTTGCTTAGGAGGCATGTATGTGTGTGGGATCATGCCAAGACAGAAAGGCTAACCCTCTAAATTAGTAGAGAGCAGTTTATGCAGGCATGATGACATTTGGCAGCACTTAATTTGGGCATTCTCTAGCATGTACAGCATGGAATAAGAGGGTCATACAGAAGACCATTTAAGTGTACAGTTTGTTCTAACTGTGAATCTGGGCTTGGACAAATAGACTTTTTCCTTTTTAATAATATACTGGTATATTGGGAGATAAACAACATCTAAAACTCATGAACCTTTAACAATTTTATTGGAGGAAACAATTGTGGTTTGTTTTAGTGACCAAAGAAAAACTTGAAATCATTTCGGAATAAGAAATTGATTTTGTTTTTAATTGGCTATTTTCTGAATTTCTCATTTTGGATTTTAAGCTGTGCTGCTGTTCTTTTAAAGAGAGAAAGTGCTTGATGGTGTTTGAACATCTAAGTAAATTAGGGTATAAGGCTGTATGAAATAGGCTATGTTTAGACTTCATTTTAAAAGTGGCTGTGCAAAAACAAAAATTGACAAATGGGACTTAATTAAACTAAACAGCTTCTGTACAGCAAAATAAACTATAAACAGAGTAAACAGACAACATACAGAATAGGAGAAAATATTTGCAAACTATGCATCTAACAAAGATCTAATATCCTCAACCTATAAGGAACTTAAATTTAAAAGCAAAAAACAAATAATCCCATTCAAAAGTGGGCAAAGGACATGAATAGGCCCTTCTCAAAAGAAGACACACACGTGGCCAACAACCATATTTTAAAAATGCTCAATGTCACTAATCATTAGAGAAATGCAAATCAAAACCACAATGGGATACCATCTCACACCAGTCAAAATGGCTATTATTAAAAAGTCAAAAAATAACAGACTGCTGAGGTTGTGGAGGAAAGAGAATGCTTATACACTGCTAGTCAGAATGTAAGTTAGTTCAACTGTTGTGGAAAGCAGTTTGGCAGTTTCTCAAAGGACGTAGAACTACCATTTCACCCAGTAATCCCATTATTGGGTATATACCCAAAGGAATATAAATTGTTCTACCATAAAGTCACATGCATGCATATATTCCTTGCAGCACTATCTACAATAGCAAATATATGGAATCAACCTAAATGCTCACCAATGGCAGACTGGATAAAGAAAATGTACATACACACCATGGAATACTATGCAGCCATAAAAAAGAATCAGGTCATGTCCTTTGTAGCAACAAGGGTCAAGCTGAAGGCCATTATCCTAAGCGAACTGATACAGGAACAGAAAACCAAATACCACATGGTCTCATTTATAAATGGGATCTAAACAATGAGCACATATGGTCACAAAGAAGGGAAATTAGACACCAGAGCCTGCTAGAGGGTGGAGTGTAGGAGGAGGAGGAGGATCAAAAAACTACCTATTGGGTACTATGCTTATTACCTGGATGATGAAATAATCTGTACACTAAATCCCAGCAATAAGCAATTTACCTATATAACAAACCTGCATATGCACCCCGAACCTAAAAGTTTAAAAAATATAAATGAATTAATAAAAGAAAGTGGCTGTGCAGAGGATATACAGTCTTGCGAATGACTGGTGTCTAGAATCTGCTACCAGAACAAGTTTTGCCTCAGTGAATACTGATTTTGCTTTGCATTTATTTAGACAATGCTCCTGCCTTTCATGTTTTATCATTTTCAGTTATTGACAAGCATAGTATTGTTAAATATGAAAATAAATCTATAACAATCTCCATTTGGGTTTTGATATCGTTCTAATTGAAATAGCTCACTATCCACTTGGTGAAGTTATGCAAAAGATAAAGACATTCTCAGCTCCAACTTACTTATTATCATGGATTGTTGTTGATTAAGAAAAGGTACTTTATACTACCAGCCATCCTCCAGAGGCAACATATTTGGAATCTAACATTCTTCTATATAACTTGTTATATTGCTTAATTCAATCCATAATTGAGAAATAGGCAGAAATATTTAATTCACTCTGTGGTCTTGGACCCAGAATACAACCGAGTTTTCTCAGGAATTTGAAAAACTAGGAATTTGTAAAATGCATGTTTTCATGTTTAATTAGGGGAAATATGTAATTATGTCTTTTTGAGTTGAGAATGAATTTTCATAGAACTCATAATTCCTGGGTATTCTCCATTTATGGCAAGGCAGACTATTAAGGGCTGGGAAATGAAAGCTGTCCAGGAGCAGCCCTCATCCAATGAGGGATGAAAATTGGTTAGATAAGTACCCCAGCTCTCAAGCTCCTCAGATGGGATAACTGGGAGGTGCATGTTCTACATTACAGGACAGCAAACTATTTCTGTTAGGGGCCACATAGTAAATATTTTAGGCCTTGCTGGTGACATTATCTCTATTACAATTACTCAACTCTGCTGTACAGAGATTACATCAATGTAGAGAGTTGTAATTTTGTACAACAAAAGTAGCCATAAACAATTTGTAAATAAATGAACATGGCTGCATTTCAACAAAACTTTATTTATGAATACTAAAATTTGATTTTTGGGGGGTAATTTATGTGTCACAAATTTCTTCTTTTGATATTCTTTAACCATTAAAACCATAAAAACCATTCTTAGCTTACAAGCTGTACAAAACCAGGCTAGAATTGGCCCATGGATTGTAGTTTGCCAACCCCTGCTCTATACTATCTCTTGAAGTTTCTCTGGAGATTACACAGTGGTATCTTCAGTGGTATCTCGCTGGAGAACTTGGTATTGTTTTCTTTTCTTTTCTTTTTTTTTTTTTTTGAGACAAGGTCTTGCTCTGTCACCCAGGCTGGGCTGCAATGGCATGATCATGGCTCACTACAGACTTGACTTCTCAGGCTCAGGTGATTCTCCCACTCTAGCCTCCCGAGTAGCTGGGATTGTAGGCATGTGCCACCACACCTGCCTGGCTAATTTTTGTATTTTTTGTAGAGACAGGGTTTCGTCATGTGTCCCAGGCTGGTCTACAACTCCTGGACTCAAGTGATCCACCTGTCCTTGGTCTCCCTAAGTACTGAGATTACAGGCATGAACCACCAAACTAGGCCCATTTTCCTCTTCTTACCTGTCTTACTTCCCCATTCACCCAACAGTGTTCCCTGGAATCACCTCCCAAACAAGCTACATGCATTTGAATACTTGTCTTGAGGTTTCCTTCTCGGGGAAACAAAACTAAGAACTGGGCTGATTAATCACTGAACTGAATATTTGTTGCTCGGCATCATGAAGACCACAGGAAAAAGTCCTAGACTTCTAACAGCAGATGCAATTAAAGGCTCTTTCCAGTACAGTCATGAGTGGCTTAATGATGGGGATACGTTCTCAGAAATGCAGTGTCAGTAGATTTTGTCCTTGTGTGAACATCATAGAGTGTACTTACACAAACCTAGATGACATAGCCTACTACACACCCAGGGCATGTGATATAGCCTATGGCTTCTAGGCTGCAAACCTGTACAGCATGTGACTGTACTGAATACTGTAGGCAATTGTAACACAAAGGTAAGTATTTATGTATCTACACATAGGAAAGATACAGCAAAAATATGGTATAAAAGATAAAAAATGGTACACCTGTATAAGATACGTAACCATAAATGGAGCTTGCAGGACTGCACATTGCACTGGGTGAGTCAGTGAGTGAGTAGTGAGTGAATGTGAAGGCCTAGGACATTACTATAGATATTATAAACACTGTACACTTAGACTGCAACAAATTTATAAAAATATTTTTCTTTCTTCAATAATAAATTAACCTTAGCTTACTATAACCTTTTTACTTTATAAACTTTACAAATTTTTAACTTTTTTACTATTTTGTAATAACAGTGTAAGATACACTTTATATAGCTGTACAAAGATAACTTTCTCTATATTCTTATTCTATAAGTGTTTTTCTATTTTTTAAATTTTTTTTTTTTTTTTTTTTTTTTACTTTTTAAACTTTTTGTTAAAAACAAAAATATAATCACACACATTAGCCAAGGCTTACATAGGGTCAGGATCATCACTGTTTCTATCTTCCACCTCCACATCTTGTCCCACTGGAAGGTCTTCAGAGGCAAAAACATCCACAGAGCTGTCATCTCCTATGACAACAATACCTTCTGGAATACCTCCTGAAGGACCTGCCTGAGGCTGTCTTACAGTTAACTTTTTTTAATCAGTAGAAGGAGTACATTCTAAAATAATGATAAAAGTATAGTACAGTAAATATATAAACCAGTAACTAATTTATTATCACATTTAAGTATTATGTACTCTACATAATTGTATGTGCTATACTTTTATATGACTGGCAGTACAGTAGGTTGTTTAAACCAGCATCACCACAAAGATGTAATGCACTGTACTATGCCATTATGATGGCTACAATGTCACTAGGCACACATCATAGGAATTTTTCAGCTCCTTTATAATCTTATGGGTCTACTGTCATATATGTGGTCCGTGGCTGACTGAAAGATAATTTCAAGGGGCAGTGACATAATTGACCATTGAAGTTATGTGGTCCATGACTGCATATTCTCAGACTCATCGTGTAGTGGGTTAAAGGAATAACTTTTATCATTGCAATCTTCTGACTTGCACCTGAGGTAAAACTGAGAGTGTTAATACCTGCAATGAGCCCAAGGCAGCTATTTCATCTTCTTGGATCCATAACTCCCAGACTCTCATGCTGGCTTTATCAGCAGTGAGGACCTAAAGGTTCCTTACAGCAGCAGGTGCTGGTGACTCAGAGTCAATAGAGTCGTGTAATAGTCTGCAGGAATCCAGGGGCATTAGGCATGATGATAACTATTGCAGCAATCTCTGTAGCCATGGGGATTTATGAAATGTGTTTTCTTCCCAAAGCTCCCTGCAAATAACCAAAGGATTGAATTATTTCTAGATCAAGAACAGCAGGTGGTTAGACAGGACATTCATTTTTTGGTTCCATCTCACTCATTTTATGTAGTAATTGCTTTCTCTGCAAATTGAAAAAGCTTTCCTCACCCCGTTCTCTGCTGTTCCAGATGGCTGTACCCTCTCAACCTGGCAGGTGCCTGCCTGTTGGCAGTGAGGCTGTGAACTTACTAAGTGCAGCATTTTCCAATCTCCAGACACAAATGAAGCGATGTTGATTCTTCTACTAATGTCAGGCTTCTCTGAGGAAAGGATAGGCCATGACATGTGGACTACAAGAAATTATGAAGCTATTTCAAGCTCTAAAGTACTAGAGACTTGTGCATGGTTTCATAAAAACCGATTTCCTCTAGTCCTACTTATTATCCAACATACAACAAAAACATAATTGTAAACTTAAAAGAAAAAAACCCTGACAATCCAGAACCAGCTCTGGAGTATTTATAAGTTCTAACAAAATCCCTCCAAAATGTGTTTTAATTGGGTTTCTATTAGCAAGTCTAATCCATTGGGACTCCCTAATTACTAAGGTAAGTCTTAACTCCCTTTCATCATTATTCTCTCTTTCAGTCCAAAATAGAAAGAAAGAAATTCTTCTTAAGATGCAAATTTTAACTTGAATTTGAGGCCAGCAAAGTAAGCTATCATTGGTTCTTTTTGAGTCTAACCCTCTAGAGAGCTTCATTTTAAAATTCAAATACAAGGAGATTATTTATCAGTGTGGTTCTGGCAGTGACATAATTGCCCCTTGAAGTAAACAAGTTGGCAGCCTTGCAAAAGAGGAAGTGATTCTTATTTATTTATTTATTTTGTATGGGAATTAGGTTCTGCAAACAAATCCCTCTGACTACTGAGGCTTAAAAAATGCTGTATGGTGTTCAAGTGAAAAAGCAACATGAAGTCAGTGAATGACCATGGTCAGAGGGTGTGGGAAGTGAAGCCATAGTAATAAAAACCAAAGTGCCAGGGAGTGGCAAACCAATGCCCAGAGCTATAAGCCCGCTGAAATTTCTAGTCTAGGTTCCACATTCCTTCTTGAAAAATACCTTCCTCTTGATCAGACACACAAAGGTCTGTGTTTCTGTGGTGTTATAGCATGCAGCTGGGATAGAGTAGGGTGAGAACTGGCTCAGGCATGGGACATCCAGGTTATCTTCCTGCCTGTAATAGTCTCTGGGACCATATGCTGCAAGCTCAGGCAGAGGAGAGAGAAGAGCTATTTCTTACCATCATTTAGCTGCCAAGTCCTGGCATTCTTTCACCAAATTACATAACTGGAGACAGCAGGTGTGTTTCAGAAGCACATGGACCATCACCCCACCTCCCCAACAAACACACACACACACACACAAAACACACACACACACACATACCCCTCACCTAGATCTCCCTCCAGGTCCACCCCATCAACTATGTTCCTATCTGCTTATTAATGCTGGAAAATTCACAGCTAGTGTTTCATGCCTTGGATGTAAGGCTCTGGTTTTTAGTAATGTGTATATAATCCTGGGATATATGACATCTTAACCCCTTCGCTTTTTAATTCAAATGAACCCATAATGTTTGTTGTAAATAACTCTTTCAAAATAGTCACAAAATTAAAGGGATAAGCTCTATTAATCACATCTACTTTACTGTATACAGGTAGAGGGAGGGTGAGGCAAAGAATGATGCAGGAAGAGGAGGCTGTGTGATCTACCTAATGATCAGGTTGACAGAAATAAAAACTACCATTATTTTAGTCAACTCAACCTCTAATTGCCATAAACAAGATTCTACACAGGTGTTCATTCGTTATACTTTCCAAGACTTACTCTTTTCTATGAATGATTTGTATAATAGAATAAAATTTTAAAATGAAATTCAGATCAAATACCCTGTTTGGGGACCTGAAAATAAAATTCATCAGAAAACTCTATGTGATTGTATCCATTTGGCCAACAGAGATATTGTTATATGGCATTTCTCCAAGTTCCCAAGCTTATTTATATCTCTTTGCTATCCTCATAACATCTGTGCTTTTAGGAGTGTAGTAATATACTTAACTGAATACATTTTTGCTTAGCCAGGAGGAGATGCATAAAGATGTGGAAATACAGAAATTGTCATATCATGATAGCATAGGGAAAGAGGAACACTCATAAACAGAGCATAAGTTGGTGGAAAAATTTGGCCATTTTATCAAAATGTATTATGTGATATAATTTAATGTAGCAGTACTTTTCCCAGAAACTTCATTGTATGAAACCACCTTAACAAACAAGTGGACTGAGGTACAAGATATATACAAGACACAAAAATGTTCATTGTAACACTGCAAATGTGGCAAATGCTGGAAACATCCTAAGTATTCATTAGTTGGTTAAATAAATTATGATTTATTTACATGATGGAATCTAAAACCACTAAAATAATTAAATAAGTGGATAAAATACCTAAGATATTTTATTAACTGTATATATATGATCATACATAGTTTTTTGACAAGTCAAAATGGACACGCACATTTTCCTGTGGTTACCTGTAAGAAGAGGGATGTTGGCAGGGGAAAAAATTTACTTTTAATTTCACAGTCTTCTGAACCGTTTAAATTTTCTTGTTGCAAGTGATCATTCACTACTTCTATGAGATAATAATAAGAAAATAAAGGAAAACAAAAAAATGGGAAAAGGAGAAAAGCAAATTGCCCTTCTGGAAGTATACCTAGGTGTCATTTTGGCCTACATTCTCTCTTGGAGAGTGGCAATACTGGGTTAGAAGAGATCAGCACTGTCTTCCCTGATGTGCTCTGAACATCACTGTCCCTGCATATTTTATAGATTCATCACCATAAACTAATATCTATCTTATTTGGATCCATGTAAACAGCTCATAGTACCTCTTGGGTAACAAGTTTCAAAAGTTTATCACCCCGACTTCACACCTATCAGTGTGCAGAGAAGATCATGACTCTAAATTTAGTCCCTTCAATCTTTAAGAGCTGTTTTCCAGGTGCAGGATTATAAAGGCTTGATGAGTAAGTCAGTGATCATCCCTCTATGTCTTTCGAAAACATATAGTCTTTGACTCTCTTACTCAACTTTGCTTTTCTATGCAGAAGTATTACAAATCTTCATCTGTCTTCAAATAGA
Organism: Mandrillus leucophaeus; assembly: GCF_000951045.1. Classification (NCBI taxonomy): domain Eukaryota; kingdom Metazoa; phylum Chordata; class Mammalia; order Primates; family Cercopithecidae; genus Mandrillus; species Mandrillus leucophaeus. The sequence continues at coordinate 167,904 of NW_012102132.1, forward strand.
GAGATCGCCCGTTTGTCCAATCTATTAGTTGCCCTTCTCTGGGAACTTTCCACCTCCAATATGATTTTTTTTTTTAGACATTTTAGAATCAGAATTGCAAATGGTTTTCCCAGCATAGTTGGGCAGGGATTTTATACAGTGTTCTCTATTTTATTTCCACTGCCTTTTTTCTTGACAAGTCCAACTGCTTGGCCAGCTTTTTGGAACAAGTTATCCAACTCCTTTTAGCCATTCTTTTCCCTCTGCAAGACACCAAAACCTCCAGATAAAAATGAAAAATGTTCAGATGTGTCTAAATCATTGAATCCCAGAATAGAACTCAAAGGGTCATTAGATATAATCTAGTCCAAACTTCTTATTTTATAAATGGGAGAAACTGACTGGGTGCTCATGCCAGCCAAGGCGGGAGGGTCACTTGAGGCCAAGAGTTCAAGACTGGCCTGGGCGACATAACAAAACTCCGTCTTTACTAAAAAATATTTTTTTTTTAATTAGCTGGGCATGGTGTTGTGCCCCCTGTAGTCCCAGCTACTTAGGAGGATGAGGTGGGAGGATTGCTTGAGCCCAGGAGATTGAGGCTGCAGTGAGCTATGATCATTGCCATCAGCCTGGGTGACACAGCAAGACCCTGTCTCTAAAAAAATATATTCTTTTTCTTTTCTTTCTTTTTTTTCTTTTCTTTTCTTTTTTTTTTTTTTTTGAGGCAGAGTCTTGCTCTGTCGCCTGGGCTGGAGTGCAGTGGTGCAATCTTGGCTCATTGCCACCTCTGCCTCCTGGATTCAAGTGATTCTTGAACCTTGGCCTCCCAAGTAGCTGGGATTACAGGCATGCGCCACCATGCCCAGCTTATTTTTGTATTTTTAGTAGAGACAGGGTTTCACCATGTTGTCCAGGCTGGTCTCGAATTCCTGGCCTCAAATGATCTGCCTGCTTCAGTCTCCCAAAGTGCTGGGATTACAGATGTGAGCCACCACGTCTGGCCAAATAATTTTTTAAATAAATAAGTAAATGGGAGAAACTGAGGCTCAGAGAGGTCATATTAGTCCATTTTCATGCTGCTGATAAAGACATACCTGAGACTGGGAAGAAAAAGAGGTTTAATTGGGCTTACAGTTCCATATGGCTGGGGAGGCCTGAGAATCATGGAGGGAGGTAAAAGGCACTTCTTACATGGTGGCAGCAAGAGAAAATGAGGAGGAGGCAAAAGTAGAAACCCCTGATAAGCCCATCAGGTCTTGTGAGACGTATTCACTATCACGAGATTGGCACAAGAAAGACCAGCCCCTATGATTCAATTACCTCCCTCTGGGTCCCACCCACAACATGTAGGAATACAATTCAAGTTGAGATTTGAATGGAGACGGAGTCAAACCATATCAGAGGTTAATCAAGGACTCTAACTTAAATCTCCCAACTTCCATGCCAGGCCTTTCTCCACCACATTTGTATACAAGAGATAGCCAAAATATTTAATACCTGTATATAGCACAGGTACTGGACTGAAGACCCGCCTGAGTGTTGGCACAGGGTCCTGAAGGCAGCCCAATGTGGTGGGCAATAGCTGTTTATTTGCTGTGTCAAAGAGTGTTCTGTGGGGTCCTGGGGGAGGAGCGGAGGTGGCTTCAGTGCCAGGTGGACGGGGAGTGTTGTGGAGCTCGGTGCAATGTCTCTTGACCAACCAGTATGGAAGTATTTAAATATATTAACAACTGGGACAGTCATCCCAGTGTGTCCCAGGTGTGTAGCAGTTGCATTGGTCTAATTTAGATAAAACTTAGGTATACATTTTTTCTTCATTTGTATATTTTGATGTGTGAAGACTCAGAAGCTCTGGCCAAGTGATGTGCTTTAAATCTTTCAACATTTAGACATCATAAAAATGCTAGGTACTCGGGACATTACACATAATTAAACAAAGTCTAAGGGGTCTTACAGGCTTTTAATATCAGTCATGAAAATGAAATCTTTTTTTTTTTTTTTTTTTTTCTTGAGATGGAGTCTCGCTCTGTCACCTGGGCTGGAGTGCAGTGGCATGATATCGGCTTACCATAATTTCCACCTTCCCAATTCCAACAATTCTCCTGTCTCAGCCTCCCAGATAGCTGGGACTACAGGCGTGCACCACCATGCCCAGCTAACTTTTGAATTTTTAGTAGAGACAGGGTTTCACCATGTTAGCCAGGCTGGTCTCGAACTCCTGACCTCAAGTAATCCCCCCGCCTTGGCCTCCCAAAGTGCTGGGATTACAGGCGTGAGCCACTGTGCCCAGCCGAAAATGAAATCTTTAAATTGCAAAATAGATGTAGCTCCACAGAAATATGAACTCTCTAAAAATGCATGAGCTGCTGCTTATCCATCTTCAAGGAAAAATGAGTCACAGTAATGTTTCCCTCTGTGAAACAGATTTTAAATTGTGATTTATGCGGTTTAAAAGCAGTTAAGTAGCCTTTGTCAGTAAGACTATCATGAGATGGTTTGATGGAGACTATTTCGGATAAATTACCAAATCAACTCAATTCCCCTTCCTCAGAGCCAGAGAGTAAAGAATACCCAGGAATGGCTGTGTGTGTGTGTGTGTGTGTGTGTGTGTGTGTGTGAAGAGGGTCTTTGTTCTCTCATTGTTTTCCTCTCTCCAGCTCCTCAGGAGGTGCTACAAAGACACAGCATACGTGAAAGCTAAACAACAGCATGTACATAAATATTCCTCCTCCTCCCCTGCCTAAAACCAAAACATCTATTTCACAGCTTGAAATCCCAGCATTTCATCTGGCCTTTAAAAGTCCCCAAATAAAACAAAATTATTCCTGAAAAGTCTTGAATACTTACATCTCTTTTCCACCACAGAAAAATGGGGTTGAGTTTCCCACAAAAAAATATTTTCGCATCTATTTATTTAACAGATCTTTCAAAAATATCAAAAGTTAAATCACACTTTGTCCCACTTTTAAAGAAACTGTCTTATTGAAAATGAAGACTATATGAATAGAGATATAGTAGAGGTTTAAATATATATTGAATGTGGGATGAATGAAAAAAAATCAACATGTATGTATGCCAGTTAGACCTCAATAAAGCTGCTTAAAATTAATTCACATGTAGTTTAATACTTGATCTGGGGACTTCTGATGCCATCTGTATCATCTAGGGTTCAATCAGAGAAAGAAAACCACTACACACAGGTACACACACACAAACAGATTTAACCTTACACAATTGGTGGAAGTTGGTTAAGTAGTCTGAGTAAGGTTGTCTTTGCCACTTGTGATGCTGGAGCTTAAAGTCCACAGGGCAGGCAGTTGGGGAAGGGAAGATGGCTATGAAATGAGAGAAAGCAACAGTAAGCTGGAACCCACAAGCACAAGCTGAAGACAAGGATGGGCTGAAACCTGTGACAGTTCTTGTTGACTCTGACCTTAGCATTGAAAGAAATGGCAAAAAAAACTGCAATTACCTTTGCACAGACCGAATAGTATGATTGTTTTGTAGAAGCTGGGGAGCCTTCATCACAGGGCTAAACCCACACACCTTACGCAGGAGTAGAAGCATCGGAAAGAGGAGTCAGGGGAGAGTGGAGCAGTTAAAGCCCAGCTGCTGACTCTCTCCAATGAGGACAGTTAGCAGATCAGTGACGATGTGGGAGTTACAAAATGGCTGTTGTTCTCTTCTGCTATCCTAATCTTACATAAGAATTTCTCTTGTGGCCCACTTTAACCAGCAACATATAGGAAGGGGATATCTCAAAAACGTAGTTGAGCCTTGCCAAGTTGACACATTCCAAAGCCACCATAACAGTCAATATATTCTAGGGAGAGAAGTGTTAACATATTTCTGAGAACCAGGTTTTCAAAATGTGGAACTGAAGGTATTTACCCAGCAGGGCAAAGATGAGGGTAAGAGTGGTGCAAAAAGAGGTAACAAAGCATATACTTAGTTAGTCACTCTCCCTCTCTCTCCTTTCATTTATTAAAATTGTATATTATTTATTCTGTGTCAGCCCTGTACTAAATTGTATTTGCCAAAGATGGCCACAATATATCCCTTCCAGCACGATCACCTTACATTGTGATGTTAACACTCCTATATCAAGAGTCTACGTTTACTCCCCTTAAATCTGGACAGGACTGAGACTGTGGCAGAAGTGACATTGCATGACTTCCGAGGCTAGCTCATAAACATGATTAATTTTCACTGGGCTCTCTATCTTTCTGGAGACTCTCATCATTGACTCCATGTTATGAGGAAGCCTAACCTATATGGAGAGGTCACATGGAGATGTCCCAGTTGACATTTCCAGCCATGATCTCAGCATAAATCAGTCAGCATCGATCACTAAACATGTAAGTGAGTGAGTTTTCAGATGATTTCTGTCCCCAGTCTTTAGGCATCCCTTCCCCTCCAAAAAAAAAAAACAAAAAACAAAAACAAAACAAACAAAAAAAACACAATGCCATATGGAACAGAGAGATGAGCCATTCCACTGAGTCTTGCTCAAATTACAAATTTATGAGCAAAATTAATGTTGTCATTATTTCAAGCTACCAAGTTTTGGGGTGATTTGTTACACAGCCATAGTAACTGAAACAGGCTCTTTGCCAGACCAATAAGGTATATAATGGACAATATATATTATGTTATTAAATTGTACATAATTACCTAAATCCTTTTGCTTTAATATTGCTTAAATTGGCTTGAAGTTAAGTTTTTAATCAATACTTTTGTGTAGTGGGTTTTTTTTTCACTTTTTATCTTGAGATAAATGTAGATTTGCATGCAGCTTTAAGAAGTAATACAGAGAGAGAGAGAGATCCCATTTACTGTTTACCTAGTTTCCCTCAATAGTAACATCTTTCCTAACTATAGTACAATATCACAACCAGGAAATTGATGTTGATACAGTTTACCAAACTTATTCAGATCTCACCAGTTGTACACGCAGTCGTGTGTGTGTATTTAGTTCTATGCAATTTTATCACATTTGTAGTGTTATGTGATCACCACTATAGTCAGGATAGAAAATAGCTGGGTGTGGTGGCCCATGCCTATAGTCCCACATAGGAGGCTGAGGCAGGAGGATTGCTTCAGCCCAAAAGTTTAAGTCCAGCCTGGGCAACATAGTGAGATCCTGTCTCTACAATAATAATCATAATTATAAAATTTTAAAACTACAGAACAGTCCCATTACAAGGAACTCCTTATGCACCCTTTATAGCCACAACCACCTCCTTTCTGCCACCACCACCTGCCAACCCCTAGCAACCATTAATCTGGTTTCCATAACTATGATTTTTTCATTTCAAGAATGTTATATAAAATTCATTCATTATGGACTGAATGAAATCATATGGTATGTAAACTTTTGAGATTACCTTTTCTTACTCAGCATAATTCCCTGGAGATCCATCTAGGTTGTTATGCATATTGATAGCATGTTCCTTTTTACAGTTGAGTAGTATTTCATGGTATGGATATACCACAGTTAAGTATTCACTCCTTAAAGAGCATCTGGGTCATTTCCAGTGTTTGAATATTATAACATCCACGTACATTTGTGTGTGTGTGAACATATATTTTCATTTCTCTGGGATAAATGCTCAAGAGTGAAATTGCTGTGTTGTATGATAAGCATGTGTTTAGTTTTGTAAGAAACTGTCATGTGCTTTTTCAGAGTAGCCACACCATTTTCCATTATCTTTAGCAATGTATGAGTGATCCAGTTTCTCTGCATTAGCATTTCAATACATGTGCAGTGATATAGCAACATTTTTTTGTAATATGATCTGACCAGATGTGTGTAAACTCTGTTCCTTCTTGTTTTCACCAGGGATCTTATTTTCTTCAGAGCTTCTAGGCCTAGGGCCTGCTGAGAAATTTCACACCCATGTCAAATGGTGAGGGGATCTTCTGTTTTTTTTAACACTACCTCATTCCCCTTGACCATCCTCCATGAGATGGAGAAGAAAATGAGTTATGTGGGCTCCATAGCTAATGGCTGGCTATCCTTTTTTTTAAGAAACGATTCCTAATAGATATGCAGAGGCTTTGTTCCAAAAAAAATTTAAATACATTTTCTGCAAGATATTTTAGGTAAAAAAAATCAAGATAAAGAATGATAAGGTTAGGGACAAGATTAAATATAAGGTTTAACATATAAAATGTATGAGGTCTCTTGCAATTGAGTCACAAATTTGCCTGTGCATTTGTAGCATTAAGAGGGAAATGTGGTGAACTATCTATTTCACAACATTCATGGGGAAATAATAAACTAGTTTCTCACAGAAACCCAGCCTGGTTCTGTGAGCAGAATGGAAATTCCCCCATGTCTACGGAGGCCACTAGGCAATGTAAGTGAGTGAAGCAGATTGGGAATAAGAGGATAGGGAGTAGGGGCTGGGGCTGTGTCAAACTGGAAAGCACATGCACAGTCTAAGGGCATCTACTACTACTCAGCCTCAGCCAATATTCCCAGAGGGAAGCATAAGCCCTGTGTTGCCAGATTTATTTTGACTTTTAATATATTAGCAACTATATCAGTGAAAATAATAACTGAACAAAATGCTTCTGTAGTCCAGAGCTGGTCAGTTGCTGCCAGTTTAAAACCTCTGGCCTTGAAGAGTAGGCAGAAACATCTAATGCAAGACAATCCTTATAAATATGACCTCTTTCAGCTTAGCTTTGGGTTACTATTGAATGTCACTGAGTCGGTGATTAAGCCTTCTGACATGCATTTAGAATGAAGATTGTATGGCTGGTCAAGTATGGTGTCATACACTTTCATAATCAGCCAACAATAATAAAAACATGAACAAAAGACTTGAACAGGCACTTCGTGAAAGAAGATATCCAAATTGCCAATAAATATATGAAAAGTGCTCAATGTTATTAGTTATGAGGAAAATACAAATTAAAACCACAGTGAGATAAAACTACATACTCACTAAAATGGTAAATATAAAAAACACCCCCTCAAGTGTGGGTGAAGACGTAGAGTAATTGGAATGCTCATACGTTGCTGATAGGAATGTAAACTTGTACATCTTTGTCATTTCTAATGAAATGTAATACATTCCTTCCTCATTGCCTAGAAATTTCTTTTTTTTAGGTTATATCTAAATGTTTATTTAACTCATAACCTCTATAACACATTAAGTTGAACTTACAGAAACAAAAGCAAAGCATTTGAAAATTGATCTGTGGATACAGCATCTATAGGAAACAAATATAAAACATGAGACTCAATGAGTTTGATGGTGATAATAATTAATGTTTAGGATTCAACCTATATTCTAATTAATCTAATTGGGTTAACTACAATCATGAAATATTCCATATTTTCCTCTTATGATTTTGTTTTTTAAACTTTTATTTTAGGTTCAGGGATACATGTGCAGGTTTGTTATATAGGTAAACTCATGTCACAGGGGTGTTGTTGTTCAGATTTTGTCACCCAGGTACTAAGCCTAGTATCCAACAGTTAGGTTGTTTGTTTATTTGTTTTTCTCCTCTGCCTCCTCCCATCTGTCACCCTTGCGTAGGCCCCAGTGTCTGTTATTCTCCTCTATGTGTCCATGTGTTCCTATCATTTAGCTCCCGCTTATAAGTGAGAATACGTGGTATTTGATTTTCTGTTCCTGCATTAGTTTTTTTTTTTAATTTTTAGTTTTTTTATTTCAATAGGTTTCTTGGGGAACAGGTGGTGTTTGGTTATATGAATAAGTTCTTTAATGGTGATTTCTGAGATTTTGGTGCACCCATCACCCAACCAGTGTACACTGTGCTCAATGTGTAGTATTTTATCCATCACCACCCCCCCTTTCCTCCCAAGTCCTCAAAGCCCAAAGTATCATTCTTATGCCTTTGTGCCCTCATAGTTTAGCTCCCACATATGAGTGAGAACATACAATGCTTTGATTTTCCATTCCTGAGTTACTTCACTTAGAATAATAGTGTCCAATTCCATCCAGGTTGCTGTGAATACCATTATTTCATTCCTTTATATGGCTGAGTAGTATTCCATGGAATATATACCACATTTTCTTTATCCTGTCATTGACTGATGGGCATTTGGGCTGGTTCCATATTTTTGCAATTACAAATTGTGCTGCTACAAACATGCGTATGCAAGTATCTTTTTCTTTTAATGACTTCTTTTCCTCTGGGTAGATACCTAGTAGTGGGGTTGCTGGATCAAACTGTAGATCTACTTGTAGTTTTTAAAGGAATCTTCACGCTGTTTCCCATATAGGTTATACTAGTTTACATTCCCACCAACAGTGTAAAAGTGTTCCCTTTTCACCGCATCCATGTCAACATCTAGGTTTTTTTTTTTAAATTTTTTTGATTATGGCCATCTTGCAGGAGTGAGGTGGTATCGCATTGTGATTTTGATTTACATTTCCCTGATAATTAGTGATGTTGAGCATTTCTTCCATATGCTTGTTGGCCATTTGTATAGAGAAAATCTTCACAGTCTATACAAATGACAAAGAACTACTATCCAAAATCTACAAAGAACTCAAATAAATCAGCAAGCAAAAAACAAACAATCCTATCAAAAACTGGTCTAAGGACATGAATACTAATTTTCAAATGACCTAGCAATTTCACTTCTAAGTATTTACTAACCAAAAGAAATGCATGTATATATCCATAGAAAGACTTGGACAAGAATATTCAGAACAGTTTTATTCGGACTACCATTAACTGAAAACATCCCAAATGTCCATCAACAGGAAAATGAGTAAACGAAAAACTTTGGGGTATATTCATACAGTGAATGAGCAATAGAAAGAAATAATTATGATGCATCCAACAGCATAGATTAATCTCAAAAACATTAGGTTGGGTGAAAGAAGCCCTACACAAAAGAGTATATACTATATGATTCCATTTATATAAGGTTCAAAAACAGGCTGGGCATGGTGGCTTATAACTATAATTCCAGCACTTTGGAAGGCCAAGGCTGGAGGATCACTTGAACTAAGGAGTTCAAGACCAGCATGGGTAACATAGTGAGACCCTGTCTCTACAAAATAAACAAACAAACAAACAAACAAATAAATAAGCCAGTCATGGGGGCTTGCACCTATAGTCCTAGCTACTCGGGAAGCTGAGGCAGGAGGATCACTTGAGCCCAGGAGGTCCAGGCTGCAGTGAGTCATGTTTGTGCCACTGCACTCCTACCTGGGTGACAGAATGGGACCCTACTTACAAAACAAGGATTTAAAGTTCAAAAACAGCGCAACTTGTGGTAATTTTAAAACTGGTTGCCTCTGTGGGTGCGGGAACTGACTTTAAATCCAGGTGATGGAAATGTTCTATATCTTGAGCTGGGTGGTTACATGTTGTATGTTTTTGCTAAAGTTTTCCAAACGGTACTCATAAAATCTGCACATTTTACTATATGTAAATTATACCTCATTAATTTACTAAAATAATAGTTGGGTCCTGGAAAAAAAACAACTGGACAAGGACACTGCTGGCCTGGTCCAACCAAACTATCCAGATTCACACAGGGAAGAAATGTTAGCCTCCATGTTGGTATGTTGTACTTGGGTGCATGTGCTGGGCTAGTTCCCACATAGAAATGGCAAAACATGCTTATAGAGTGCCCGAGAGAGAAAATCCTTCTTTCCCCAGAAGTTTCCTACCATACAGAGAGGCAGTACATGGTAATGGCTAGGAAAATGACTTTGGAGCCAAATAACATAGATTCAAATTTTGGCTTTCTCAAATATTAGCTTGATGACTTTGAGGAAATTCTTACTGTTCCAAGCCTCTCATTGCTCAGCTATAAAAATGGGTATGATAATACCTTCCTCAAAGTATCATCATGAAGATTGTCTACAAAGTGCTCACTTAGCACAGTAACACCCATATGGTAAAGTATTCAATAAATTATAGCATTTCATTCTATATTCATCTAGGGACCAAATGTCTGAACATCTACCTTTCAAAGCTTATCTAACATCTTCTCCTTAAAGAACTTTCTGCTATTCTAAGACTCCTAGAAAGAGTAACATACTGAGTTCTTCAGGCCTTAGTGTAAATTACTTTTAGAAAAATATGACTTCTCTCAGAGACAAGCAAGGTGGGTAGGTTATAGGGTAATTTACTTGACATAGATGTAGGGGAAAGCACTGCTAAAGGAAGAGGTGTCATTTGGGATTCCTGTTTGCAAGTAATTGAAATGATCTTTGGTTTAACCGAAGGCAGAGGCTGGAAAATCAGGCCTGGGCTTACAGAAACCAAGGTCACTCTGTAGGCCTAGGCCACAGAATTCATAGCAACTAATTTAAAGAAGGAAGTAACCAATAAACGCATGACCTACATTTGTTTCATTGCATCAATTCCTCAAGATCCAAAGTTTGGGGAAAGAGTATCAGTTTTGTCAAGCTCAGACCAACTTCTCTTTCCTGGCTCTCAAAGTAGGCAAGGCTAGATGCCTTTGGCTTCCAAAGGGTGAGGGAGGAACCTGGAATTACCTTACACCAAGATTACCCTAATCAGGGAGAGATATTCACCAAAAGAAAATTGGGGTGCCCTGGGAAGTGGCAGTGGATACCGGGCAGCTGAAAAGTAACAGATACCTACAGGAACACAGGGCACAGTAGTGGAGGGCCAGAAAATACCATTTCCTCCTTAGCGGCTTCCTAAGAGGTCTTTTATTTGGAGCTCAACAACTTTTTGGTGATCCTATTATTAAATTCATCTCAACAACAGCTCTGAGCAGCAGAGAGGGACTATCAATTTATTTCCTTATTAGTGACCTGTTCTATCTCATTGTATTTATTTCTTAGGAGTCCAAGTGCTTTCTGTGGAGGTTAGCAGGAAGCCTAGAGCAAATATTTAAGAGCATCATTTGTTATATTATATATATTATATATTTTTACACATATAAAAGTTAAAAGATTAGGGTGACTTCTTGCACAAATCTTAGTAAAACAACTGTACCTAGCTAGCAAGTTATACACAGTAGTCATTAAAATATTGAAATATAGGGAAATATAAATTTTAGCTCATTTAAATGTTTCCAGAAAAAATATTTTATTTTTATGGAAATGTTACTTTGGTGTTGCCTACTACAACCTTTCTGGGAAGAAGGAGGCCAAAATATCAATTTGAAAATTGTACTTAAAATTTATTTTAATTTTTAAATTTCCATCAGACTTTCTTATATACATTTTTCCTCACCTTGAGAGAAATCATGTGCTGCCATACTACATTTTTTAATTCGATATGAACTTTATCAGAAAATATTTTTACTTCAATTAATCTGTGTGTGTGTGTATGTGTGCCCGTGTGCATGCTTATAAAGCCTTGGTAAATTGTGACAACTGCCTTTTCTGAGTGGTATAATATCATAGCTCTCTTGCAATCATTTTGAATTATGTGTGCATGTCAACCAATTCAAGTACACTTCTGCTCCATAGGCAACTTCATTTAGTTAAAAAAAAAAACCTTGTTTTTACCATAACACTGTGCTTCACACAAAAAAATAATAACTTTCATATTATATCACAAAACAAATAACTGAATCCTCAATGTTGAACTTTTAAAATGAATTTTCAATAGAATTCAAAACAATATCATATTTCACTTTGATAGAATGAACTTCTAAAAATTTTACTTTGATTCAATGAGTTGGGTGAGAAAAATTTAGCCATCATTGGAATTAATAGATTGTTTTATTTGAAGCATTAAATATCACTGATTTAAAACTGACCTCGCTTAATTCTTTGCAAAGCTCTGCTAATGAAGTGAACACAATAACATCTATCAGTTCATTTTTAATATATGCGCATGCACACTTGGAATAAAAATGAATGGCATTAATTTAGGAAAATGATGATTTGATCTAAATTAAAAGTCATGCTTTACTGAGTGATATGTAAATACACCTTCTGAAGACATATTAATACATGTTAAATTGCCATCTTCAGGCCCAGGCTTCTTAAATTAACTATGAAGTTTTGAAACTATGAAGTTTTCTAAGTGCAGTAAACCACCATGGCACGTGTATACCTATGTAACAAACCTGCACGGTCTGCACATGTATCCCGGAACTTAAAGTAAAATAAATTTAAAAAAGAAACTATGAAGTTTTGAAATAAATGTGTATATATCTTTCACAGATCTACCTCCTTGGATTTTATGTAGCCAGTCATTGATATTATTTTGGCTCCCAGGGTGGCTGGTAAATGGCTCTTAAACTTTTGTGCAAATTACATGTCCATGATCAACTGTCTTGAGAAACAGAAAGTCAGTAATTCGGTTGTTATTAATAATCATGTGCTTCATTTTTTTCAGAATGAAGCATCTTGTTTACAGCTTAATATATATGCATATAAAACACACTTCTGTCCCCTCCCCAATAAGCGGGTCCAGACACCTCCTTCCTACAGCGGACAGGGGAGAGGGCCATCAGGGCAGTGCCTCTTTTCTCAAAGGCACGTACCCTCCTCTCCCAAAATGTTCCCTGCCTCCAATTCCGATGCAGGAGGCCAGGCAGGAAGCCCCTCTGAAAAAGAAAGGGTCCCCCCCAAACTTCCACCCCACCTTGGTTTGAGCTGCAGTTGTGAGGACCTCGCTGAACTCTCTGGGACCCCTCATTTCTGCTCCCTGTTACATCAACCAAGCCTGAAGCACAAGTCACAAGTAGGTGGGGGTGTGGGGGACTGGTCTGGTGTTGGCTCAGTCAGGTGGTTGCTCTCCCTGGAGGACCCCCCAGAGCTGATGTCTCTGAGGCTGTAGGATCCTGATTTGGACTCCTCCAGCCCCCTATCCCCACCATATTTTGTGAGGTGAGTGCCTGGGCTCTCCCTGGCTGCCTCAGGGTGGGGCTGATCTCAGTTGAAGTCAGCATCTGAGGAGTTCCTTGAAGAGGAGGAGCGGGTGGATTCATTGTCTTCATCCTCCCTGCCATTCTCCTCATCATCCTTATCCTTGTCATCCTCCTTATTCTTGTCCCTATCCTTGATCTCATCCTCAATGCTGGACTTGGAGGAGTCCCCACCATCCTCAGAGGAGTCACTAGTCTCATCATCTTCCTCTTCTTCCTCTTCATCCTCGTTGTCCTTCTCCTCAGACTCCTAATTGGACTTCAGAGTAGTCCAGCTGGACTTGGAGTGCAGGTCTCAAAGCTTAGTCACGCTCTTACATTTATTGGAGATGTACTCTATAAATTACATGGTCCTGGGGAGACTGTTGATGCAGAGGCCCAGGTGTACTTTGTACACTTCTGCTGCTCCTTGGCCGGCTTTTTGTAGTGCTCCTTCTGGCTCTGGGAGATGTGCTGCCAGTGGCTGCCAATCTCCACAATGCGTTCCTTCAGTGGCAGGTGGTTCAGCTCCCCATTGGACAGCAGCTCCTGGGAACTGTTCATGGGAGGCTTCTTGGTTTCTCCCAGGAACTTTATCTTCTTGGAAGAGTTTCTAGCAGCCAGAGATGCCTGCATCTCGCTCGGCTCTCTCTCATATCACTTTTGATGTTTAGCTGCCTTCTTAATCCATAGCAGTTTCTCCTTATTCTTTATGTTATTCCAGGTCATTTCCATGGCTTTTGAGGGCTTCACCCAGTTGTTCTTCAATTGGGCCATGTAGTCACTAATGATGCTCTGTTGTCAGATCTCTGCTGTCTTGGGTGACTCTGGCAGCTTGCCCTTGGCCTAGTACTCCCTCCTGGGCCTTGTTCTTGGCCTTCTTCTTCCCAGATCATTCCACATTTTGGCCATCAGGTAGGTCCACTCACTCCCAGAGAGCTCAGGCTGCTCCTCCCACAACTGCTACCACTTCTCCTCAAAGAAAAAGAAATGAACATGTCCAATATAGGCCACTTAGGCTTCTCTGAGTTGCCCTTACCCCCATCTTGGGATGGCTTTTTGGAGGCCAGGCTGGTGGCTTGCTTCTTGTTGCTATTCAACATTTTCTCCTTCCCCAGGACCCACTACTGCTCCTCCTTGGGGAAGGCTCCAAGTAAATGGAGGAGCTCCACCTCATAATGTTTCTTTTTCTGAATGTACTTCTTGTGATAGGCATCCTTCTCCTTCTGGGAGAGGAGCTTCCACTGTTGGCTGCACAGCACCATGCACTCTCTGCTGGGTGTGTCCTTCATGTCAGCCATGAGCTTTTCTCAGTACAGCAAGTAGCTTTTTGGAAGTGGCTTGGTGGGTCATCCATCAAACTTGTCCTTGAGCTGCCATTCTCAGCCTTGGTGAGGGTGAACTTGGTGATGCCCACCCCACCTTGGCTCAAGGTGCTTCTGGATATAGTCCCACATCGTCTCCTCATATTCCTTCTGCTGCTCCAGGGCCTTATTAATCCATTTCAGCCTCTTGTTGTCCAAGAGCTGAGACCACTGCTTCCTAGGAAGTCCTTCACCTCCTTACCTCCTTTGTAGTGGTAACTGGGCTCACTTTGAGATACACCTTCTTCTCATGAGTGTACCACAGTTGCTGGGGAATTTGGGGCTTCTTGGGGATATCTGACTTCTTGTCATTCTGGATTGGGTCAGAGTGATCCTCTTTGAATTGGGTCAGGTTTCTACAGAACTTTTGTTTCTCCTTATGGAAGCCCTGAATATATTTCATCTTCTTCTCCGGAAACTGCTTGGATTTCTTGGATATAATCTTGGTCAGGTCCAGATTGCTCATCTCAAGGGGAGTTTCACATACTTGTCCTGCTTCTTCATGAAGAAGGGAAATAAGGAATCAAGGAATTCCTTGGGAAATCTGCAGGTTTTTTTTTTTTTTTTGCCTTTGTAAGGATTTGTAACATGTTTCTGAGCATTGAGGATCAATTCTGTCAATGTATGGAACTTCCTGGCCTTGTTAGAAATCTCTACCCATTCAAACCCACAGAAAAGTCCTTAAATGCTACATTTTCCCACTTCATATGTGACTAGATAGTTTTGAACTTGGAGCTGTCATTGGCTGTAAAGTAATTTTTCAAGCATTGCGGCAAAGTCAGCATGTCTTCCTGGTACCAGCATTCTTGGCCTTTGGAGGTGGCCATTTTCAGGTCTGTAGGGCAGTCAGTTTTTCTCTTTATCCTCCAGGTATCCAGCTACCTCTTCCATGGTGCTGGCTGGCAACCCAGGATCAAAGCCACCTCACCCTTTAGAAGACATACCAATTCCCACTCAGGCAGGCTGAGAGGTGAGGGACTTTCTATCCCTCTCCCCTCCCAAAGAAGAGGTGGGCACAGGTCCCACACTCGCAGAGATGACCAACCAAGACCCTAATAGACTTAATGGGTTGGTAGATGTGGGAGCATGCTCCTCCTCTTCTTCCTAACCTCTACCCTATCCCCTACAGCCTTGCTCCGTGGTGTGCACACTCCCCTGCCCACTGGAAACTGATTCCTGCTTCCATGTGCAATGAGTACCCACTTTCTACCTTCCTTCCCCAACCCTGGCCAACAAAAACTCCTCCTTGGAGCACCCACCCAAGGGAGGCTCCAGGCTACAGAGCCTGAGCTTCACTTTAAAAAACTCATTGCAACTAAAAGGTTTATTGAAAAATAAATGCATCATCAAACAATAAAATTGTTGTAGATTACCATCATACAATAAAGAAAAAAATACTGTAGTAAGAGCATTCAGGCTAATCTCTATATCAAGGGTTGGCAAACTATTGCCTGCAGGCCAGATCTAACCTATAACCTGTTTCTGTAAATAAAGTTTTATTGGAACACAGGCACTCTCATTTATGAGTATTGTCTATGGTTGCAACAGAGACCTTATGACCCACAAAGCCTAAAATATTTACCATCCGGCACTTTAAAAAAATGTTTGCTGACTCATACTCCATATGTAAGATGGCAGGGCTGTTCAGCCTCTATTTCCAGTACATATTTTATATACACCTAACCCAGGGTTTCCCAACCTTGGCACTATTGATATTTTGGGCTAGATAATTCTTCGTTGTGGGGGGAACTGTCCTGTGCATCGTAGGATGTTTAGTAGCATTTGTGATCTCCAGTCACTAAGTGTCAGTTAGTATCCTCCCACTTTTGACAATCAGAAATGTCTATAGACATTGCCAAATATTCTCTAGTGGGCAAAATTACTCACAGTTGAAAATCACTGACCTAACTTGTAATTTTGTACTGATCTCACAAATTGGGACATGGCAGTGTCATGCAACTTGAGACTGTAACTTAATACATAGCACAACTGGCTGCTACTTCAAGTGGCCAGTGGAAGCAAAGCAATGTGGAATACTTTTCCCACTACCTTCTAAGGCCATGAGGCATTAGCCGTCTCTAGTCACAAATCGAGTGCCCTGCATTCTGTCTTTAGAAAGAATGTATGAGTTTCTTTGTGTTTGAAAAAGGTCAGGAAATGAGTAATGGGTTATGGTTAATCATGTTTTAGACTTAATTATGTGTTAGGGTGAGAACTTGGTTCACTACCTATGTATCTTACACACTGCTACAGAAGATTATGACAGAAGCTTCAAGTATAAAGTAGAGGTCTACTAAACCTATCAAATGATGTGAGTTGAATGAGTAAATAAGTAAAATAAGTAATGCATAATAAATCCACCACAAAATTTCTAAGTCTTTGGATTCCTTCACATATATCATACTGAGAAACTTAGCATCTCAACTTCTTTTACTCTGGCCCCCTTATTGAGTTCAACTAAACAAACAATTGGAACCACTCCCAGCATCTTAACCTAACACAATGGAATCAGAATCTCCTGGTAAGTGCTTCTTAAACAATGAACTCAGCCTTATCTAGTATTCTGTCCTTCCTTCACTCGGTATAGCACCCACTGAACCTATTATGATTCTAGCCAATATACATTAGTAAATTTGCAATTTGGCAACTGGAGCCTGCCATGACCTGATTTTAGTTTAGGTTTTGCAATAATCAGAGGTAGTGGGCTAAATAGAATTTTCTCACCTTTTCAAGGTAACACTCTTAGCAAGGTTGTTACAGGGTCTTCAAAGAATGAAGGAACAGCCTCATCAACCAGGAGAGAAAGGAAGATTATACGGGGTTTGGGGTACTGAGTTATATGAGTCTGGCCATATGTCCCCATTTCAATTCTTGGGATCCCACTCTCTCCTAATCCAAATATAACTTTTATGTAAAATATCTGGTAAACCGATGTTTTTATGCAGCAGCCCAAGACTCAAAATTTGAGTTCTGTTTTCAACTATCTCACTCCAGTGGCTGCAAGTGATAAGAGATTCTTTGAATAAAATCGTAGAAGTTCCACAATTTTTTGGTTTTGTCTTGATATAAGACATTAAGGCTTTGAGGTTGCTTTTCTTTTCTTTAAGCTGCCAAATTCAGCTAGAAGCAGCTAGGCTATACTGCAAATTTTTAATTATTTAAGGCTTTCATATTATTCTATTCCAACTACTACTAGATCCTTCAGAGTCTTGCCCAAAATGAGCACATTATTCCTAATAAGCGTAGATAATAATTAGCTATTTCTTTGATTTGAGCATGTCTTAGACTACTGGTTGAGTTTTTAGAGATATCAACAATAATTAGAAGAGGTAATAAATCTGAGATTTCCCCTTATTTTCCTGAGAATCTGTTGCTTGCAACCTCTTTTGGCACCAATTTCTCAATCAGGTTGGTTATTAAGTAGAAAAGTCATTCATTAATAGTTCTCACAATTTCTCAGAGCCCTGGTAAATTGAGCTTGAAGCCTAACTTCCAGGAATAGACCTGAAACCATGCCTCAAAACAGACTTGATAAACTACTGCCACTGATTGCTAGAGGAAGCCTGCATTGCCACTATCCTTATGCCACATCTGTGGCAGGAACTCAACTTTGCAATCACCAGAAAGCTGCTGTCATTGTACCAGTAGATGCTAGGCACATCTCCAGGAGAAATGGAAGCACCAAAGATTGCTGCCTTCTAAACCAGAATCTCACATGGATGCATTGGATTGCTAGGGTCTAGGTCACATCCCTGTACAGTAGTTGCAAGTGGGGCTGTGAATTTGAGTTTATACTCCTATGTTGGAGTCCAAAGGCCAGGGAGCCTGGAGTTGTTTTCTAAGTACAGGAGAGGAATAGTGTGCCCCAGCTTTAGCAGATCTACACATTCATCTTTTCTCTGCTTTGTTCTTTCTGGACCTCCAGTAGATTTGATGGTACCTGCCCACATAGAGGGTAGATCTTCTCCACGAAGTCTATTTTGACTCACAGCTAAACTCTTCTGAAAACACCCTCACAGACACACTCCGAAATAATGCTTTACCAGGTTTTTAAGTATTCTTTAATCTCATCAAGTTGACACCTAAAATTAACCATAACACATACACCATCCCAAAATTTAATGTCTTAAAGCAACATGTATTTTGCCCACAAATGTGAAATTTGAACAAGAGACAATCTGTTTCATTCAGTGTAAGCTTGGGGATAGAATCACATGAAATCTCAGTCACTCACATGTCTGGTGACTGATGATGGCTTTCAGGTTGAGACTTTAACTGAGGCCATTGGCCAGACACCTACATGTGGCCTGTCCACAAAGAGACAAACTGTCTACCCCTACACAGCTTACTGTGTACATTAATCTGACTTTACTATTCCATTGTCTTTGTTAGTATAACTTTAGTATTCCAGTAGACTATTGCCCAGAAAGAAAAAAGTTGCAAGTAAAATTATTGCTTTTTACAGGAGTTCCTGAAAGTTGTATCATTCTTCAGTAGAAGAGTTTACATTGTAAGATTATTTGAGCCTCTAGCCTCAAAACACTTACCTTGTAGTATCCACCAATCCTAAGATCCTTATCCTATTCTAATCAAGCTCCTGTGTTGAAAGACTCTCGTAAACCAAACTCCCAGCTCTCAATATAGCATCAGACCTTGTCCTCCTGCTCTGAGACTCTCTCAGATTCCATGAAGTATCAGTTTAAGCAATATATTCAACTTAGTCTCTTCAGTGTGTTGTTCTGGTGATATTTGGGAAGTCAGCATTTGACACCATGTGGCCTGGGCTTCTTTACAACATGGTGGCTAAATTTCAAGAGTGAGTATTCCAAAAGAAAGCTATGTAGAAGTGATATAGCCTTTTTTAAGATAAGATCAGAAATCACACAGCATCATTTCCACCACATTCCAGTCATGGAGGTAACCACAGATGTTCACCCAGGTTCAAGGAAAAGGGGATTAGACTACACCATTTGATGGGAGGAATCAAGAATTTTCAGACAGGTCTCTAAACCATCACATCCCCTAAACTCAATTAACGTTGTCTATAGGTTCTTGGAAACTGAAACTTTAGGTACAATGCCTAAGGAAGCCAACTTTCCCATAGGCTAATTGATATAAACAAGAGTGATGAGATTGATGTAAACAAGAGTGATATAAACAAGGTTCCTATGGCATATTTCTGGTCACAGAAACATCACCAAAATTCTAAATAAAGACCAAAACACGTCTAATATTAAACATTAAAATAGATGTGAGCTATACATACATTTAAGACAGATTAATAAAAACAAGCAAGATCCAGTTATTGCAGTTCAGAGTTGTGGGTCACCGGAGGCCATCCCGGCAGCTCAGGGTACCCAATGGGAACCCACGCTGGCCAGGATGCCATCCCATCACAGAGTGCACTCACATACACACTCACATTCACTCAGACTGGGGCCATGTAGACACACAGATTAACCTAACATGCACATCTTTGGGAGGAGGGAGGAAACCGGAATACCTGGAGAAAACCCACGCAGACATGGGGAGAATGTGCAAACTCCACACAGACCGTGGCCCCAGCCAGGAATCATTTTTTTTTCTCATCAATGTTATAACAAAACGATTCTGAAAAAAAAGATGTAATTCAAGGACCTGTCGTATAGAAAGATTATCCAAAAGCTAATGGGCAGCCATGAATATGAGGACTCTAGCGGATGCCCCCTACAAAAGGTATACACTAAAATACTAACAGTGTTTAGTTTAGGGAGTGGAATTATGGAAATAATTTTTTTGTATATATTTTCTGAATTTCCTTCAATTAAGAAGTATTCCTTAATTTAACAAAAGATACACAAACATATCCTCGAATTTAAGTTCGATAAGGAAATAAGAAAAAATTCAGTACAAAATATAGAAAGGAATGCCTGCAACCTAAATTATTAAATGTTTTTTTAACAGCTTTATTGAAATCTAATTTATATACCATAAAATTGCCTCATTTAAAGTGTACAATTAAATTCTTTTTAGTAAATTTATAGTTTGCAACCATCACACAAATCCAATTTTAGGACATTTTCATAACCCCAATAAGACCTCTCATGCCCATTTTCGATCTCCATTCTTATTCCCAGCCTAGGCAACCACTACTTAATTTCTGTCTCTATAGATTTGCCTATTCTGGGCATTTCATATAGATGGAATCATACAATATGCAGTCTTCTGTGTCTGGCTTCTTTCACTTAGCAAATATTTTTTGATGTTCATCCACATAGCATGTATCAGTATTTTGTTCCTTTTAATTGCCAACTGAAATTCCATTGTATGGGTATGCCACAATTTGTTTATTCATTCTTCAGTTGATGGGCATTTGGATTGTTTTGGGGTTTGGCTATGATAAATAATACTGCTATGAACATTTATATAAAAGTCTCATGTAAACATTGTTCTCATTTTTCTTCAATAGATGCTTTCTCCAAAGTTGCTGTATCATTTTACATTCCCACCACCAGTGTATTAGGGTTCCTATTTATCCACATCCTCCTTAACACTTATTAAAGTCTTGTCTTTTATATTGTAGCTATTCTTGTATATGTGAATACACATCTCATTGTGTTTTTTTATTTGCATTTCTCTAATGACTAAATATGTTGAGCATCTTTTCATGTACTTATCAGTCATTTGTATGTCTTTTTTGGTGAAATATCTATTCAACTATTTTTTGTCATTTTTAATTAGGTTATTTGTCTTATTATTGAGTTGTAAGAGCTCTCTATATATTCCACATACAAGACTTTTTTTTTTGAGACAGAGTCTCGCTCTGTTGTCCAGGCTGGAGTACAATGGTGTGATCTCAGCTCACTGCAACCTCTACCTCCCAGGTTCAAGTGATTCTCCTGCATCTGCTTCCCAAGTAGGTGGGATCACAGGCACCTGCTAACATGCCCAGCTAATTTTTGCATTTTTAGTAGAGACAGGGTTTCACCGTATTGGCCAGGTTGGTCTCGCACTCCTGACTTCAAGTGATTCACCCGCCTGAGCCTCCCAAAATGCTGGGATTACAGGCATGAGCCACCATGCCTGGCCAAGACTTTTATCAAATACATAATTTGCAAATATTTTCTTACAGTCTGTAAATGTTCCCCCATCTATAATTTAAATTTTATGCTTTCAATAGTATAATTATCTTCCTGACTTCCTCCTTTGTGCCCCCAGTAGCCACGATGGAGGTGATGAACCTGATGGAGCAGCCTATCAAGGTGACTGAGTGGCAGCAGACGTACACCTGTGACTTAGGTATCCACTTGGGCGCCAACACCTGCGTTCCCTCTGTCAGCAGCAAGGGCATCATGGAGGAGGATGAGGCCTGTGGGCGCTAGTCACTTATTCCAAAATTGACCGCATAGTTGGAAGTAAAGCCGTCCTCAGCAAATGTAAAAGAACAGAAATCACAACAAACTGTCTCTCAGACCACAGTGCAATGAAATTAGAACTCAGGATTAAGAAACTCACTCAAAACCGCACAACTATGTGGAAACTGAACAACCTGCTCCTGAATGACTACTGAGTAAATAACGAAATGAAGGCAGAAATAAAGATGTTCTTTGAAACCAATGAGAACAAAGATACAACATACCAGAATCTCTG